>NC_067157.1:45791004-46118504 GCF_903995435.1 Acomys russatus | reverse complement strand
GAGGGAGAAGCAGAAGGATCTTTTTGTGAGTTCGAGGCCAGCCTGGTGTACAAGGCAGTCCAGAACAGCCAAAGCTGTAGAGAAACCGTGTCTCGAAAAACCAAAAATAAAAATAAAAATAATTTTGTCCAGAGGATATATATGGTGGGTATGTCCTGAGGGCCCTTCCCAGGTTAGAGATTTATTCTGATGGCGGTACAGGCAGACAGACAGGGTGGGGACGGACGGGGACACACACACACACACACACACACACACACACACACACACACACACACACACACACACACACACACACACACACACACACACACACACACACACACACACACACACACACACACACACACACACACACACACACACACACACACACACACACACACACAGCCCCAATGCCGGGTACAACAAAGGAGTAAGGAGTAAATAGATCCAACCACACCCAACTTCCTGTCTGGAGGCCTGTTTGCAGCCTACAGGCTGGGAGGCCTTGGGAGGCCCAGCACTAATCCCGCCACCTCTAGGTTAGAAGACAAGGCTCGAAATCCAAAAGTCAGCTCAGTGAAGCAATCCCTTTGTTCCCTGGGGATCGGGCAGGAGGTCGAACTGCAGGAAAAGGCCTCTCTGAACTTCTGCTGGTTTCAGTGGTCAGAGAGGCCGTGGGGCATCACCTCAAGATCTGCCATCTCTGACCATGGCTCCCTGGGGAACTGCTCCAATCCCACCCAGGGCACCGTGCAAACCCAGGAAGCAGCTGCGGGGACTCTACCTCTGGCCGTGAGGCATCGCTGGGGCGCTCTGGGCTCCTGGAGCCCAAGGACCTGATGTGGCTCATGCTGGCTGGGCCTGGAGGTGCTGCCGGGACACAAGATGCCGGAACAGAGCAGCCCACGGAGCCTGGGGACGCCTATGTATCTCCTGGGGCAACAGGTAAACAGAACAGGAGGCGGCGCCTGCTGCCTGCACTAGCCAGTGGCCAAAGCCTCCTCAGAGACCTGCAGGCCACAAAGCAATTATCCCATAGGGACAGTTAGGGACAGAGATCGCTCTTAAGGGGGCAGAGGGCACATTATCACCGGGAATTCAATTCCAAGTTTTAAGCGATCCTGGAGACTGACCCCAGGACCTCATGCATATTAGCCAAGCAACTCAAAGAACTGAGCCACTCGCCCTACCAACCTTCTTAGGTGTTTTTATTTTTCACAGGAGTCCTGCATTCACTTTGTACCTGGCTCTGCAAAGAATGTGGGCTGCCCTGAGGAGAGGACTTTCTTTCATCTGGCCTTCTCAACAATATGCGTAGAAACACAGCTGTAGCGATGCTGTGCTGGTAACCTCGTGGCTTCTTGCGACATACTCGCAGGTGGCCTTTCACCAACAACTCCAAGTGTCCTCCCCGCCCCCCCCCCCCGCGAGATTTGGAAGTGAATCTTAGAATGATCCGTTTTCCAAATAAGCAACCGGTCGCAGTGGGGTGAAACCAAAGCCAAGGACACACAGCAGCCAAATGGAAGGGTAAAGACTTCCCAGACCAGAACGCCGAATTGGCAGAGGAGCTTGCCTTACTTAGAGAAACTAAAAGCAGGCCCCACAGTCACATCACGTGAAAGCCCTAGGGACACTCATATTGTTGGGAACTCACGGGAAATCAGGGCTGACGCAGCTTTTCTTAGATTCCATCCAGTCATTCTAGACGCTTCCATTACTGTCTCTCAGGGGTTTGTGGCCTTATTGTTTTTTGGTTTGTTTGGGTTTTTTGTTTGTTTGTTTTTAACTTTTTGAGGTTTTGTCTAAGTATATATTGTATGCTAAGCATAGTTCCTCTCATAGTACACGCCCTCCCCCCATCTCTCCCCCCCCCATCTTTTCTGCGTCCCCATGAGACTCCTTTGCCAGGTGGACAGTTCCCTTCTACTCCTATATATACCTGATTTACATATACATACATATAAAATCTAGGAGCTACAAACGAGAGAAAATGTGTCCCTCTGAGGCCACCTTAAATTCACTTGGTAATTATCTTCAGTTGCATCCATTTTCCTGCATTTTTCTCTAGGGCTGAAAAAAAAATCCCATTGTGTCTACACACCACGTATTCTTTATCCAGCCATCTGTGGTTGAATACTTAGGTTGGTTCTGTAATTTAAATACTGTGACTGGTCCTGTTACAAACCCCCTGTAGTATCTTAATTGACACCTTAGAACCATGAATATTTATGGGGTGCCATGCAGTGCCTGAAAGTGGCGTTACAGGAATCTCTCCCAATATCCAATCCAAGATCACATCAGTACTTTTTGACTTGAAGAACATTCTTTTTTTTTTTTTTTTTTTTCCCAAGACAGGGTTTCTCTGTGTAGCCTTGGCTGTCCTGGACTCACTTTGTAGACCAGGCTGGCCTCAAACTCACAGCAATCTTTCTGCCTCTGCCTCCCGAGTGCTGGGGTTAAAGGCATGGGCCACCATGCCTGACGTAGAAGCAACATTACTTTTTAAATATCAGTGGAAACTATGCTTTCTGGAATCTTCTGTTTACAGTAGAATTTATAGAACATGTGTCTTCCAGTTCGTTTTTTATCACAGTAAAGTCACTGTGGAGTTGTCTAATTTTCAGTGAACTGATTGTAGGAGAAACTCCAGCCAGACCAGATGAAAACTTGAGGCACCTGGAAGAGCCAGTCTGGGAAAAGGCTCTTCTTCAATAACTCTCTATCCTGTTTTATTGCTGCAGAATTCCTTTGGCTAAATTTATTTCTGGTTTCTTTGATTGACCTGATTTTTTTTTTTTTTTTCATGAAAACAGATTTCAGCTTTCAGAGTTCTCAAGATTCCTTGTGAGATCTGTCTCCGTGTGAAGGCGCAGTGACCTCTGACAGCGATGGGCATGGAAAAGTGCTACCTTTGATCTTTCTGGGGCATTAAGGTGTGAACCCAGTGTCACCTGGTAGCTACATCTGATGCTCCAATGATGTCTAAGGAAGCAGGGCAGGTGGACTCAGAGGCCTGGAGAGGGCTACACTGTAGACTGCTGGGCCTTTGGTGTTAGAGCACTGTGGGCTGGACTCTGGAGCATTCCATTAGGATGACAGTTCTAGCAAAAGAGGGAAATGAAAGAGGCAGCCTGCTTACATTCAGGCTTCTCATAAAACTCCATGGGTGGGAGCAATCCACGGGTATGTATTACACTATGGTCCATAATACCCCTGTATACTCATATTTTTCTCTACAATGACAGCGGAGATATAAGCTACAAGCTGTGTGACCTAGTACACATATAAAAAAATTTTTTTTCCAAGACAGGATTTCTCTGGCTGTCCTGGACTCACTTTGTAGACCAGGCTAGCTTCGAACTCACAGTGATCTGCTTGCCTCTGCCTCCTGAGTGCTGGGGTTAAAGGCATGAGCCAACACACCTGGCTTTTATAATTATTTTTATAGAAGAGGAATGCTCCTAATTAGGGCTCAGGGGTGAGTTGAACTGTGTGGCACAAGAGTTCTTTTGGCCAGTCAGTTTGGGAAGAGCAATATCGTGAATGCTAGACTTCAAGAAGGCAGCAGGAGAGCTGTGGGCTGGATGGAGGAGGGCTAAGGGTGGCCGGGGAGGACACTGCTCAGGGAGACTGAGAGGCGAGACTCAGTAGACGGTAGGGGACTGGTGAGGAGAAGAAAGCCAGATGTGTGCCAGATGTGTGCCGTCACCTACATTTGAGCCACGAACTGAACTGCCATGGACTCAACTCCACTGCACCGCCTCTCAACTCACTGACTCAACTGAACTGACAGAACGGAACTTAGAGATCTGCTGGAATAAAAGGTGTGTCTGTATTCTAGCCAGAGTAGCCATGTTGCTGGGTTAAAATTCACACACACACACACACACACACACACACACACACACACACACACACACACACCACAAACAGACAATTATAAAAGAGGCATGGCCTTTGAGACGACCTCCCTGCCATGACAGATATCAATGCCTGAGTAAGTGGCTCCAGCAAGCTCCTGTGAGGAGAGATCCCACCATCTGAAGAGCTGAGCCCACACACACCACATGTGCCGGCGCTCTCACCTTGAACTTCCCAACCTCCAGAACTATGACAAGAACATTTTTGTTTACAAGTGACCCATTCTAACTTTTTATATTTTATTGTAGCAATCTGCATGGATTAGGATGGAATTTAATGAACCTAGCCAATGGCTACCAACAGCTATTTAGTTACTTACAGGAAAAATAAATAGATGAGACACATGTTACTGAAACTTGCACATAGAACATGGAACGGTCTCTTGAGGGCTAATCCCTTCTCTCTGATACATAAACAGCGGTTGTGGTTTCATCAGCTCACCCTAAAATGGGTCCCCTGTCTGTTATTCATTTTGTCGTAATAGGCAGCTGGTTGTGAAACCCGTTATCAATGCCTCTTTTAGTGATGACCACAAATGTCCACTGCATTTATGTTTAAGATCCGCAATTTTCTTTTTCTCATATACATGTGAACATGCATGTTTAAAAACCAAAATGAACGTTATCTTTTTGTGGTTTTACTACAGGAGAGGCTGAGAGAACCACTGAGAGCTCACTTTATGGAAAATAACGAGCTCAAACACCTTCTGTCTCATGGTTAAGGTAACTTGTAATTGCTATTTTGAGAAACAACCTCAGGACTCACACGGGTGCTCAGTCAGTAAAGGCATCTACAACCAACCTGGCAAGCCGGAGTTTGATCCCCCAAGACTCCCGTGGTGGAGGGAGAGAACTGATTCCTAGAAGTTGTCTTCTGACCTCCACACACATCCCCTCTCCACAATAAATAATAAGTAAATGCAAAAATTACTGGAGGACTATTTTACATAGTTGCAGGATTCCTTATGAATTCTAAAAGTTAGGCCAAGGGGCTAGAGAGATGACTCAGCTGTTAAAGAGAGGTTGCTGCTTTTTCAGAGGACCCGGGGTCAGTTCCCAACACCCACGTGCTAACTCACAACCCCTTCTGACACCAGTCCCAGGTGATCTGATGCCCTCTTCTGACATCACACCTGCATGGTATCCATATATACATCAGGCGCGCGCACACACACACACACACACACACAACTGTTTGCAGGTTGGATTCGGCCATATGCCACACTTCTAACCCAGAACCCCTGATCTAGTGGCATGGGCCCAGTTTCTACCATGGCCAGCAGAGTGTTGACTCACAGAAACAAAAAGGAAATTCAGTAACCGTTGTTGGTTCAAACGTTAAGAGTCTGACTCCAAGTAGTTTATTTAAGGCATCTTTAAGCAGAGCACAGTTTGGGTGGGTGGGTGGGGGAAGCGTCCTGGTAATAAATAATTCAATCCTGTATGCACAACACAGCTTACGACGTGACTAGTGGACACTCCTGTGAAGTGCGAGTGACATCATCTGTAAAGATAGGGTCTATAGATTAACTGAGGAAGCAGGCTCAAGAGAAGCAAGCTCATAAGAAGAGTCTGGGGAACTGACGTGGCCTGGCCATACAGATAGCACAAAGGTCACCAGGCTATTAATCACATCCGCTCCCAGCTTTGTTGGAGGAAAACAGCTTATACAGCTCTCCCTTTGAAGAGACAACTCTGTGCGTTTAACATTCCTTGTTTCCTCGGTGTCTATTTGTGCACAAGGACCTACATGGCTCCTGTACTCTAGAACAAAATTTGAAATATAGTTACATCTCCTTTTATTTCTTTTGTTTTCATTTTGAGACAAGATCTCACTACGTATCCTTGGCTGGGCTGGAACTCATGCCATAGACCAGACTGCCCTCAGACTCGAAGTAATCCTCCTGCCTTGGTGCAGAAGCCATAGGTGTGCGTGGCCACACCCAGCTTTACATTTCCAACCAGAATCAATTTAAGGTAGATTGTGCAGTAATCATTGCATTAAGAAGGATTCAGAGTGGTGGTGCACGCCTTTAATTCCAGCACTTTGGAGACAGAGGCAGGTGAGTCTTTGTGGGTTCGAGGCCAGCCTGGTCTACAAAGTGAGTCCAGGACAGCCAAGGCTACACAGAGAAACCCTGTCTTGAAAAAAAAAAAAGAAAAAGAAAAAAATAAGTATTCAGACACAAAAATGTCCTCTAGGTGACAGGGGCATGACTAGCATTTGGGAACACTGTAGAGGGAAATAGTAAGACTTCCTAGTAGCATTGAGGGAACACCTGAAGTTTATGGTCACGGTTTAGAATGAAACCAGTGATCTCTACTGTATATTGTTTTTTCCTCTTCTACTCCAATTGTTTAAGAAAACGGAACACATTTACCTTCAACTGGGCTCAAGGTTAAACCAGGTCATCAAGATGGAGAGAAGAATGGGGCGCTTATTGTATTTGCAAGAGAGTCGTCCTAATAATGGCTATGGAATATAAGCAGGATAGTAAAGGCAGTGAAGGTGGGAAAAAAACGAAAGCACCTGAGAGCTACAGAGTAATAACGAAAGGATAGGACGGATGAATGAAAGGTGTGAGGAGGCCAAAACTCTCAGCAGCAAGGGGGCAATTCTAGCAAATAATAGAGGACAGTGGGTTCTGGTCAGAGATGCTCAAAACCAGAGATGGTGCAGTTCCTGGGCTAGGCTGTAACCATGGAAACAGGCAGCGGAGTTGAAAAATGGAAGGGGAGCAGGGGAAGCTCACTTAGGTAATCAAGGAACTGAATGGCCAAGATGTTGGACAGGTCACCAGGTTGGATGTTGATGTCACTAAGGATGATGAGAGAGGAAGACAGCCAGAAGTAAAAGTCCTCAATAGATATGTCACTGAGAAATCGAGACTGCTCTACAGCGTTGGCAGATTTTTCCCAGACAAAAGCCTAGCTCTTCTTCTTCTTCTTCTTCATGGCTAAAAATAATAGATGGCTCAATGAAAAATGATGATGAATAAAGCACCCTCTCGGCTTTAACTAAGTTGGCAATCAGCAATTAACCCTTCACGGAAGTCGGATTATAAGTGATCGCTAGTTCTTTTCTCACGTATGTGAAAAATACCCATAAAGTTAGAATATCTTATTCCTCAAGAAAATATACAGTCCTCAACTTTACCCCTGGACATGGAGGCCCTCAGATCACCAGAGAGGACAGACCCTGGAGCCAACTTGTCTGGCCTCAAATGCTGATCCTGCTATGTTCTAGTCTTAAGATCTTGGGCAGATTCCTCAATCTCTTTAAGCCTGTTGTGTTACCTGTGACGTAGAGGTGCTGGTGACAAGCTGTGCGGCTGATCTAAGGGTGACACTGTTTGACATGTGCAGAGTAACTAACCTGAAGAATGCGGGACAAGCTTAGTGTTAGCTGTTAGCACTATCATCCTTCAGCACAGAGTAGAGGATTCTCCCAGTAAGAACTGAAAAAGCAGAGTAAAAAAAATTTTTTTTTGATCCTAGACTTGCTCTGTAGACCAGGCTGGCCTCAAACTCAGAGATCTGCCCACCTCTGCCTTCCAGACTGCTGGAATTAAAGGCGTGCACCACCACCATACAGCTTTTTTTTGTTTTTAAAGATTTATTTATTTAATGTATATGAATGCTCTGTCGGCATGTACACCTGCATGCCAGAAGAGGGCACAAGATCCCAAGGTTGTGAGGCACCTTGTGGTTGCTGGAAATCAAACTCAGGACTTCTGGAAGAGCAGACAGTACTCTTAACTGCTGAGCTATCTCCCCAGGCCTGGTTTTGGTTTTTCAAGACAAGGTTTCTCTGTGTAGCTTTGGATGTCCTGGATTCACTTTATAGACCAGGTTGGCCTCGAACTTATAAAGATCCACCTGCCTCTAACTCCCTGAGTGCTGGGATCACAGAAGTACACCACCGTGTCCAGCAGGCAGAGTATATTCTACCTGACCAACAACTTTGGAAGATTGTAGGCTTAAATTATTTTAGCTAAATGCACAAGTATAAATGTTTTAAAGCATTTTCTTTGCTTTGGGAAAACAAGACTGTTTAGAAAGGAGTTGAGAACACCTCACTTCTCAAGGAAGACATCCAGATGGGCGTGGAGATACATACAGGTAACACCAGCATTTGGGAAGTGGACTCATGAAGATCAAAGCCACCCATGGCTATTTAGGTAGCCTGGGCTACATGATGCCATGGCTCAGAACAAAACAGGGCTTGACAGTTAAAAGCGTTTGCTGTGGGAGGCTGGAGAGATGACCCAGAGATTCAGAGCACCAACTCCTAAAAGTTGCCCTTTGACCTTTATATACTTTCATAGCAGGCAGGAGCCCACATTCACACATACATACATACATACATACATACATACATACATACATACACACACACACACACATACAAAGTGATTTAAATGTTTCTATTTCTTTTTAATAAAAAATACACTTAAGCCACAGCAAAGATATGCAGAATGCCTTTTAAACCACAGTCTTTCCTGAGCCAAAAGAGAACCTAACCTAATTAACTACCTCATTGTATTTAAAGAAAGAATGAGGTCACCATGGGACAACAGAAGCTCCACAACAGGAACTGGGAACTGGAGGCAGGGAAGGCTGTGGACCACAGCCACCAATGCCTTGTCCCTTTGGTAGCTCTGTTTGTCATCTGAAATAATATGCAGGCATTTGGTTTTGAACGGTCGAGGCTCTACTCTCAACACAGCACCAAGCAGAGCCTGCTAGAGCCGGAGGGACCTTCACTTCCAGCTCTGCGGGTCTGAGCTCAGAGCCACATCGTAGATTAGAGCCACCCTCAGCCTTGACCACAGAAGCTTCTACTTTCCACTGGTCAGAAGTTAAGAGAGCCTCACAGTTGACTGTTGAATGTCTGACTCTAAACTGGACAGCTGTAGCACATCTGGAAGAGGGGGCAGAAAGAATTAAAGAATTGGAGAGCCAGATGATGAGAGGGGTGCTGCGAAATGCTGTCATCATCTGGGCATGGCATGGCCATTGCCCTCATAAACTCCTGGCACCTGTTCTCTGCAGCAGACCTGTGCTAGGTGGAGCTCATCAACATCCAGGCATGGACGGGGAGGGACTCACCAGGCATCACTGATCCCTGAGAGCTATTGACAGTTATAGTTGCTAGGGGATGAAAGGGTCATTTTTCTTCAAGGGTGGAGCTACTGGTAAGATGGTCATGATCCAAGCAATAGCACTACACCCATGTCCTTGCCCAGCATCCTTAATTAAACTCAGTAGATCATAAAAATAATACATATACACATACAGATATGCATACATACATACATACATACATACATACATACATACATACATACATACATAGGAGGGAAACAGGCTGGGAAGAGTAAGGGATCGAGAGACATGAGAAGGGGGAGTGCTGGGTGGTGATGTCGCACACCTTTAGTCTCAGTACCTAGGAGGCAGAGGCAGGTGGATCTCTGAGTTTGAGGCCAGCCCGGTCTACAGAGAAAGTTTCAGGACAGTCAGGGCTACACAGAAAAACCCTGTCTCAAAATGAGAAAGAAAAAGAAAGGAGAAAAAAGGTTATGTGGGGTAAATATAATAAAAATACATTATATGCATGCATGAAATTGTCCAATGGCCAGGCGTGGTGGTGCACACCTTTAATCCCAGCACTTGGAAGGCAGAGGTAGGCAGATCTCTGTGAGTTCGAGGCCAGCCTGGTCTACAAAGCGAGTCTAGGACAGCCAAGGCTACACAGAGAAACCCTGTCTCGAAAAACCAAAAAGAAATTGTCCAATGATAATTTTTAATGACCCTTAACTATGCTTTAGATTTATTATTGTTCTTGTTGTTGTTATTTCAATGGCACAGAGCCCATCTATGTTGCCCTAGTTTGTGTAGATGTGTGGTATGTGGGTACATGTCACAGTGCACACATTGGAGGCCAGAGGACAACTCTGTGACTTCCTGTGCCCACAAACTTGTCTTCCCTAGGATCTTGGCCCATTTGTAAAATGTTTCTGGAGGTTTTTTTTGTCCAAAAACAGGAAGTTAACAGCAGACTTACCGCAACCTTCCTGAAGTTACTCAAGATCACTGTGAGACAGCATTGAAGAGCGATTAAGGCTGGTGTGTTACTAACAACATTGCCATTGTGGAGTGTGGCCTGCATGCCACAGTGCGTGTGTGGGGTCAGGGAACAACTCTCTAAAGCCAGTTCTCTCCTTCCTCCTTTACGTGAGTTCCCAGGATCAAACCTGGGTCACCACGCTTGCTCAGCAAAGCATCTCTTTACCCGCTGAGCCACTCCTCACCCAGGGCTCTTCTTGCCACCACAAGTTGGAATTCTCAATGAGACAAAGCTAAAAGTTCCTCAAAACATGAAGATAATTGACCAAACACTTGGTTAAAATCGAGTTTCCAAAGCAAGCATGGCTTCTACATGAAGCAGAAACTCCAATTCTGCTCAAATTCTGGATCTTTCTTTCTTTCTTTCTTTCTTTTTTTTTTGTTTTTGTTTTGGTTTTTGAGACAGGGTTTCTCTGTGTAGCCTTGGCTGTCCTGGACTCACTTTGTAGACCAGGCTGGCCTCGAACTCACAGTGATCCGCCTGCCTCTGCCTCCCAAGTGCTGGGATTAAAGGCATGTGCCAAGACACCTGGCTAATTCTGGATCTTTCAAAAGTCATTATTGTTCTAGAAAAATCTCATGGCTCTAAGTGGAGTTGAGAGAAATGTGGGGTATTCCTGACCCCATTTTAGACACATTCTGGACTGCTTTTAAAATTGTGCCAACTTTCAAACAACAGAAAAAGCAGTGCTCTTTTTTTTTTCATTGTTTGTTTGTTTTGGGTTTTTTTTTTTTGTTTTTTGTTTTTTTTTTTAATCAAAAGAGGAAACGTCCTCACTCACACTGCTTTCTCTCCCAGCTTCTTGTGTGGATTTTAAGTTCCTGCCAAGGTTTTCTGAACCCTTTTGATGATCTTTCTGATTCACACGAGACCAGGTTTTATAAGCAATTGTAGGCTAGCCAACCACATGCCTGCATCCATAAAATGACTCTCTTTCATCTCCCCGCCTGCCCCCTCCCCCAAAAATACAAATAATAAATTGGTCTAATTTTTTGTGAGAGATCCTATCTTCTGCTGATTCATAGGTTGATCTCAATTAAATCTATTTATAAATTTGCATTACCAGTCATGAATTTACTTGGTCAATAAAACTCTTACAAAAGAGAAAAGAGAAGGAAGCAAGACACAGGAAACTTGGTAATCAGATGGTCCTTTTTCAAATGAGCCAGCCCAGGAGCCTTGCCAGGGTTTCTTGACACAGCTCTAGAAGTTCCGTCCTAGATACAAAGTGCTGAATTCAAAGCACCAAGCTCTTTTATTTCACTTGATAAGCTAGTCAGCTCCATATACACGTTCGTCAGAAGCCGACGAGTTAGAAAGAGAATGGGGCCGGGTGTGGTGGCACACGCCTTTAATCCCAGCCCTCAGGAGGCAGAGGCAGGCGGATCTCTGTGAGTTCGAGGCCAGCCTGGTCTACAAAGCGAGTCTAGGACAGCAAAGGCTACACAGAGAAACCCTGTCTCAAAAAATAAAAAATAAAAAAGTATGGGAAGTGTTTAATGCTGCCCTCTTAAATTCAGATTATTGAGAAACAATGAGATTTAGAAAGGAAAAATATAATACCTTATTGCAACGTTGCTAAATGAATTATAAAGCAAACTTCACAGTAATTAAGAGATTTAAAAATATGATCTAGGAAGCTTTTTGGTTTTGCTTATTTTTTAAGCAAAGACTTTTTTTTTTAAAAAAAAAAATTTGGGCACAGACAAGATTTTCAAATGGAGAACATAGCTCAAGTAAGCTGGACCCAGCTTCTCACCCAGGGAAGGTGATCCTGGAGAAAACGGAGGTAATGTTTAGAGTTCTTTGATAGGCATAAGGTGGACGAAGGCAAATCCAGCACAAATCAGGATGGTGGTAGATTTCGCAAGCACACTGGAATGCCCAGGCCAAGAGGCAAGCCAGCCAACCTGGTGTTTCTCAAACTTTCCAAGGTATTTTCAGAGTCTGAAAAATTGTTCCCTCTGGCAAATTCAGTTTCCAACATCATCTCCGTGTGACAATTTAGTCCTGTTGGTAAAACCACTAACTCGAAAGAAAGCTTTGCTCTTTTTGCCCATTCTATGGCCATTTTGATTTTTATGTTACCAGTAATAGTTTGATGACAGGTTAGAAAATGGCTTCCAGGGAAGTGGATATTACACTCAAGCCTGTCAGAGACAGACAGAGAAAAGCGCTTCCCTCACCCAGAGTCTGGAGCCTCAGGACAGCCAGACAGACCTCCTATGAGCACAGAGATCTCTGACTCAGTCCTTACACACCCAAGTATTCACGCTCAGTCACAAAACAGGAAAAGGAGCTTAACTTGACCCAAGGCAGAAACAGAAAGCAGGCCACAGATTTATGGTTTCATTTTTCTACCACAGCCATAATATGGCCAATTGGCTTGCTAGTCACAAAACGGAGTTAGGTGTGACCTTGAAATCCGACCTTAGGGATGTGGGCAAAACAGGACTTCTAAGCTGAGCCCAGACAAACATCCCCCTGTGGTCATGACTGCCTCCCTTCCCTGGTCTTCTTCATGACTCCGGATTCCTCCACAGCCTCCGCCCTGACTTCACAAGCTAGAAATTATACACATATACCCCAGACAAGCAAACTTTGTAAGAATAATTTCTTTCTTTCTTTCTTTCTTTCTTTCTTTCTTTTTTACCCTGTAGCTTATATAGCCCATTTTAATCCATATCAGAAATAAAAATGTTTACCATGAACTTACAGTTTCAATTAGTCACTTTACAAAACGAAATTTACATAATGCCATTCCCTTGACTTGGACTTTTTCTTCTTGGCCTTTAGCTGATTGCAGTTAAACATACATTAACATGTCTTACTCCTTACTTTCCCCAAATACATGTGTAACTGTTTGCGTAGCAATAAGGTCTATGCAACTTCGTTTCACTGGGTAAGGCTCATTTCTATTCCATCAAGCTGCTCAGTTGTGGCCATTATAGCAGCTAAGGCATACTGTCACTGAAAACAAAGAAAATGGGGGCATATGAGATGGCTCCATGGGTAAAGGTGCATACTGCTAAGTGTGAGGATGTAAGCGCATTCCCCAGAACTCACATGGGAGGAGAAAAAAATGACAGCCAGGGTTTGTCCACATGCATGCCATGGCACATGCACACATGAAAGGTTACTTAAAAGGGGAAGAAAGAAAGAAAGAAAGAAAGAAAGAAAGAAAGAAAGAAAGAAAGAAAGAAAGAGGAAGGGAGGGAGGGAAGGAAGAAGGGAGGGAGGGAGCGAAAAAAGAAAAGCAGTAAAATATATACTAGGGGTTAGAGAAATGGCACAGTGGTTAAGAACACTGGCTGCAGCAGGGTGCATACCTTTAATCCCAACACTTGGGAGGCAGAGGCAGGTAGATAGATTTGAGTTTGAGGCCAGCCTGGTCTATAGAGCGAGTTCCAGGACATCTAGGGCTACACAGAGGAACCCTGTCTCAAAAAACAAACAACAAAAAGGAACACTGGGTGCTTTTGCAGTAGACCTGGGTTCAGTTCCCAGCATCCACAATGCAGCTAACGTTCTGTAACTCTAGTTCCAGGAGATCTAATACCCTTTTCTGGCCTCTGCAGGGCCTGTACGTGTACACACACACACACTTCACAGGTACCTGCAGGAAAAGCCCTCATATACATAAAATAATACAGTTTTAAAAAGAGGTTCATTTGAGCCAGGCATGGTGGCACATGGCTTTAATTCCAGCATAGGCAAGCAGATCGCTGTGAGTTCCAGGCCAGCCTGCTCTACCAAGTGGGTCCAGGACAGCCAAGGCTACACAGAGAAACCTTGTCTCAAAAAAACAAACAAAAACAGATGCATTGACCCCCATTATGTGCAGTTGCATTTTCCAAGGTTTTAGATAGCCTTTGTGAACCGAGTCTGAAAGTGCTAGCATTCACCTTAACTCTTTTAAGGGAAGACAGAACAATGACATGCTGTTCCCAGAAATGTTTTAGGGTTCCAGTGGGACCGCTTCATGTTAGCAGAGAAATTGAGGTCCCCTTTGAAAGGGCTCTTAGGCTCACTTAAAAAGAAAAATTAAGAACAGACTCAGAAGAAAGCTGAAGGAAAACTTTACTACAGCTTAAAAAGAAAAACCCAGAGCACGCATGCAAGCTATAAATCTTAGCAACTGTCCCAAAGAGGAAGATGGAAAAGAGACGAGAGAAAACCATGCTGTTTGAGTTAGGCTGATGTGTTCAGCAATGGAGGTAAGACACATGGCAGAAAGAGTGGGGGACAGGCGTTAGAGAAATCTTGAGGAAGTCCAAAGTGTCGAATAAAGCATGCTTGAAAAAGAGAAAGAAGACTCGGGGGAGGCAGAGGCAGATGGATCATTGTGAGTTCGAGGCCAGCCTGGTCTACAAAGCAAGTCCAGGACAGCCAAGGCTACACAGAGAAACCCTGTCTCGGAAAATGAAGCAAGGTTGCCTCCAACACCAAGATGGCCAGAAGAATCTTCACCTTCCTCAAGAATGCCTGGGTGAAGGAGCCAGTGCTGGTGGTGTCCTTCTCTGTCTGGGGCCTCGCTATAATTATGCTCATGATCAGCCCCTACACCAAGTATGCATAAATAATAAACCAGGCTACACCCTACAACTACCCAGTGCCTGTGTGAGATGATGGGAACATGCCTGATATCCCCAGCCACCCCCAGGACCCTCAGGGCCCAAGCTTGGGATGGCTGAAAAACCTGTGACTACTCTTGTTGATCGAAAAGGCCCCTTCCCTGCTGCCCTCCAATAAAAATGTGGGGGGAAAAAAAAAAGAAAAATGAAACAAAACCAATAAAATAAGAGAACAGAGGTTATGCTTATGTGACTCGTTCAGAAAAGTGGGCTGACTTAAGAAGCTGACCTCACAGGGTGCTGGAATTAAAGGTGTGTGCCACCACAGCTCTGTAGCTAATTCTTTTTATTAATTACATATTTATTTATGACATATACAGTGTTCTGCCTGTATGTGTGCCTGCACACCAGAAAAGGGCACCAGATCTCACTGTAGATGGTCGTGAGCCACCATGTGGTTGCTGGGAATTGAACTCAGGACCTCTGGAAGAGCAGCCAGTGCTCTTAACCTCTGAGCCATCTCTCCAGCCCTTAATTCTTTTCTTTAATTAAGCTATTTATGTACTGTACATCCTGATGGCAGCTTCCCCTCCCTCCTCTTCTCCCAGCCCCTCTCTCTCACCTCACTTTCCCACAATTCACCTCTCCTCCCCTTCTCCTCAGAAAAGGAGAGGCCTTTAGTCCCAGCACTCGGGAGGCAGAGGCAGGCGGATCACTGTGAGTTCGAGGCCAGCGTGGTCTACAAAGTGAGTCCAGGACAGTCAAGGCTACACAGAGAGACCCTGTCTCGAAAAAAAAAAAAAAAAAAAAAGAAAGAAAGAAAGAAAAAAAAAAAAAACCTTACAGAATCACAGAGACTGAACTGCCAGAGAGCATGTTAGGGACAGACCTAGGCCCTCTACAGCTGTGCAGCTTGTTCTTCATATGGGACTCCTAAACCAGAAGCAGGGGACTGTGCCTGGATTAATTCTTAGGGGAAAAGGCAATGACATGTCTCCACCTAGGGCTAGATTCTCTGCCCAGTTTGCTGTGAAGCCGGAGGTAGATTCTGTCCGTGGGAGAAGGCTTCATTCCTCACACAGAAAGTGTTTGACCATGTAACAACGTTCAGCACTTTACCCTGATGAAATGTCACAGGGAATCAAACAGAAAAAGCAGACTGTATTGTGGCTGCCTTGGTTGATGTGCGACTTGGAGATGTGCCTTCAGCTCTGTGTCTGGCCCCTTGACCTTGTAAGGAAATCCCAGGAATCCTAGGGAGCACGCCTTAAACGGTACAGTTATATCAACGGAAGGGTCCGAAATCACTGAAGGAAGGACCCTAGACTCAAACAGTATGTAAAGACCAAGAGCGTTAATTCTGCAAAAACAGCCTGCATGCGGGGTCGCCATCCATCCAAAATGGCGGTGCCCCCACTCCCACCCCAGGAGGAGATCACAGGCTCTTTTAAAGGCTTCTAGAGGAATTCTGTGTATGGCTGCGTGACTCTAACTGGGATTGCCCAGTGCCTGGAGAGGCAGGCCTGTGCTCCTGGAGGCTATGTGACTTCTTAGCAATGTCTGGCTATCTCATCAATCAGAGTATGTTAAGAAGATTTTATGCTGAGTAGAAGAAGCCATTCAAAGGCCTATAGTGTCTGGTTCCGTTTATGTGAGACAGTCTGAAAAGGACAAAGCCATACTGGGCATGGTGGCATCGTGCCTGTAATCCCAGTGCTTGGGAGATGGAGGCAGAAGGACAGCCCGTGAGTTCAAAGCCACCCTGATCTACTTAGAGAGTTCCAGGCCAACCAGGGCTACAAAAACATTTGTGGAGAGCACTTGAAATGATAGATGGGAGACCAAAAAGGAGAAGTAGAAGTAGGAGCCGGGCACTGTAAACCAGCGCACAGCAAGCCAGGAGTTATGGAACTGTATTGCCTCTCTCTCTGTGTGTGTGTCTCTGTCTCTCTCTGTGTCTCTCTTCTCTCTGTGTCTGTCTCTCTCTCCTCTTTGTCTCTTTCTTCTGTCTATGTCTCTCTTCTCTGTGTCTCCCTCTGTCTCTGTCTTTTCTCTGTGTCTGTCTCTCTCCTCTGTCTCTGTCTCCTCTCTCTCCTGTCTCTGTCTCTCTCTTTCCTGTCTCTCTCTTCTCTCTGTGTCTCTGTCTCTCTGTCTCTGTCTCTTCTCTGTCTGTCTGTCTGTCTCTCTCTCCAAGGTCTCTCTGTGTAGCCTTGGCTGTCCTGGACTCACTTTGTAGGTCATGCTGGCCTCAAACTTACAGAAATCCACCTGCCTCTGCCTCCCTGAATGCTGGGACTAAAGGTGTGCGCCATACCCGGCCTGTTTTGCATCATTATTACGGTGGTGTTTACATGTCCGTAAGTTGAACTTCACAGAACTACACTCTAAACCCAATTTTAAATGTCACATTAAAAACAATTTTTGTATTCTCTGAGTGTGTTCTCTTGTTCGTAAAATAGAGAAAAAACACTACTTCTATGTGTGGAAACCTTCAAAGGACGGAAAGAGAAATTTCAAATTACTCCCTCATGATTTATCTTTGTTTCAGATAGGGTTTTCACTGTGTACCCCTGGTTATCACAAAATCTGCTTTGTAGACAAGGCTGGCCTTGAATTCTCTGTGTCTGTCTCTGTCCTCTCTCTGTCTCTGTCTCTCCTCTCTCTGTCTCTCTCTCTCTCTTCTCTGTTTGTTTCTGTCTCTCTCTCTTCTCTGTCTCTGTCTCTCTCTTTCTCTCTCTCTCTTTGGCCTCCTACCTCTCCCTCCTGAGTACTGGGGCTAAAGATGTGTACACCACCTTGCCCAGCTAATGACTTACCGAGCCATTTTAAATTTCTCCAATTGCTAAGCTTCCAGACCACTTTGTACCAGATCCTTCTAAGCTGCCTGGCATGGATGTGTCTCAGTTTATTTTCCTGTTGCTGTGATAAAATGTTCTGAGAAGGCAAATTAAGGAAAAAGGTGACAACAGCTCACCACTCTACTATAGTTCACCACGGTGGAGGAGGCAGGCATAGCAGCCAATCACCGACATGTCTGCACCAATGCAGAATGGTGCGCTGTTGTAACCTTTCTCCCTGAAGAAACCAAGACAAAGCCAGGCATGGTGGCGCATGCCTTTCTTTAATCCTAGCACTCAGGGAGGCAGAGGCAGGTGGATCACTGTGGGTTGGAGGCCAGCCTGGTCTACTAAGTGAATCCAGGACAGCCAGGGCTACACAGAGAAACCTTGTTTCGAAAAACCAAAAAGAAAGAAAGGAAGGAAGGAAGGATCCTGAGACCTCAGTTTCTTCAAAAACACAGAACTGTTCTTGGGTTGTGCTTCCATGCCCCTCCCAGGTGTATCAGACAGGAGTGAGTTTACTTTAGATTATTCATTACATCTGACTAGTGTTAATTGTTTATACACCTCTATGGAAGAACGTGGTTTTGCCACATGCAGCTTGTCCTTGGGATCGTACACTTTACTCATGTGACTCTTCTGAAGCTCTGAATAAAGTTGGCTATTGCATAAGACGTTAGTCCGTCTCATTCTCCCAGGTCCTACTGGCGACTAGAACAGTAAACAGTCCGTAAATGGGCTGGCTGCTCTTCCGACGCCAACTAAAGTAATCAAGATAATCCTCGACAGACCTGCCCACATGTCTCCTAAGGCCCTAACTTCTGAGACGTGAGCAACACCAACCATCATGCCGCCTCACAGAAGAAAGAAAAATGGCACCAAGAGGGAAAAGGGATGCAGAATTTCAAAAAGCATCAACTTTCAAACAAAAAGGGTAAATAGCATTGTTCCATTCGTGCATGACACAAACCGATTGAACACTTAGACTCTATGATCTGTCTGAAAGGGCACTGTTAATTAGCAGCAGGATGGGACTTGAATCCTTGCCCAAGTGCTCAACTCTGAGTCAGAGCCCATCGTGATAACAATCAAGTTTCTTTTCCAAGACCACAGTAACGGAGGCGTGAGCAGCTCAAGCCAAGATTCTGCTTGACAACCGGAGAGAGGACAACAGAATAGGGTCTCCTCTGTCACATTTCATTTTAAACATTTTGTTCGTGATGTTGTCAAAGTCAAGGCCAGAACTGTGATCATTTATGTGAGCAAACATTTGGATTTTGCCAAGAAAGCAAAAACAGATTTTACTAGCAGCCCTTTGGATAGAAGACTGAGCGAGATCACCTTTGTCAAACTGCGTCCATCTGCTCCCCCTAGGTCACCTCCTTTTTCTTACTCTCTGGCTCCCAGCTGCTTGTGGCCTGAAACATGAGACGTGTCTTCTTGTTGTCGGAGTTGCTCGTGTTGGTGCTTTCTGCACTGATGATCCCAGAGAAGGTAGCTTTCATCTTGTGCGGTGCTCAGCCCATGGTAAAAATTTCAGAACTCGAATGTGCCATGCGACGCTAACTGCCTTCGCCAAGAAACAGCCTCTGCCTGCCCACCATGGATCTGGACCGTGGAACTTGGGAGGCTACAATGTATTTGGAACTCATAGTATAGCTTACATTCAGAACCCTGCCTCACATTGCGATCATGAGTATATTTACTCATTGAAAATACAGACTATGGGGCTGGAGCGATGGCTCAGAGGTTAAGAGCACTACCTGCTCTCCCAAAGGTCATGAGTTCAACTCCCAGCAACCACATGGTGGCTCACAACCATCTATAACGAGATCTGGTGCCCTCTTCTGGTATGTAGGCAGAATGCTGTATACATAATAAATAAATCTTAAAAAAAAAAAAGAAAGAAAGAAAGAAAGAAAGAAAGAAAGAAAATACAGACTATGGGGCTGGGCATGGTAGTGCACACCTTTAATCCCAGCACTCGGGAGGCAGAGGCAGGTGGATCACTGTGAGTTCAAGGCCCTGCCTGGTCTACAAAGTGAGTCCAGGTCAAGGCTACACAGAGAAACCATGTCTTGAAAAACCAAAAGAGAGAGGGGGGTGGGGGAGAAAGAGAGAGACAGACCCCTATGTGGGGACTCCTTTTCACTTTTTTCTTTTTTTCTTTTTTTAGACAAGATCTTGCTATGTGGCCCAGTCATGGCTATCCTCCTGCTCCAGCCTCCCAAATGAAAAGGTGACAGAAATTTACCATCATGCTTGGCTTTTTCAGTTAAATAAACAAATCTTAGGCTAGGTTTAGTAGCACACACCTTTAATCCTAGTACTTGGGAGACAGAGACAGGTATACTGCTGCAATCTTAAAGCCATCCAGAGCTACACAGAGAGCTCCAGGCCATGCAAGGTTAAACACCCTAATGACGTAGTCTATATTTGTACATAAAGATCTTTCATTTGGGCTGGAGGGCTCAGAGGTTAAGAGCACTGGCTGCTCTTCCAAAGGCCCTGAGTTTAATTCCCAGAAACATGGTGGCTTACAACCATCTCTACTGAGATCTGGTGCCCTCTTGTGGCCTGCAGGTGTTACACTGTATACATAAACAAATCTTTAAAAAGAATCTTTTATTTTAAGGATTCGTTTGAAGGCACTGAGGAAAGCATTTATATTGAGATTTTAGATAGAAAAATCACACTAAAATTCATCTCCTTGATGCCTGAAAGTGGGAGGGGCTGGAGACTTGGCTCACTGGCACATTCTGTGCCTTGTGTGAGCAAAACCTGGGTTTCTAGCCTTAACACCAAAACATAGAAACAAAGATTTTCAAAAAGCTGGTCCTTTCAACAACTTCATGAAAAGGAAAGAAAGGAAGTGGGGAGATAAAAGGTGGCAAAAATAAAACTGGCTATATTTAGCTGTTTTTGTAGAGTAATTAGGACTCCTCCAAATAAAATGTATAAAAGCTTTAAATCAACTTAAGAATGGTTCTATGTACCAACCAAGGACAATGCATGCAGTAAACCTAGACCCCCTATTCAGAACTAGCCAATGGACAGCACATTCTCCACAGTTGTGTGGAGAGCAGGAACTGACTCTGACATGAACACTGGTGCCCGCCATTTGACCAGTTCCCCTTGGTGGGGAGGCCTGGTGGCACTCAGAGGAAAAGGGAAATAGGTTATTCAGATGAGACTTGATAGGCTGTGATCATATGGTGGATCACAGGCCTAGGGGAGGGGAATAGGGTGAAAGGGAGAGAGGGGGGAATGGGAAGATACTAGTGAGGGGCTAACAATCAGGATGTAATCTGAATAAATTACTTAAATAATCAACAACCACAAAAAAAAGGCTCTCTGGTTCTGACTGAGCCATGGTAAGGACTCGGCATTGAAGGATGGGTGTTTCAGGAAACTGTGATCTAAGGAGACATGGGCACTGCTAATGGTGAGGTCTGTGCCATACACTCACTGTTGAAGGAAATACTACACCTTAGTTAGAGGATACAGAAAATATGGATGACCCCCCTGACTCATCCCATTTGAATGCTCCCTGCTGACCCTCTTGAACACACTTTAGGAGTTGCTGCTGTAGACTTTTCAAGTGGAAAACTCAAAACTTCTTGCAGTCAAGAATGAAAAGCCTGTTTGACTCGCTTTTCTCCCTGAGATCTCTATGTACAATCAGCCACTCACTCTGCTGTGCTAATGGATCTCCCCCTTGTGCCTAAACTTTGTACTGAATTCCAGCAGAGTTAAAGCCACCAAAAGACACAGGCCGTGGCCATCCCAGGAAATGTGCAAGAGCTTTGGCCAACCTGTCAGGAGCATATTCGTTATGAACTAATTGCCTTGTTTATTTCATGTCAAGTCTAAAAAATGGAGTGAGGTGATAGTCAACACACTGTGCAAGAACGTGTGATGCATCAAGAAGCAAAAGCAGGGCTAGCCTGGTCTACAAAGTAAGTCTAGAACAGCTAAGGCTACAGGAGGAAACCCTGTCTAGATAAACTGAATCATGTAGAAGGAAGAGTTAAGAGAGGTGGGCTGCTCAAGCCCTCTGGTGCCTAGACCCTGACGGCCAAGTGTTAGACACCGAGGCACACTTGTAAGCACACTGCTGGACTCTGGTTTTTGCTTAAATGTGATTGTTTTTATGCCCTGGGTTTCCCTTTGGGGATAAGAAGGCTTTGTTTGTTTGGTTGGTTGGTTTTGGTTTTTTGAGACAGGGTTTCTCTGTGTAGCCTGGACAAAGAAGCCCTGTCTTGAAAAAACAAAAAGCATCCTGGCATGGTGGTATTCACTTTAATCCCAGCACTCAGGAGGCAGAGGCAGGTGGATCGCTTTGAGTTCAAGGCCAGCCTGGTCTACAAAGCGAGTCCAGAACAGGCAAGGCTACACAAAGAAATCCTGTCTTGAAAACAAACAAAAAACAAAAAAAGAAAGAAAAGAAAAACAAAAAGCAACAAAAGCTAGAACAACAAAACAAGCACAGTGGTACACATAATGAGTTCCAGGACAGCCAGAGTTGTCTAGAGAGACCCTGTCTCATACAAGAAGCCTTTTTCACTATGGTGCGACTTTTAAAGGTCAGACTGTGTCTTATGCTGTGATATTAACATGAGGTCTAGGGGGACAAAGAAAGGTTATGACTTAGCATTGGCTGTTGTGTTTGTGTCAAGTTGACAAGGGGTTTGACTTGTGATGGCCAATCTTGGTTGTCAACTTGACATACTGCAAAGAGAGAACCTCAATGGAGAAGTCGCCTCCATCTAGTTGGCCTGCAGACACGTCTGTGGGATATTGTTTTGATTGGTTTGGGAGCGCCAGCCCATTGGAGGTGGCACCACCACTTGGCAGGTGCTCCTGAGTGGTATAAAAAAGCAAGTTGATTGCACCAGCAGAGCGAACCAGGAAGCAGCATTTCTCTAAGGCGTCTGCTTCAGTTCCTGCCTCCATGTTCCTGCCTGGGCTCTGCCTTGATGATGGGTGGGGCTTGAAAGCCAGACAAACCCTTCCTCTCTAAGCTGGTTTTGGTCAGACAAGTGGTTGAATGACTAGTCAGTGTGCCTGCCGCCTGTCAGCTTCAGAATGCTCCTCAGTCTCGGGCAGAGGGCTCCACTGCCTGAGGAACTGTGCCTGACCGGCTCCTGTTAGCTCATGCATTGTTAGGTGCCTCTGCCTCCTCAGGGGGGGGTTAAAGGTGCGCACCACCACGCCTGGCCTGACTTTTCTGGTCTTATCTTCAATTTGATGTTCCCACAACAGCTCATTAAGCTCTGAGCACTTCTAGCTCATCATTCCAGAAGCTTCTCCAGTACACCCAGCACCCTCAGACCATCACGGTCAGGTCCATCTCAGCAATTCCTCACATACCTGGTGCCAGTTTCTGTCCAGTTCGGTCAACTACAGATTTTTTTCCTTGCTCCTTAAACTTTTCCTCAGTCTTCAGGAGTTTCTAAACTCTAGAGAATCTTCAATCCTTTCTTAGTCCTCTCTCCACCCCCCCCTGTGTGTGTGTGTGTCTCCACGTACAGGTCAACTTGGTATGTGTATTTATAATAGCAGACAGACAGATGGACAGACAGACAGACAGACAGATGGATTGTAATTTCAGTACTCTAGAGGATGAAGCGAGAGGAGTGAAAGTTTGAGGCCATAGCCCCGAGCTACGGCTCAGCCAATGCCAAGCCAAGCTGAGCTATACAATCCTTAAAAAAAAAAAAAAAAAAAAGTAAAAAGGATAACCTGGAGACTGGCGGAAAATAATTTACCTATCTTTTATCTAGGAAGAGACTTTTCTGGCCCAATTTTTTGAGACAGGGTCTCACTTCTTAGTGAGGGCTGACCTGGAACGTTACCTATAGTTGAGACTCACCTCTAACTTATGACCCAAATAAGTTACAAAAACCGTAAGCCTAGGGCTGGAGAGATGGCTCAGAGGCTAAGAGCACTGACTGCTCTTCCAGAGGTCCTCAGTTCAATTCCCAGCAACCACATGGTGGCTCAGCCATCCATGAGATCTGGTGCCCTCTTGTGGCGTGCAGGCACATGTGCAGGCAGGTACTGTATAAATAATAAATAAATCTTAAAAAAAAAAAAATAGTAAGCCCATAATTTGATCAAAGCCTAGTACCATGGATATGCCGAGTGCTAACAAGGATGTGGGGCAACCAGAGCCCTGATGCACTGTGAAGGAAATACGAAGCAGCTGCCAATCAAGGCATTCAAGCCACTATATGTTCCAGCTCCAGCACTTCTACTTAGGTCTGTAGCCAGAAGACCTGAAAACATGAAACACCAGCATCTGTGCATCAGTAGTCATAGCAACAGCACTCCTGTGTGAGAAAATGGAAAGCCTAAGCCAGCCCATGACTGTAACCCCAGAATTTGGAAGGTGGAAGCTCAGAGATCACTAATTTGCATCATTGGCTACATAGCAAATTCAAGGCCAACTTGGGCAATGTAAGACTCTATCTTAAAACAAGCACATTAAAATAGAACAAGGGAGAAACAAACAAACAGATAAATGTGATATCATCTATATAATGGAGTGCTATTCAACTGTCAAAAGGGAGGTGACACGCTACAACTTAGGGTCCTTTAAAAGAAGCCGCCAATCACAAAAGGCCCCTTTATTATTCCATCAATATTAAATGCCCAGAATATGTAATTACATACACAAAAGCAAAAAGATTAGTAGTTATCAGTGGTGACAAATATTCTGAAGTCAGTTGTAAAGACGTGTACACAAGGTTGTGAGTATACTAAAATACTGCATACTTCAAATGACTCATATTGGATTATGTCAATAAACCTCTTTTTTAAAAATCAAATGGTGAGTGGGGATATCAGCACATACCTGCAATCCGAGCACCTGGAAGGCTGGGGCCATAGGACAATGAATTTGAGACGAGCCTGTATTACAGGTAAGTTCTAGACCTCGCCAGGAATGGTGGCACATACTGTAGAACCAACACTACGGAAGCAGAGGCAGGCAGATCTGAGTTTGAGGCCAGCCTGCTCTAGAGTAAGTTCCAGGACAACCAGGGCCACATAGGGACCCTGTCCCCAACAAACAATGAAACTAACCAAGTGGCAAACACACAGGAAGGCAGCCTCCTGCTAAGCGCCCGGGATCCTCTCTCAGGTGGCCCCTTTGCTTGCTGACTTGCTTCTTGCTCCCCCTTGCAGGGGTGAGGCTGACCCACTTTCAAAAACACTACAATGCCAAGTTCTTAACCAACCACAGGGCAGGGGGCTGCCACAACAGTGCTCTGCAATGTGTGCGGTGTATGGTACTCACCATGGGGCAATCCGCACACACCCATGTTCTAAATGCAGGTTCTGCACAGTCACCATCTCCCGAGCATTTCAGCCATTTACTGCTTCAAACAGACATGTGAATGTGGAAGCAGCACATCCCAGATGGCTTTAAATATCCTGAAAGATCTGCAAGACTGAACAAGAACAGGGTCAGTGCCGGGCATGGTGGTGCACGCTTTTAATCCCAGCACTCGGGAGGCAGAGGCAGGTGGATCACTGTGAGTTCAAGGCCAGCCTGGTCTACAAAGCAAGTCCAGGACAGCCAAAGCTATACAGAGGAACCCTGTCTAAAAAAAAAAAGAAAGAAAGAAAGGAAAAAAAAAAAAAAGAGCAGGGAACAACCACACTCACATCGCATTGTCTCAAACAACGCCAGGTAACAGTTAAAATACAGTGTGTATCGTGCAGGTCTCATTTTTCATCTACTCTTCAGTTGTCCCAAAAGAAAATAAAAACCAGTCAGATTTCTCAGTAAAATGCAATTTTTTAATTCCAGTACAAGAAAACAGTTCCAGGTTTTATTTCCAATTTGTTTCTAAACAAACTACAAGAATGTGCAGACTGTGACATTTGAAGCGAAGGACTATCCACGGTGTGACAGAAGCCTGAGGCCAGAGTGGCAGGATCTAGACCCATGCAGAGCGGATCCTCCGGTCTGACTTGTCCTTCTGCCACTCTGCTCATCAGGACGCCACCGTGGTGGCGACATCAACCAGGAAATCTAAGGAGGATGGAAAAGCTACTGTACCGTTTGTTTCGCGATGTTCAGTTTGTGCTTTGACCCATGTCAAAGGTCAATCAAAATACAAATCCATGCAAGAAACTTTTAAAACTTAGATGCGTGCAAGAGAGCAGGCTGTGTGGTTCAGGACTGAGGTAATTCTGTCTCTGTGTTCAAGCAGCACAGACATGCCTCCCTGCAGAGTGTGTACAAGGCATGTGTTCACTGGGCCATAAGTCAAGAGCCAAAACTAAGTTAAATAATACGTAGGCTTCTTAGCATATTAAATAATCATTCTCATTAAGAAAGAAAAAAAAGCCCTAGGGTTAAGTAACTTAAAAACAAGAATTCCCTTATATTTTGCATTCTTTGAAATTAAAAATGAGTTCATTAAAACCACTTGAAAGAATACACTTAACTTGGCAACGGGGCTCCCCTGCTGATGAGAAGCCAGGACTTGAATCCATGCGTTCTTTTTCTGGGCCTATCCAGCCAGGAACTCATGCGCAGAGTCAACGTGGACCATCATATTGGAAGATTCCATACCTGCCGGTGGTCAGCCAGCCGGGATCTGAAGCTGTGAGCTGCTCAGCCTGGCCAGGCTGCAGGCCAACCTGAAGCTCACACTTTAAGGTTCTTATGCTGCACAGGGGTGCAGGGTGGAAGCCACTCAGGGCCTGATGGAATGGAAAGGTAAACTCCCATTTTCTGTCACTCATCAGTTTCCTGTAGTTCAAATCCCCCTTGAATAAAACAAGGCATGCCTTCTGCAGTTCAGCATACAGGTCAGGGGCGACCTGGGGCATCACACAGTATGGGTGAGGCAGAGTCCAAAATATATGATCGTGGTAAATCCATCTCCCTGACTTAACATAGTTGTCCCAGGCAGCCCCACAGGCGGATGTGGCCTTCTGATTACTGTCCTTCACATGGTCAACTATCCAACTAAAGTCACGCACAGTGACATCAGACACAAACCATGGAATAGTTTTCCCGTGAAAATGAATCTCAGTAGCTAGCTCAGAGGATAACAAGAAGTCTGCGAGGACTAAGTCTGTAAGAAGCTCAAATCCAGAATTATCCAGAACAATGTCTACTCTGACTACTGGTGGTGCTGCTGTTTTCTTGCATTTACTGAGCAATGCCCAAAGAAATTCTGTATCATTTATCAAAATGAATGGCTTTAAGTCTTCCAAAGAATTTATAACATTGGTCTTCTGAGAACTACTTTCTCCCCCTGACAGAGACAAATCACACTTATTCCCCCAGAGGGAAATCTGAAGAAAAAAAGAAAAGAAAAAGGCCATTACTCTTTTACATAACAAACAGAAACGCCACTGTACAGGAAGCCACCCAAAATATTCACCCTGTATCTATAAAATTCTTAAGATGCCCAGCAAATCTACTCTAACACAGAATATAGTCACATGACATCATATTTAATAAGGTAAGACAGTGGTAACTTGGTGAATATATGAACAGTAATATTAGCATCTACATTAGTAATGGAGAGACACAGATGTAAAGACACTGTCACATGCTGTGAGAGAGGAATACAGCTGACTGGAAACCACGAGAAAAAGCCAAGTCCCTTTATCTTCCACATCTCCAATTGTGCATTTCTTTGTGCTGATCAAACAGCCTTGGGAGGAACACATGGCCCCAGACATCTCAAGACCTTGAAGGTGATGTAGCCATAGCCTCAGTGTAGCCGTTTGTTTGCTATTTAGCTGTACATGAAGCAGTGCTCAATGCTATTTTCCAGGAAATAATGTAAATCTGTTTTTTAAGGTACAAAATCCCATGTCCAGGACTGTAAGTCAGACCCGTGTTCAAACTCTGTAAAGTGGCTGGAATGGAGCTCAGGGTCCCCGCGTTTTCCTGGCACACTGGAGGGCCTGAGTCCAACCCCAGGATCACTGCAAAATAGCACGGGCCACATGGCCTCTGTGACAACCAGCACTAGGGGAAGAGGCAGAGTGGCTAGAGACAACATGGAAATGTACGACTGTCTTCCAATAACACTTTGTTTAAAGAAATCACTCAAGGGACTACAGGGATGGCTCAGCAGCTAAGAGCACTAGCTGTGTAATCAGGAGGACCGAGTTCAATCCCCAGCACTCACATACCAAGCCCAGAGTCCCCAAACACGTGACCCCAGCTCTGAGCGATCTGGTTCTTTTTCTAGTTTCCAGGCACACACATACACACTCACCCACTCATACACAAATAAGTATTACCCAGAGACACTACTTTCACTTATATGGATTTTTTTCTGAAACTGATTTTCACTATACAGTCCTGGCTAGCCTTGAACTCACTGCAATCCACACGCCTCTGCCTTCAATTGCTGGGATTAAAGGTGTACACCACCACACTCAGCTATCATTTTCAACAATAGAAAAACAGTGGCACAATAGGTGAGCCATCTCTCCAGATTTTTTTTAAAGGCAGAAGGGTTAAATAAAATCTAAAGTGGGGGAAAAAAATCTAAAGTGGGAGTCTATAACCCCAGCACTCAGGAGGCAGAGAAGGTGGACCTCTGCAAGTCCAAGGCCAGCCTGGTCTACACAGAGAAACCCTGTCTCAAAAAACCAACCAAACAAACAAAAAAGCTAAAGTGGCAGCCGGGCAGTGGTGGTGGATCCCTCCCAGCACTCAGGAGGCAGAGGCAGGTGAATCACTGTGAGGTTGAGGCCAGTCTGGTCTACAAAGCAAGTCCAGGGCAGCCAAGACTACACAGAGAAACCCTGTCTTGAAAAATAAAAACAAACAAACAAACAAACAAATCTAAGGTGAGGCTGACAAGATGGCTCTGCTTTTGCCACCAAGCCTGATGACCTGGGTGCAGGCCCTATACCCCACATGGTAAAAGAAGAGCCTCTACATGTGCACCATGGCAAGCATGCACCTCATAAATAAAAGGAAAAATAAAAAGTCAATAATCTGCCCAAGGCACCCTTTCCTACAGCTTGCAAGGCTCAGGAGTGGTCTCCAGCTGCAGTGGTGTCTTCTGGCCTGCACACGCCCTTCAGCCTACCTCAGGTCACCAGCACAAGTGTTAGGCTGAGAACGGTGACTCCCCTGTAATCCCAGCATGTACGAGGCTAAGGCAGAAGGACTGCTGTGAGTTTTGAGGTCAGCCCACACTACAATTACAGGCCAGTTTGGGCGGCAGAGTATGACTCTGTCTCAAAACGTGAAAGAAAGAAAGAAAGAAAGAAAGAAAGAAAGAAAGAAAGAAAGAAAGAAAGAAAGAAAGAAAGAAAGAAAGAGAAAGAAAGAGAGAAAGAGAGAAAGCAAGCAAGCCAAACTACGGATTTTGGGCAGCACAGGTGGCCATTTTTTTGTGTAATATAAAATAATATATATTTGTATATACTACTTGAAGACTGGCTATAAACGTCCTTCGGACGAGGCAGCAGTGTTTACCTGCAGAAGTCTGAGAAACTCCTCCTTCAGCTGCTTCTCACTGAGCTCTCTGACTGGTCTCAGCTGCTGCAAATGCAGACACAGAGCGTCGATGGATTCCTGGGACTCAAAGAAGTTCGAGTCTTTGCTTTCTTTAAATACATCAAAGTCATGGATTGGTGGACTGAGGCGAGAGGAAAAAAACACCCAAAACCATTAAGTGAGTCCTTACCTTTTACAAAAACAAACAACCCCTTGCTTAGGTGACCACAGTTCCCTAACTGGAAGAAAGCATCAGGAACTGCAGTGACAGAGACCAGACATCAATCTCCTGAGCTGGTGGTGCACGCCTTTAATCCTGGTACACCAGAGGCAGAGGCAGGGGGCTCCCTTTGAGTTCAAGCTAGCCTGATGTGCATTCCAGGGCAACCAGGGCCACATAGTGAGACCCTCTCTCAAAAAAAAAAAAAAAAAAAAAAAAAAAAAAAAAAAGCAAAACTGAAACTCAAATAAACGATTTTACTGAAACCAACTAGTAGTTATATAGTGACTGTGTTCATAATCATTTACCCACCAGAGACAAATGGGAGCGGGGAGACAAGACTACAAGGTCACCTCCTTCCATACCCCACATGAAGGGCTCCTGATACAATGGATAGTAAACACAACCTCTGAATACCACAGTGATCACCAAGAGAGTACTTGAGGAAAACACGATCAATCCTCTTCTAAGTACCAGCAGAATGACAAATGGATCATCCATGCACAGACTTGGAGGCTCTCAAATTTTACTCTCAGATTACTGGTTTGTGTTATGGCTTTATCAGCTTCACAAGAAGTTACTTGAAAAAATAACTAACAAGATTAAGTGCTAATATGACAGCCATTAAGGACTTGAAAAGATATCCTGATTAACTGTGTTTGCAGTCAGGATAAAAACAATGTATAAGTTTTGCTTGTTTGATTTTGTTTTGGGGACACGTTCTCACTCTGTAGCCCAGACTGGCCTAGACCTCAATTTTGGGAGTGCAGGGATTACAGGCCAAAGCCACAGCACCAGTGTGAGAAGACACACCTCTACTCCAGGGCACAGTCACTGCGACAAGCACTTTGCAACTCCTCTTTGGGAGCTTTCTTCAGAACCTGTGGCATACTATTAAACACCCTGTCAAGGGACCGTGTGGCTCTCTTGGCAACAAGCAAAAGTCACTCAAAAAATGTCAGCAGAATAGACCACAATCAAGCTGAATAAAAACATTGTGATTAAAAAACTTAAGGAGAGCATGGTGGCCCACGCCTATAATCCCAGCACTCGGGAGGCAGAGGCAGGTGGATCGCTGTGAGTTCGAGGCCAGGCTAGTCTACAAAGCAGGTCCAGGCCAGCCAAGGCTACACAGAGAAACCCTGTCTCAAAAAACCAAAAACAAAACAAAACAAAAAACCCAAATAAAACCGTAAGGAGTGTTTGTTGGGTGCGGTGGCACATGACTGCAATCCCAGCACTGTGGGAGTTCAAGGCCACCCTGGTCTACAAAGCAAGTCTAGGACAGCCAAGACTACCCAGAACAGAAAAACCCTGTCTTGAAAACAAAACAATTTATGAAAGGGGTTTGTTTGGAATATATGACGTTTATATTTTTCTCTAATCTAGCCATTAAAAACAAATTACCAGGGCTAGAGAAATAGTTAAGTAGTTACGAGCACTATTCTTCCAGAACACCCAGGTTCTGTTCCCAGCACACAAGGTGACTTACAAGCTCCTATAACTCCAGTTCCCAGGTATCTGACACTGTCAAGCCTCTGCGGGCACCTGCACACAAACAGAGCACATGCACACATACACACACACATATGCAAGTAGTGTATACACACACACATATGTGTAAGTAGTGTATACACATGCAAATAGTAGTGCATATATACGCATACAAATCAATAGATCTTTAAAACTAGGAGTCCTTCTCTGACAGAATGAGCTCTGATACATCATTTGTAGTGGTTTACATGGATTGCCCACTTAAGGATGCAGAAGCAGCTTGGAGGCAAATCCCTGAGCAGGGCCTTGGGATGAGATCAGGCCTAGACCCATTCTAAACGTGGGCTGCACCATTCCCAGGGCTGCACAAAAAGGAGAGCCGAGCTAGGCTCCAGCTCTCACACTGCCCTGACTGCCAATGTGACCAGCTGCCCACGGTCCGCACGCCTACCTCAGCCACAATGTGAAAAGTAACTAAGCACGCTTGTTACAAAGCATTTGCTTGCTTTGTTCCTTTGTTTCTTTTTTCTTTTTCTTTTTTTTTTTTTAGAGGCAGGGCATCACTGTGTCCCCGTGGCTGACCTGGAACTCATTATGTAGACCAGGCTGGCCTCGAACTCAGAGATGTGCCTGCCTCTGGCCCTCAAGTGTTGTGATTAAAGACGTGCAGCTCCATCTCAAATTTATGCAATCATTTCAAATTAACATTTTATTCTTCAGTAAGCTCAATTTGTTTTTACTGCAGAAGTCTTCTTGTAAGAATCTGTAAGGCTGGGTGAGAAGATATAACAAGAGAACTGGTGTCTGTGAAAGCTGTCCTCCGATCTCCATGTGCGCGCACGGCGTGTGTGCCCCTCCCCCCCACACACAGTCTGTAGTAAGGTCATATTACTCAGTAATTTGTGGAAATGTCCAACAGTATTGTTACTCACTGCTGAATTACATTTATTTATTTATCGAGGGCGCACACACGACATGTACGCCTAGGATGGTCAGATCAAAGGACAACTTTCAGCATTCAGGTCTCTCCTATGCGTGTCCTTCTATCTTGGCAGCAAGCCCCTTACCTGCTGAGCCATCTTGCCAGCCCCTGACAACCGTCACTTACATAAGCACTCATGATCTACTAGATGTAAACTTGCCTCTGGACCATGGCTTCGTGAATCCTCCGATACATGTAGCACTCTGCAAACAGCCAGGGGGAGAAGAACCAGCGCAGCTCCCCAGTGCTGTCATTTAAAAGACTCCGCTGATATTCCAGGTGTTGATTCCATATGTCGGTGTCATCGCATTTATCAACCAGGGGGACAATCGCTTTATCTGTCTGCAGTTCATTCCGTAACTTAGAAAGAAGAGAAATGGCTTTCTTTTCAGCTTCAACACCCTCCTGTGAAAGGACAAAAGGACAAAAATCTTGGCTGTGTTTGTGGGTGTACACATGTGTGCATATTCCTTCAGGGTAGCATAGCTTTATAGACCTAAAGTGAAGAAAGAAAAATAGTGTTTTAAACCTACACGTTGCACAAGCATTACACAGACCTTTTTTCTTTTTTTACACAGATCTTATCTTAGCCTCAGCATGCCTTAATGACCTTTCTTTCTTGTTTTCTAAGTCCTGGCCTCTGCATTTTCAGGAGGCTGGCCAAAGCAGATGGAAGGGGCCCACTACCAGTCCCCTTGTACTTTTCCACTCGCACACCTTCCAGTGGTGTGACTAGAAGGAAGCCTGACTTCCTGAGTTCCTCCCGGCAGCTCTCCAGTCTGTATCCTTGCTCCCTCCTAAGTCCCCAGTTAGTGGCAGACATCACGACCCTGTACTCATCAGAGGAGACACTCGATGTGATCACGATACAGTGCCTTAACGCCACATCTGAGCGATACAAGCCTTGTGAAAACAAGACACAGCTGAGGCAGGGAGGGGTGCTCCTGTAATCCCAGCACTTTTAGCATGGGCTGGATAGAGCGTGAGGCCAGTCTGGGTTACATGGAGGAGGAAACGATCGTCAAGCTCAACCTAGGGTGTCTATTAGGGAAGTCTCTACTGTGTTTCAATCCCATCACCTTGCCAGTCTACCCTTATTCTCTTCCCCCTCTGCTTAGACCGGAACCCAGTACTTTATGCATGCTTGGCAAGCACTCAACCATACTACTCCCACACCCTAATGCGCACATTTTTGAGTGTCTGTGGTACACAGGAGACTGAACCCAGGACTGGCATCCTAAGCACATGCCCGGCCAGAGTTGGGATTACAGGGTTTTGCAGGACACCAGGCTTGCTATGAGGCTGTTGGGATGCAAACCCCAGGCCTCAGGCTTATGGAGCAAGTGCTCGTATTAGTGAGCCGTCCCTCCAAGCACTCCCATTCCAAGTCTCTGCTCTAAGGTCTTTCATTTGAACTGATTATTTAAGGACGACTTATACATACACTGGGCATGGTAGCACATGCCTTTAACCCTAGCACTCAGGGAGGCAGAGGGAGATGGATCCCTGTGAGTTTGAGGCCAACCGGGTCTACAAAGTCCAGGACAGCCAGGGCTACACGGAGAAACCCCTGTCATAAGGATAAGCTATAATTGAGATTTTGTCTGTCTGCTTGGAGACAGCAGTGTATAGTGCTGGCTGACGTGGAATTCACAATGTCGCCCAGACTAGCCTTGAACTCACAGATCCACCGATGTCTGCCTCTCAAGCACAGGGATTAAACCCATGCACCATCACACCCGGGCCCCAGCTGAGACTTGGACAGTTGTACGTAGCATCTTCTTGTAAGAGCCAAGAATAAATATCTGCATCAATACCTGTTTCTTATCTTGTTTCGCTCCAGTTCAAACACTTTCAGTCTTGTGTGTGCCAGACACTGTGTCCAAAGTCAGAGACAGATAAGTAAGGCCTGGTGCCATCCCCAAGAGACTCAACATCTACCCACGTATGTAGTCTAGGGGGGTGGGCTTTGGAGAACCACATGGCGGACATGGTTCCCTTGAGGACATGGTATTGCTCATAGAGCCAAAGGAGAGGCTAAATGTATGGGAGCCCTTAAGAGGCGACAGGAAGGCCACCAAGAGCTGTCACTATTCAGACCCCTGTTTTAAGAATGGCCTGCCCCCAGCACAGTGAAACGGGACAGGGTTGTACTATAGCAGAGTTTGTTCAGGAATAAACACAATCACAGGGCTGGAGAGGTGGCTCAGGTGTTAGCACTCATTGTTCTGGCTGAAGACCTGGGTTCGGTTCCCTCACACACACAAAATCCTCTGTAACTCCAGTTCCTGGGGATCTGATGCTCTCTTCTGACCTCCACAATCACTGCATGTATGTGGTACACAGACATACATAGAGATCAAACTCCCATACACATGAATACACATACACATAAAAGAAGTAAATAAATGTTTTTAAAAAGAAAGGAATATAATTCTTTACAGTCAAAATATCCCAACAAAGAATCACTACAGCCAGAGAGCGGTGATGCATGCCTTTAGCACTTGGGAGACAGAAGCAGGCAGATCTCTGTGACTTCGAGGCCAGCCTGGTCCACAAAGCGAGTGTAGGATAGCCAAGGCAACACAGAAAAACCCTATCTTGAGGAGAAAGAAAAAAATCACTAGGGCTGGAGAGATGGCTCAGTGGTTAAGAGCACTGACTGCTCTTCCAGAGGTCCTGAGTTCAACTCCCAGCAACCACATGGTGGCTCACAACCATCTATAATGTGATCTAATACACACTGTATACATAATAAATAAATCTTTAAAAAAAGATAAAAAAGAAAAAAAATCACTACAGCCAGGAAGTGGTGGCACATGCCTTCAGTCTCAGCACTCCAGAGGCAAGTGGATCGCTTGTGAGTTTGAGGCCAGCCTCGTCTACCAAGTGAGTTCCAGAACAGCCAGGGCTACAAAAAAAGAAGCCCCGTCTCAAAAAACCAAACCAAACCAAACCAAAAATAATTCCACTAAGCACTGCTCTAAATCTATTTCAACATGTATATAGGACGTGGCATGCAGCTCAGTTGGTAAAGAACATGCCTACCATGCGGAAGCCCTGGGTGAAAAGGAGAGGATGGGGGTGGGGTGGGGGGGGGGGGGGGAGGAGGGTAGAGAAGGGCAGGGCACAGCCTTGTGTTGACTCTCGTGTACAATCTGTATGTGGCGGCCCACACCTGTAATTCAAGCATTCAAAATCTTTAGACACTCTAAACCTTTGTAAGGGCAAAATCAATGCCATATTCTATATGTAATATATACTCTGCAATTAATAATGGTCTGTGTGAGAACTTGCCCCCTAGGTGACCCTTCTCCCTGTGTTCTGGGAATGACACCTGCCAGCAGTCCCCAGAAACTCCACCAGAGCGATTACATACAATTAGATCCCAATGTTCCTGAGATAAAAAAGCCTTTGCCTCCAGACCCAGCCTCCACCCAACCTGCCTGAAGATCAACACTCCTGGGAGCCACAACCCCCACTTCCCTTGAAGCTCTTGAGGCTCGGGGTCACTCTCCTATCCTGCTGCCTCAGGAAGGGTTGTGATCCGAAGCTCTGAGCCCCATAATACAGGACCCTGTGTTTATTTCATCGGTATCGAGTCCTGGTGGTCTTTTTGGGGTCTCTCGATCTGGGAGATTTCAGTATTACACTGAGTGACCTCCGTATTCCACCTTGTCTCAAAAGAAAAGAAGGCACAGGCGTAGTGTGCACAGCCTTCTGCAGCCCACTGCACAATCCAAAGATTATAAGGACAATTACTCCGATTCTCCCCAACCCCCTGTCTAACTTAAGCAGGCAAGTGGCTTTTAAAGTCTTAGCGCACCTCATCTTTCATGTATTTAATGGCACGGTGAGCTTTGCCCTTGAGGGACTCAAGAGCTCAACTCAGTAATACAAGTGCTGTAACACAGGTGGTCTGACCCTAAAAGGCCCTTCAGAGAAGCCACCAGCATCATCACTAACAACAGAAAACAAGGCAAGAAGACCAGTAGGCCTGTGAGACTATGTTTGCACGCAGCACTCTCAAACCAGACGCTGCGGCACTACCTTAGCACACAGAAAAGCAGGTAAGGATCTGTGCCAGACACCAGTATTATTTTGGTTTTGGTTCGGGTTTGGGTTTTCTTTGAGACAGGGTTTCTCTGGTTAGCCCTGGCTGTCCTGGTATTCACTTTGTAGACCAGGCTGGCCTCAAACGCAGAGGTCCACCTGCCTCTGCCCTCCCAAGTGCTATGATTAAAGGCACCCAGCCACGGATACAAATCTTTCCCTGAGAGCTGAACCCTTATACAAATATTGTTATTCTTGTAAAGAATTAACACAAAATTCAAGCTAAGACATAATTCTTACCTCTCCATGTTTTTCAAAAAATTCACTTTTATGCCGGTGCAATGTATCAATAGCCTTGGTTAAGATCTGTGGTGTTCTGTCCTTCATGGAAAGATAGGCAAAGGACCTAGGAAAGAGTAGTATATGAAACATCACTCAGAAGCTTTAACATTAGAAGTCGTGCCCAGTTTTAGCTTCTGGAACATTTCAATTGGATGGAAATTCCTTTGCATACAACTGCTAAAGGTAAAGCAGTTCTATTTGCTTTATACAGGAATATGGACGGGGACTATAGCTCCGAGGTAGAGCACTCTCTTGCAGATGAAGCTCCAGCACAGGACAAAACAGAGTGGCATAGTCTGTCTGTCTATCTTTCTATCTTTTTTGGTTTTTCAAGACAGAGTTTCTCTATGTAGCCCTTGGCTGTCCTGGACTCACTTTGTAGGCCAGGCTGGCCTCGAACTTAGCGACCCGCCTGCCTCTGCCTCCCGAGTGCTGGGATTAAAAGTGTACGCTACCACACCCGGATGTAGTTTTTCATAAGAAAATAAAGATAGCGCCGTTAATCCCAGCACTGGGGCAGAGGCAGGTTGATCTCTATGAGTTCAAGGCCACGCTGTCTTCAGAGTGAGTTCCAGGACTACAGGGAGAAACCCAGTGTAATGATAGCACCATGAAGGCTACATCTCGGTATCCTGAAACTATTCCAAAGGCTGCTGAGATGGCTCAGTAGGAGAAGACGCTCGGCCATCACGTATGACCACCTGAGCTCCATCTCCAGAACCCACATGAAGGAGGAAGGCAACTCCCTACTCAAATTGTCCTCTGACCTCCACTACTAGGTGATGTCACATGTAAGAGCCACCCTCCCCACACACATAGGTTTACTGGCAGGTGTGGTGGCACACACCTTTAATCCAGGAGGCAGAGGCAGGATGATCTCAAGAGTTCAAGGCCAGCCTGCTCTACAAAGTGAATTCCAGAACATCTAGGGCTACACAAAGAAACCGTGTCTCAAAAAACCAAAATAAGGCTGGGCAGTGGTGGTGCCCACCTTTAATCCCAGCACTTGGGAGGCAGAGGCAGGTGGATCTCCGTGAGTTCAAGGTCAGGCTGGGCTATAGAGGGAGTTCCAGCCAGAGGTGTTATACAGAAAAACCCTGTCTCGAAAAACCAAAACAAAAAACAAACAACAACAACAAAAAAACTAAATAAATGAAGTATTTGAAATTCAATGGTGGAGCCTGGTGTGATGGCTTGCCTCTGTGATGCTATCACTTGAGGCAGGAGTATCTGGAGTTCAAGAACATTCTCTACTATAGAACTCAATAGCTGTGTCAAAAAAAAAAAAAAAAAAAAAAAAAAAAAAAACAAATTAAAAAAAAAAAAAAAAAGATTGGCTATTTAACCAAGACAAATAGATATTATACTATTTTTGCTTTTACTTACAACTAGATCTTCAAAGCCAAGCATACCGTAATTCCTCTTTATCCACAGGTTTGCTCACAAGGGCACTTGACCAGTTTAAAAACATTGCAAGTGGGAAAATTCCAGCAGTCAACAATTTGTTAAGTCTTTAGTAACTTTAATTACAATATATAACTCTTCTATTTTGCTATTAGTGGCTTTGGTTATACTCTATTGTACCTAACATAAGCTTCATGAGAAGTGTTATGTATGGGGGAAATTCCAAATATGAGAATTAAAGGCTTCCACTAGTGAGCTACTTCTGTGATATTTTAGGAGCCAGAGAGATGGCTCAGTGGGTAAAGGCACTTGATAAATCTGGCCACCTGAGAACTCTGAGGTGAAAGAAGAAAACCAACTCCATAGAGCTGTTGTCTGACCTCTCTGCCGCGTATAGCGGCATGGGCACGCACACAAACTTAAGATATTTTTAAAATTTCTAAGAGTGTTAGTTTGACCCATATCAGGAATACAAACATCTCAGTAGGTATGAGTCCTAATTTTTAGCCCCCGCAGCGCTGTCCCTAATGTTTCCCTGGGTGGGCTCGAACCCACTATTACCACAAGCTGGCCTTAACTCGCAGCAGTCCTCCTGCCTCAGCTTCTCGAGCGCTGGGAATATGTGCCGGCGGCTCCCTCCCACCCAAGTCTCAGCCTCAGAATCAGGCGCCCCCACCACCACCACCATCCGCCCACAGCTTCCCCAGCAAACCTGTCTTTTACTCAGAAGTGCACAGGAAAAAAAAGCAAGACGTACCCCACGTCCTGAGCGGTGAGAAACTCCGGGGACTCGGCCATCTCGCCGGCACCACGCGCCACACGCCGGCGTCGCTCGGAACTCAACCGTCGTCTAGAAAAGGAGAGTTGGGGCTTTAAATATATATATATAAATAAATAATAAAAGGAAAAAAGCGTTTTTGAATTCAGAAACTTTATTTGGTGTCCAGGCCAGGGACAGAGCACGGCATGCAAGAGCCTTCCGGCTACGCGAGCGGAAGCCGAAGAGCACCGGAGGCGCTGGGCGGTCCAGCGGGAGGGGGGAAGTGGAGGGGGGGGAGGAAATCGCGGAGCGGTCACGTGTTCTGGCGATCACGTGTCCCAGCCACCCGGCCTAGGGCTCGCAGTGCGCCTGCGCCGCAGCGGGGTGGAGCGGAGTGGGTTTCCGCAAAGAGTCCCGCGGCAGGTTCGTGTGCGTGCGTGGGCGCCGTGGTCCTCCTCTCCACGCACAGGTCAGTGCTTCGCGCTTCCCTAGCCCGAGAGGCCGGTGAGGAGGTGTGGGCTTCGGCCAGGGCCGCAGGTGTTAGCGGGGAGTCGGAAGCACCTAGGACAAACACGCCTGACCTCTCGTGGGAAGCTGGGCATAGTGATAGCTGCAGGATGCATGAAATCACCTTGAACTTAGGAACTCGAAGACGGGCTCCGGAAGGTCTGCACCATTTGCCCTTTGAACCTAACCTGGATACAGCCGCTTTTAAAATTGGCAGTACTCTCTCTCGGTTTTTCAAAGACAGGGTTTCTCTGTGTAGCCTTGGCTGTCCAGGACTCGCTTTGCTTCTAACTCCTAACGATCCGCCTGCCTCTGCCTCTGTGAGTGCTGGCATTAAAGGCCTGCGCCACTATTCCCGGCAGTATTCTTAATCTCATACATGTATACCATGTGTTTTGATCATGTCCACCACCACCCTCAGCCCTCCCCTCAAACTTAAGTCTCCCGTATCCGCCTCCCAACTTAATGTCTTTTATGTAAAACAGTGCAATTAGTGCTGCCTTTACGCCCATAGGTATATTATTCTTAAAGATAAGCGCCCGAGAACGGTAGCTGCCTTGTGTTTCATTTTAAAAATCTGATGCCTACGTCCTAGGACAATACTATCACTGAACACAAGGGAACAGATACAAAAACTTGTTTTGGAGAAGAAACAAAAATCTTCATTATTTCTGATTAGCATTGTCACAGTGTAATAATATGTATTACACGGACCCGCTGCATTTACTGATTGCAACTCCCAGTATAAGGGATATTTGACCGTTTCCAGCTGTATTAGGAGCTATTGCGTAATGCCTGGCACATGATAAGAACTCAGTTCTTAACCCTTGTATGAGTTAATACACTAAGAATACACGGTATGTCCGTGATACTACATGTGAGGAGGAAGTAGAAAGTGGAGAGAGAATGGATGGGCGGTGGTTATAGGAATTACATGAAGTCATTGAGGAAGACGTGGATGGAGCAAGAGGCAAGGGAGGGAGCCACAGTGGTACTGAAGGCCGTAAAAATAAATAAATAAATAAAAGCTCTGAAGGCCATCTTAGAGGTTTCCAAAGCTACTCAGAGAAAGGTCAGCCATCCTAACAGGTAAAGGGCTATTATAATATATATGATCAGCGGGAAAGACAAACTTGGGACTGGTGGTAGAAGTATTCCTGGTGAGAACTGGTCAAAAAGGGCCAGTGGCATTTACTGACAAATTGGGCATGGAGACTGCAGAGAAAAGTTAAAGCAACTTCCAGGTTTAGGGTGTAAGCCAATGTGAGCATATGATTGGCACTTGAGTGGTGGAGGGTATGGCTGCAGTGGTTTTTGTGGCAGAGTTCAGATGCTCAGTTTTGAGCACGTTACATTTTTTTGGTGCTCTGAGTGATTGAGAGATAAATGTGTGCTACAGGGTAGCACGCGCCTCTAATCCCAGCACTCAGGGAGGCTGAGGCAGGCAGATCTCTGTGAGTTCGAGGCCAACCTGGTCTACAAAGTGAGTCCAGGACAGCCAAGGCTAAGACAGAGAAATCTTGTCGGGAAATAAATAAAAAATTAGTGCTGGGTGGTGGTGGTGCACGCCTTTAATCCCAGCACTTGGGAGGCAGAGGCAGGCAGTTTGCTGTGAGTTCAAGGCCACTCTGGTCCACAAAGGGAGTCCAGAACAGTCAAGGCTACACAGAGAAACCCTGTGGGGGGGGGAGGCAGTATTTTCGTGGGGTGGAGGTGTGCTGAGTTCACATGCCATAGCATATAGAGAGCAACCACATGAACCAGTGCTCTCCTACCATGTAGCTTTCAAGGCTGAATTTAGGCCATTAGGTTTAGCAGGCATGTGTGCCCACTCAGCGGTCTTTGCAGCCCTGAGCAATGAATAGAGCATTTAGAATATGGAAGATACGGAAACAGCGTGGCTGAGTCTTCCTCCGTTCTTCCCTCGCGTCACCAGCATCACCAGCAGAGACACACACCTCACTCTCATCTCCGGCAGCTCCCTTCTCCCTCTGCTCAAGTTGCAGCCTGTTTGTCAGATAAATAATGCTGTGTGTCTCGCCTGTTGGCTTTGCTGATCTCTCTGCCCTTTCACGAGCTGCTGCAAATGTTGCCTCTGAGTGTGCCACACTCCTCTCCCCCCAGATGCTCCCTTGTCAAGAGTGTATAGCATTTTGTATGCCGTATTCTGTCTCTTTGGCTGGTGAACTTCGTGAACTCTGAAGTCTCTGGTTGATGCTTGTATCTTTGGCACCTAATCTTTTTTTTTGTTGTTGTTTTGTTTTTTGAGATGAGGATCTCTCTGTGTTAGCCTTGGCTATCCTGGATTCGCTTTGTAGACCAGGCTGGCCTTGAACTCACAGTGAGATCCGCCTGCCTCTCCCTCCAGAGTGCTGAGATTAAAGGTGTGCGCCACCATGCCCAGCACTGGCACTTAATTTTTAAGAATTGTTATTGCTTACTATAGACTTGCTCTTAAAAGAACAAGCTGTTTTATATTGTAAGTAGAGGGGGAAATCATACATAACAGCCCATTTCTTATAGGCTGTGTGTAAGCTTGCCTGACCCTGCCACATAGAGAAACCCTCTCTGGAAAAACAAAAACAAAAAAACACCTTAATATTGATAGCCAGGTGCATTGGCACAGGCCTTTAATCCCAGCACTCCAGAACGCAGAGGCAGGCATATCTCTGTGAGTTTCAGGCCAGCGTGGACTACATAGTGAGTTCAAGGACAGCCAAGGCTGTGTAGAGAGCTCCTGTCTCAAAATAAAAACAACAAAAAATGGTTTAGCCAGCGTGGTAGCACACACCTTTAATTCCAGCACTTGGGAGGCAGAGGCAGGTGGATCTCTGTGAGTTTGAGGCCAGCCTCAAACTGATCTACAAAGCCTAGAACAGCCCTCCTCCCTCCCCCCCCCCAAAAAAAAAGAAAGAGAAAGATGGAAGCTTCTTTAGTCTTTGTGCGGGCCTTTCCTGTGTGAGTGAGTGAGCTCTTTCTGTTTGCTCAGTGTCTTGTGCTCAGCTCCTTGGTGGAGGCTCTTCCATGACATTGTGATGAACAGTAGGAAAGGCCTGTCTTCTCCAAAGGAGATACTTAGCCTTGGATGTACCTGTGGCCTCCGCTAGTTGATATTTTAATTTGAAAGGTTGAATAAAGGAATGTGTAAGTACAGGTTGGTGTGTGTATGCATCTATGTTGGTTTGGTTGGGGGTTTTCCTGTTTGTTTGTTTCTTTGGTCGATTGGTTTTGTTTTTGAGAGTAGGTCTCCATGTGTACCTCTTACCGTCTTGGAACTCACTATGTAGATCAGGCTAGCCTTGAATTCACCCACCTCTTGTCTCCCAAGTTCTGGGACTAAAGACATGAGCCATCGCAGCTTTTAAAAAATTATTTGATATTTTTGTGTTTAAATATTTAATATTCTTGCAAAGTGACGAAGACGTTCCATCACAAGTGTGTATATGTGTGTGTATATATGTGTGTGTGTATGCATATGTGTATATATATATATAAAACAATATATATGTGTTGTTGTTTTATTTTGTTTTTGTTTTTGTTTTCTTCAAGACAGGGTTTCTCTGTGTAATAGCCCTGGCTATCTTGGACTCTGTAGGTGTATAATTTTGTAATCTTCCAGAAAGAGGCCAAAGAATAACTAAATGGAAAAAGCGAAAGTGTGTGTTTGAAGGACTGGGAAAACCAGGGCCTTGTTTATCCTAAGTAAGCGCTCTACCGCCAAACTGTAGCCTCAGGGGTGTGTGTGTGTGTGTGTGTGTGTGTGTGTGTGTGTATTATAAATGTCTATATATGATCAGGTAGATTAGGTTATGATATTTCTGTTTCACAATTTTGTTGTTGTTTTTGTTTTTTTGTTTTGTTTTGGTTTTTGAGACAGGGTTTTTCTTGTAGTCCTGGCTGTCCTGGACTGCTTTTTAGACCAGGCTAGCCTTGAACTCACAGAGATCTTCCTGCCACTGCCTCCCAAGTGCTGGGAGTGTGCCACCACGCCCAGCTGTTTCACAGTTTTTTGAGTCTTTTTCTGGCATGAATGTTTGTGTACCACATGCATGTCAGAAGAGGGCATCAGATTCCCTGGAACTTGAACCTGGGTCCTGTGCAAAAACAAATGCTGGACCTGGTGTGGGTAACACAAGACTTTAGTCATAGCTCTCAGAAATCAGAGGCAAGCAGATCTTTATGAGTTTGAGGCTAGCCTGGTCTATATAGTAAGTTGCAGGCCAGCCAAGGCTGCATAGGGTGAGACTGTGTCTCAGAAAACAAAGAGAAAGGAAACAAATGCTGTTAACTGCTCTGCCGTCTCTCCAGCCCATATTGTACAGATTTTTGCTAGAAAACATTTCCTAGGGGAATATAAGTATATTTAAACATGTTTTTTTTTAATATTTATTACCATATGTACAGTGCTCTGTCTGCATGTACACTGTAGGCCAGAAGGGGGCATCATATCACACTACAGATGGTTGTGAGCCACCATGTGGTTGCTGGGAATTGAACTCAGGACCTCTGGATGAATAGTCAGTGCTCTTAACCTCCAAGCCATCTCTCCAGCCCTTAAACATGTTTTTAAAGCCCAACCTGACTTTTTAATTCTTTTCTTTCAGCCTGAGATGTGGTCATGCCAGCCAGACTTCTCCAAACCCTGGCGGGTTTGCACGGCGCATCAGCAAAAGCTCGCCAGTGCCAGAAACTTACTCAGCTTACATTAAGACCACTTACAACACTTGAGCGCACAGCATGCCGGGCCGCCCTGACAGTACAGCGGCGTGTAAACTCATTCCTTCCTAGTCTAACCACTGACAGTTTGAAGAAGGCAAAGTTCCTGGAAATGAGCCTGACAGAAGCAAACACAAGCAGACTCTTTCCACTAAATGCCGTCTATTGTCAGGATGGACAGGCACACCTGTCAACCACGTGCCCCTTTGGGACTCACAGGACCATGACCCACAAACCAAACTTCTTGTGTTCTCGGTGGTTTATAGAAACAATAAAAAGGCTTTACTCGTCTGTGTCAACTGAAACACTTGTGCCAAAACAAGACCTCCCGCAGATCAAGAGGCCGCTAAAAGCATCCAGGACCAGGCAGCCGTCCAGGACCAACCTTCCAGACCTGTCTGTGAATGAGGTAAAGCCTACTAGTTCTGTGGCCCTTAAGTGGATTCATTTGCCCTGTGTGCCCTCTAAACCAGTGTATGTTGCACCATAGCCTCGGTGCTGACGTAAGAGAACTGGGCAGCTAGCTCAGAATTCTGAGTTGTTTCTTTTGTTTTGTTTTGTTTTGTTTTGTTTTGTTTTCGAGACAGAGTCTCTGTGTAACCTTGGCTGTCCTGGACTCATTTTGTAGACCAGGCCTCACATCGATCCACCAGCCTCTGCCTCTGAGTGCTGGGATTAAAGGTGTGCATCACCATGCCCGGCAGAATTCTTTTTTTTTTTTTTAATTTTGTTTTATTAATTTATTCTTGTTACATCTCAATTGTTATCCCATCCCTTGTATCCTCCCATTCCTCCCTCCCTCCCATCTTCCCCTTACTACCCTCCCCTAAAACTGTGACTAAGGGGGACTTCCTCCCCCTGTATATGCTCATGGGGTATCAAGTCTCTTCTTGGTAGCCTGCTATCCTTCCTCTGAGTGCCACCAGGTCTCCCCCTCCAGGGGACATGGTCAAATGTGAGGCACCAGAGTACGTGTGAAAGTGCCCGGCAGAATTCAGTTCTTTTTTTTTTTTTTTTTTTTTCCTTTTGTTCTTGTTGTTGGTTTTGAGGTTTTTGTTTTGTTTTGTTTTGGCTTTTTTGGTTTTCGAGACAGGGTTTCTCTGTGTAGCCTTGGCTGTCCTGGACTCGCTTTGTAGACCAGGCTGGCCTCGAACTCACAGTAATCCTCCTGCCTCTGCCTCCCGGGTGCTGGAATTACAGGCATACACCACCACGCCCGGCTGAGCGTGTTTAATCTGTATGGGGCTTGCTTTTGCTGAGCTGTTGACACCCAGAAGACAGACAGGAAGATCACATTTGAGGCCAGCCTGGACTATATAGTGAGACCCGGTTTCAAAAGAAAAAAAGTGATAGCTGAGCCCAGGCCTTTCCTAGCACTCTGAGTTCAGATCCAGCCTGGTGTACGTTGCAGGCTTGCCCAGCCAATGCTAAATAGAAAAACCTTGGTTCTGAAAAAAAAAAAAAAACAAGTGCCAAGGGAGCATGCGTGGTCATTGGGCCGTGGAAAAGGGGTTAATGAATGGCTGATATGAGGCGGGCTTCGCTCCTGTGCTGCCTCTACTTAGACTGTAACAGATGGAAGTGTTTGCAGAAAGAGCCTTCTCCCGGAGCCTTGAGAAGGTCTGCAAGTGAACTCACCCTCCAGCCTTTCTTCCTGCCTCTGGAGAGGAAGGGCTGAAGCTCGGGAGCTTTGAGCCAGAGTTTGTGTTCCCAGCATCCAGTCCCTAGCCTGAGTCCACCCAGAGCCCAAGAGTTTCCTCAGTAGAATAAGCAGCATTCCTGTCACACTAGAAACTCGAAAGGATGCAGGGTGTGTGCCAGGAACAGGAAAGCAGAGGCCCACGTGATGCTCCAGCGTCCTGCAGCACTGGGGACTTAAACACACTGACTTCAGCTCCACCGGGAGCTGAGCATGAGGCCCCATAGGAATTTCTTCTGTCCCGGTGTCAGTAAGACAGGAGCTGCAGTGCGGCTGCACAGTAACGATGCTGCAGCAGGGACGGTCTCAGAACAGGAAGCAGGATAGCTTGCTTATCCCCATCTACTGGACCGTGTCTCGTATGGCCAAAGGAACAAAACTGTGTGTTGCAATGCAGTGGGTTTGTTTTGTTTTACATTTTAAAACAGAAAGGTGTAAATGTGAGGCCTAATCCATTAACTGTTTTAGGAGGCTTTGGTCGTCTATTTAGGAACAAGTTCCCTTCCCCAAACCTGAAATACACCTCAACATATGTAAATTTAATAGCACCTGAAAATAAAGATAGACTGTAAAAACTAGAGACTGCATGAGCATGAAAGCTGCTTACAAACCACTGTTACCATTAACAGGCAAAAACCCAATACAGAACAGACACGCAGCCCACTTCATGGGCTTTCCCCTTACCAAATGAGCTTCAGTGAAATAATACTCAACAGGATGTCAGAATGTAACTTTCTAAATGTAACCTTCTAAACCGTGTGATGTGTTTGTTAAAAGAAGCAGTCCACAACTGTACATACAGGGGTATAGGCAAGTCACGTGCACCTGAGCTGCTGCATTCTGAGGAAAGCACAAGCAAGTCCTCAGAAAATGCAGGCTCTCCAACATGGAGGGAGGGAAGCTTACAGCAAAGGTTGAGGCTAAGGAAAAGCATTGTGTGTGCAGATGTAGTCCTCACCCGAGCTTAGAATACATTTTCTTTCTTTTCTAAGATTTATTTTTTTTACTATTATGTACACAGTGTTCTGCCTGCATGTACACCTTCAGGCCAGAAGAGGGCATCAGATCACATTATAGATGGTTGTGAGCCACCATGTGGTTGCTGGGAATTGAACTCAGGACCTCTGGAAAAACAGTCAGTGTTCTTAACCTCTGAGCCATCTCTCCAGCCCCTACATTTTCTTATAAAAATAGTGATTGAGTAACATGCCACATCTTATCCTTTGAGAGTCCAAAGTTTCATTTTATCACAGAGAGGATAGGCCATCAACATACGCAAGCAGGCAAAAGAGGCAGGGACGGTCGCTTCCCGGCCTTTTCACTGACATCCAGTGAGACAGGGACAGGCCTGTAATCCCAGCACTCAGGAGGCAGAGGCAGGTGGATCTCTGTGAGTTCGAGGCCAGCCTGGTCTACAAAGCGAGTCCAGGACAGCCAAGGCTACACAGAGAAACCCTTCAACTCCCTGTACTCAGGAAGCAGAGGCAGTAAAATCTTGGAGTTTGCAGCCAGCCTGGTCTGCATAGAGAGTTCCAAGAAGGCTCCATAGAGAGATCTTGTCTCAAACATAGACAGGAAGGAAAGAGAAGAAAAGGAAGACATGCTAGCCGGGTGTGTCAGCACACCCCTTCAGTCCTAGCACTCAGGAGGCAGAGGCAGTAGATCACTGATTTCGAGGCCAACCTGGTCTACAAAGGGAGTCCAGGATAGGCAAGGCTACACATAGAAACCCTGTCTACAAAAACAAAAACAAACAAACAAAAAGACATACTAAACTAGAGTCAGCTTGCAGTCAGTTTTATGTCCAGTCTCCATTCTGTGCCTCTGTGGTTCCCACTCTAGCCCAAAGCACGCCTGTAGCTGCCGTCACTGGAATCGTTCAGACACACTGTTGCTGCCTTGATTCTGCCCAGCAAGCTTCAGGAAATGTTCCCCGCCTCACTGAGAGGAGCCTGCCTGCTGCATCCTGAAAGGACTCCTTTCAGCCATCTGAAGCTCTGTTCTCATCAGGCCAGACTCTTCGGAGCCCCTCATGTGCATACCATGCCTGCCTGCTGCCTGCTGCCTGCTGCCATTCTCACCCATCGATGCCAGCATACCATGTTTTCTGATGTGTGATGTGGGATCTAGTTATCAGTTGGGGGGGCGGGGGCGGCGTATTGTTTATCCCCACATTCTTCACTAACTGCAGCTTATCTGCCTTGGTTTCTTCTGGAATGACAGACAGTTGTGAGCACCATGTCAGTGCTCAGAATCACACCTGCTGTGCCCTCTCAGCCTGGCTCAGCTGCTCCCACTGGGCTGCTCGCAGCACGGCTGAGTGGCTAGTCCCTTGGTTTGGCATTGAATTCTGTATGGACATTGACGTCTTCCTCCACTTACCCTTTTTGCTGCTCAGGAAGCAGGACAGAATGTACTGAGCCGGGAGAGGGAAGGCTGGCGGAATCCACTCTTTGAGAAGTTCAGAGTGAGGCAAGAGGAGCGAGAGGAACAAAGTTGTTCTTAACCATGCGCCACCAGAGTCCACACTGGGAAGGCCAGAGCATGGTGGAGAGCCTGGCAGCTGGCAAGGGCAGGCAGGCAGGCCGACAGCTGTTCTAGTAAATCCTGGACCGTTCAATAAAGTGAGCACTCTGTTAATGTAGTGTGTCCCCCAATTTACGTCTCAGGCCTCTTTTTGTGTTTTATGACATCAGCTGTGAAGCTAACAGTTTTCAAACTTGTTTGTTTGTTTCTTGAGACAGGGTTTCTCTGTGTAACAGCCCTATCCGTCCTAGCCTCGCTTTGTAGACCAGGCTGGCCTTGAACTCACAGAGATCCACCTGCCTCTGCCTCCCGAGTGCTCGGAGTAAAGGTGTCCACCACCATGCCTGGTCCTAGTTTTCAAACTTTTGGCTTTATTTCTAATAAATTGTTTTACAGCCAGGTGGTGCACTCCTTTAGTCCCAGAACTTGGGAGGCAGAAGCAGATGGATCTCTGAGTTCTAGACCTGCCTGGTCTACAAAGTGAGTCCCGGCGGAACAGGCCAAAGAGAAACCACGTCTCGGAAGGAAGGAAGTTATTTTACATGCATAGTGACTGATATCAATGCATAGGCGGATGTGTATGACAGAAAGCCATGTAACATTTGATCTTAGGCATAGTGTTCTGCAGTATTTCCTGATTGTTAGCTTTGTTATATAGTGCTGGGTATCAGACCATCAGATATGTGCTAGGCGTGCCCATTCTCACCCTATTTAATTCATCTGAAAAGCTAGTTTGGATGCTGGAGAGATGCTCCGCAATTAAGAGTGCTTCCTGTTAAAGCAAAGGACCCAGCTTCAGTCCCCACCCCAGGTGGCTCACAAGTGCCTGTGACTACAGCCCCAGAGCACCAATCTACACCATCTGACCTCCGTGGGAACCTGCACAAACAGGGTGTACCAAAACAACTCATGCAGGCACACACATGCACACAAATAAGTCATAAAGCTAAAACACTGATTTGAGCCAACTAAATTGACATGAGAACTTCCAAATGGCTTGCCATGCCACTCGCTGAGAAAGCACTGCGCATTGCTTCTCGTGTGTTAACGCACGCACGTGAGTGTGCATGGTTTATACTCTGCTCAGACCTGTGCTGTACAGCAGAGCACAGACCACTTTAGTTACTATAGACCAGGGAAAACACTGCATCCTTTGTGGATCGAGGGATACCTGCTCGTGCAAAGCTAGTGACAGTAAGGTGGCATTAGCTGCTAATGCTGATATGGACAGAGCGACAGAGGGACTGAGTGCTGGAGAACTGAAATGTCTTTCAGCCAGGTTTCCACACGGTGCCCTTATTCGGTCTGTTTAAACCTGCTGCTTGTGAGGTACAGCTTCACATTCAAGGCTGCCCAGTCCACCTTTTAGGATAGCAGAAGCAGGTGCTCTTCTACCTCAGCTGAAGCTTGCCTCCATGTCGCTCAGTCCTCGTCATCATCAGTGAATCTTTAGGTGCACTTCTGAGGCGCTGAAACAACTTCCAAGTGCCGGCTTTGCAGAGGAGCGTCCCCTAGCGGAATCCAGCTGCCATTGCAAGTGCTTGAATAACCTCAGGCCTGTGTTCATCCCCAATCCAGGACCTGATGCAGTGCACAGCATTTGCAACAGCAGATGAATATCACCTGGGAAGTCTGTCTCAAGAGCTGGTCTCCTGTGGCTATGTGGAAGTGACAAGCCTGCCTAGAGGTATGGCACCCTGAACCCAGAGCCAAGTCGGCTGTGTGTTAGAAAATGACTTTCCTGTGATGGTGTTTCCAGTGTACATTTGACCCAATTTGTTTCCCATTGATTTGTATTATGAAAATAGTCTCAGCCAGGCATGGTGGCAGATGCCTTTGATCCCAACCTTCAGTACTCAGTGACTCTCAGTGAGTTCAAGGCCAGCCTGGTTTACACAGTGAGTTCCAGGACAGCCAGAAGTACATGGTGAAGCCCAGCCTGGGGGTGGGGATGACGCAGAAGATAGAAGAAAAGAAAAATGGTCTCACAGGTCTTTATTCAGATGGCATGGATTAAGATGAATATGCTGTTTTAATCTTTCTAGGCCCACTGCCGTTTGAGAAGATCAGAGGATATGTGTACTAGCTTTGGGTTGCTGTATAAAATACCTGCAATAAATCCAGGCGTCGTGGCGCACACCTGTAATCCCAGCACTCGGGAGGCAGAGGCAGGTGGATCTTTGTGAGTTCGAGGCCATCCTGGTCTACAAAGGGAGTCTAGGACAGCCAAGGCTATACAGAGAAACCCTGTCTCAAAAAAAAAAAAAAAAAAAAAAAAAATACCTGCAGTAAATGTAAACTGAGGAAGGTTGATCTTAACTCACAGTTTGGAGGTGTCAGTCCAAGGCCAGTTACCCACTGCTTGGAGGTCTGTGTTGAGGGGCACACCCAGGTGAAGACCATGTGGCACGGTTAGCTGCTTACCACAGGATGATGGGGATCCTTTTTTTTTTTTTTTTTTTTTTTTTTTTTCTTTTACTTTTTTGAAACAGGGTTTCTCTATGTAGCCCTGGCTCTCCTCGAACTCACAGCAATTAGCCTCCCAAGTGCTAGGATTATAGGTGTGCGCAACCACACCCAGCTATGGGGATCCTTTTCTTTCCTTTTTTTGGTTTTTTGGGGTTTTTTTGTTTTGTTTTGTTTTGTTGTTGTTGTTGTTGTTGGGGGTTTTTTTGTTTGTTTTTTGAGACAGGGTCTCTCTGTGTAGCCTTGGCTGTCCTGGACCCACTCTGTAGACCAGGCTGGCCTCGAACTCACAGAGATCCACCTGCCTCTGCCTCCTGAGTGCTGGGATTAAAGGCGTACGCCACCATACCTGGCGGGAATCCTTTCAAAGGTGCACATCCATCCCACATCCTGCCAGTAGGCCTCACCTCCCAATACAGTGAATGAACTAGGACCAGTCCTTTAACACATGGGCCAAACCATTGCTCTATACTGCTGCTTTTCTGTAATTTTTTTTTTTTCGAGACAGGGTTTCTCTATGTTATCTTGGCCATCCTGGACTCTCTTTGGAGACCAGGTTGGCCTCAAACTCACAGTGATCCACCTGCCTCTGCCTCCAAGTACTGCGATTAAAGGCGTGCATCACCACGCCCGGCTTTTCTGTAATTTTAAAAGGCTATTTTACAGCCCAGTGGTGGTGGTGGTGGTGGTGGTGGTGGGGAGGGGTGAGAGTTGGGGGGAGATCACATACCTTTAATCACAGGATTTGTGAGGCAGAGGGAGGTAGATCTCAGAGGCTAGCCTGGTCTACAGTGCAAGGTCTAAGATAGCCAGAGCTACCCAGAGAAACCCTGTTTGGAAAAACAAAAGCAAAATAACCCGTTTTGCACACAACACACCCCTCACAAATAACAATGATAATAACTGATGAAAGCTTTTATCAATTATTGGCAGGACCTGGGAGAGGCTTTAAAAGAAATTATTAGCCTAATGCTTTTAAGTAAACAATGTTAAAGGCAAAAGGTAAAAACACAAATATAAGGAAATTCTTATTTTAGGAAATGGAAGAGCTCTTAAAGACTAGCCCCAGGCCTGGTGGCCTTAAATGCTAAAACTCAAGAGGCAGAGGTCACAGCTCTGGGAGTTTAAGGCTAGCCTTGTCTATGTCTTGAGTTCCAGGACAGCCAAGGCTACATAGAAAGACCCCCTACTCAAAACACAAACCAAAAGCCAGGTGGTGTAGTGCATGCCTATAATCCCAGCAGACTCACCGGCCTTTCAACCCATAAGGGGTTGAAATGCCGTATGTTTTCATTATTAATTGTATGAACAGACTGTATTTAATGACTAAACAAGTTGACAGAGCTCTGCCCAGAACCCCTGAGGTGAAAACTTGGTCAGGAACAGCCCTGGCTGCCACTGGAGCTGCCACTAGTGTGGCTCTGGACCTTCTCACCTCTGTCATGGTACGTTGGGCTACACAGGCAAACAGTCTTCCTAGGGGAGTTGGGTGTGTGCTCCAAAAAGTGATTTAGAGTTTTTGTTCCTGTCAAAATCCTACCAGGAATCCCGATGTGAGAAAGTAGGTGTGGGGGCTTATTCCCGTAATGTCAGCATTCAAGCGGCTGAAGAGGGCCCTGAGTGGCAGGCCAGGCTGGGTTATGGCTATACATGGTCTCAAACACATAGAAAGGAAAAAGGAGAAATTGCACATAACTGTGTGCAAATAAGTAATGATGTCTTAACTGGAATAGATTGTTTGTAATTTATATTATAGAATATGTGCTTACAAGAACTATTACTACACTAAGCATAATAGGTAAAACAAGTACTGATAGATTCAACAGCGTTTAAAGGATTAAAAGTTAGATGGCTACAAGTGAGTATAGCGTAGAACTCATGACTCACCTGGAAATTAGCTAGGTTCGTACACTGTCGCACTTGCTTTCTCTGTGTGTTCTCTTTTGTCCAGACTTTACACAGTTTAAAATTCACGGGGCTGGGGGTGTAGACCAGGTGTTAGTGTTTACTTAATACACACACAGCCCTGGGTTCGATCTCCAGCATCACTGAAACCAAGCGTGTTGGTGCACACCTGTAATCCCAGCAGCTGCAGGCAGAGTACTTAAGTGTGTACATCACGTGCACGCCTAGTGCCCTCCAGAGTCCGGAAGAGTGTTGGATCCCCTGAAACTGAAGCTACAGATGGCTGTGAGCCACTGTGCAGGTGCTCAGAGCTGAACCTGGGTCCTCTGGGAGAACAGCAGTGCGCTCAACTCTGAGCCACCTCTCCAGCCCTCTAAGATTCATTCTCACTTGTGTGCATGTTCATGTGTGTGCCAGAAGAGGGCATTTGGTTTATCGAGACAGGGTTTCTCTGGGTAGCCTTGACTGTCCTGGACTCACTTTGTAGATCAAGCTAGCCTTGAATTCACAACGATCTGCCTGCCTCTGCCCCCCAAAAGCTGGGATTAAAGGTGTGCACCACCACCGCCTGTCCTAGGTTCACTTTGTAGACCAGGTTGGCCTCGAACTCAGTGATCTTCCTCCTAAGTGCTGGGATTACAGGCATGCACCGCCATGCACCGGCTATTGACTGATGTTTTAAATCACAGATGCAGCAAATATTTTGGTGATGGGTGTAGAAAATTCTGCAAAAGAAGGTGATTCCGGAACAATATTCTTGTTCAGGTAAGACAGGAGCAGGTGGCTTTGGGAGGTTGGTTTGCACCCATATGTGTACAGTCTCTAGGGTGGGGTGTGCCTCTCCTGGGACCTTCCTTTGCCAGTGAGTTTAGGGTTTAAATCTGTCTTCTGATTCTTACTTCATCTTGGAGAATTTTTCAGGGTTATGAATCTCCTGGTAGGTCATCTTTTTCAAAAAAAATTTTGGGGGGGCTGGAGAGATGGCTCAGAGATTAAGAGCACTGTCTGCTCTTCTAGAGATCCTGAGTTCAGTTCCCAGCAACCACATGGTGGCTCATAACCATCTATGATAAAACCTGGTGCCCTCTTCTTGCATGTAGGTACACATGTAGGCAAAACACTGTATATATAATAAATACACAAATCTTTTAAAATTTTATTTATCTTATGCATATGAGTTTTCTGCCTACATATATGTCTGTGTACTATGTGCATGCCGATCTGAGAAGGGCAAAAGAAGAGGTTGGGCCTGGAGTTACAGACGGTTGTAAGTAGGTATGTGGGTGCTGGGAACTGAATCTGGGTCCTTTGGAAGAGCAATAAGTTCTCTTAATCACTGAGCCATCTCTGTAGATGATCTTATAAAATGGTTTTTGTTGTTGTTGATGTGAGCCCGACAGTAAGTTCGGGGCTAGCCTGGTCTACAAAGTGACTCCAGGACAGCCAAGGCTATACAGAGAAACCCTGTCTCGAAAAACAAAACAAACAAACAAAAAAAAGAATTGGGAATTGAGGACAGACTTCTTATTTGTTAACTTATTTCTTTCTTTCTTTCTTTATTATGTGTACAGTCCTGTGCCTACATGTGGCTCACATCTACAGTTCCACATCTGTAGCAAGCCAATCTTAATCAACCAGATAATCTTCTTCACTTATATCCTCCGTATGCTGTAGAGCAGCGGTTCTGAACCTGTGAGTTGTGACCCCTTCGGAGGTCTCAAATGACCCCTTCACAGGGGTCACCTAAGACCATCAGAAAACACAGAGATTTACATTATGATTCATGACAGTTATGAAGTAGCAACAAAATAATTTTACGGTTGGGGTCAGCGCAGCATGAGGACCTGTATTAAAGGGTCGCAGCATTAGGAAGGCTGAGAGTCACTGTGGTAGTGGCTACCTACACACTGCTCTTGGTGTGACTCTGAAGACTGTTCTCTTGAGGCTTAGAGAGATGGCTCAGCAGTTAAAAGCACTTGCTGTTCTTACAGAGGACCCAGGTTCAATTCTCAGCACATATATAGATGGCTCACAACTATCGGTAACTCTAGTTCCAAGAAATCTGTCACTCTGACCTGACCTTTGTGGACACCAGGCACTCACACAGTACACACAGAGGCAAAATAAAATAATCTAAAAAGAATGTCTTCTCCCTTTGCCGAGGTTGACTCTCGTGTTCTTGAACCAGGGAAGGAGCTGCTGTGTTCTGGAACGTAAGAGACAAAACTGTAAGTAGAGTAGAGTATAACTAATGTACAGCTATAGTGTTCTAAGAATAAACTGGCACAGCCGGGCATGGCAATGCACTCGGGTGACAGAGGCCGGTGGATCTCTGTGAGTTCGAGGCCAGCCTGGTCTACAAAGCAAGTCCAGGACAGCCAGGCAACACAGAGAAACCCTGTCTCAAAACAAACAAACAAATTAAAAAACAAAACCAAAAAACTCTCTGTAGCGTTCAGCAGGCTGAAGCCTGGAGCCACAGGGACACACTAACACACAGCTGCTCCTCTGTGCATCACACAGTATTTGCCCCATTCCTTTCATCTTACAAAACACACTGGCTTTTGATTCTTCTCAAATGTTCCACATATGATCCAGGTGACTTAAAAGAATCGCTCATAGCTGGGCATGGTGGCGCAGGCCTGTAGTCCCAGCACTCGGGAGGCAGAGGCAGGCAGATGGCTGTGAGTTGAAGGCCAGCCTGGTCTACAAAAGCAAGTCCAGGACAGCCAAGGGGGCAAATAAAGTTACTCATAAGTGCAATCAATATACTGTTTGTCATCGCAGAACTCAGGAGGCAGAGGAAGGAGGGTTGTGAGATAGAAGCCAGTATCTGAGTTATAAAACCTGCTTCCAAAAAGAAAAGAACATCATGGTGACACATGGCTGTAATCCCAGCACTTGAGAAGTGGAGGCCAGTCTGTCTGAGGTTGCATGAAAGAAGCCATGCCCTTCTCTGCTCACCTGAGACCCTGATCCTTAGAGGTAGCCATGAGGAATCACTAAAAGGAAGGCGATAGAGACACCGTGGGGGAGGGAAGGCGGAGCACAAAGTCGGCGTAACCGAGTGGTGGGCTGACACTGCAGACCGCAGAGGCTGGTAACCGGCCTCCGTTTATGAGCACTCATGAATGTTCAGATCCTAGAGGGAAGGCTATTTTGGAGAGCAGGTAGAATACTTGACAGAATCCTTAACATACATGCCTGCCTCCCTTCCCCTCCCCTCCCCTCCCCTTTGTCCCCTTCTTTGCAGTGCTGCCAGCAGTCACGCTGCACCCTGCCGCTGTGAGCCGTAGCCTTGGCTCTTAGCAGTGCTTCAAGAAATACTTCACAGCAGGGTGATGCCCTCAGACGGCAGAGTAGAAATCATCTCCCAAAGATGAGCATTCAGTGTGTGTAACGTGCACATCCTCCTTTAACAATAGCAGTGAAGGTGTCCATATGTAAAGTATAATCCTAGTCATAGGAAAGCCAAAATAAAATACATGTCTGCTCATAGAAAGCATGTAGATGCATGTGGGGTCTGGCTTTAGCTCCGCAGAAACGAGTATAGGAGGAGATTCACCAGGTTTAATCATGGCTGCTTCAACATGAGGATTAGGGAGCATATTCTACACCTTTATGTTGCCTTAGCTTTTTAAAAATTTATATGTAAAAAAAAAATCTATATGTGTCTGACCATTTCGCCTGTATGTGTGTATATGCACCGTGTGAATGTTGGGTACCCAGGGGACTCAGAGGAGGACATCACATCCTCTGTAACTGGATTACAGGCCACTATGAGCCACCATGTGGGTCCTGAGAACTGAACCCAGATCTTCTGCAACAAATGCACTTAGCCATTGAGCCATCTCTTCAGCCCCCATCGCTTTAACTATTACAAGCAAATGCCTGTACAGTTTTTTAAAAAAGAGACTTAACAAATATAAACCATAGTGTTTATAGTTTAGTATAATATATAATATTTGTTGTAATGTTAGTAGTGATTATTTTTTAGCTTGCTGGATAATTGTAATTTTTATTTTCTTGATTAATGCTCATTCATTTATACTTTCCAAATGTCAAAATAGATGGAACACACAATCAGTTTGTTTACTGTCACAGTGAGTCTAGAAAACATGCCACTGAAATAATGAAAGCCATGCCAAGCAGATGACCCCATGTGGCCTGTGAGGGAGTCAGTGTAATGCACACGGGTGTCCTTCTCTCCTAGATGAAGCACGTGATGCAAGTTCTAGAGAGACACGAGACCCAGCCCTACGAAGTGGCTCTGGTTCACTGGGAGAACGAAGAGCTGAACTACATAAAAATAGAGTAAGCAGCTTCTTGGCACACAGAGGAAGGGTGTTGGGGAGAGCTGGGAAGCCCAGAAGATATCACTGTGAATACATGGAGGTCCTTTAAATCACTGGTACACAGAACAGAATCTGTTTATAACCTCTCACATTATCAACAAATCATTTCCAAAATGAAAAGCTGATTCTAAATTAACGACATAGCACGCCCTGCCCTCATCAGGGTGGCTTATCAGGCTCTTCCGGTAAGGATTCACTTTCAACTAAATCCATGTTTCTTTCAGTTGAGTTTGAATATGACAAATGTAATGAGAGGATCCGGGAGAAGCACTCAGACCTTTGAGGGCTCGGCAGGCGAGAAGTGTGGGCAGGCAGCCTAGTGACTTTCTCACTGTAGTCTGAGACCCTATAGAGCCTCCTCAGTGCTGTGACCACAGGCTCCAGCTATCAGGCCTTGCCTGGCTATTCTGTGGAAGTGCTAATAACTATGTTTTTCTATTGGGTCATGTTTTTTTTCTTCCTGGTGTTTTACTAATGAACATTAGACAGTAACATTTGCTGTGGGTCTGAGGGGGCAGTTCAGTCATGGTTAAGAGTTCTTGCTGCTCTTGCAGAGGACCAGGCTCAGTTCCCAGAACCCCTGTGGTGGCTCAACAGCTGTTCATTGTCTAGGTGGAGTAGCTCAAAACTGTAACCCCAGCCAGCACTCAGGAGGTGAGGCTGGAGGATTGCCGTAAGTGTGACACTGCCAAAATAGCGCAAACCATTTCATGGTACACAAGCTATACTTGATTATTTTTGTGGGTCAATTCTTGGGAATGGACTTACTTGGATCACAAGTTAGGAGGGCATTTATAAATAAAAATTGTTGAAGTGGTTTCCAGAAAGATGGTAAGATTTGCCTTTTCAGAAGAGCAGCTATTTGGAAGGTTTGGAAGATATAAGCCAGGGCATGACTTCAATCTCAGCATTTGGGAGGCAGAGACAGGCGGGTATCTGTGACTTCAAGGCCAGCCTAGTCTACAGAGTGAGTTCCAGAACAGCCAGAGCTACACAGAGAGACTGTGTCTCAAAAAACAAAAAAAGAAAAAAACCAGAAAGATGCTTTTTCTTTTCCTCTCCCAGGGGACAATCTAAACTGCATAGAGGGGAGATCAAGCTAAATTCTGAACTGGACTTAGATGACTCCATTCTAGAAAAATTTGCTTTCTCCAATGCTCTTTGCCTCTCGGGTAAGTTGATCTGCTTTGCAAATGACATGTTACACAGCTTCATTACGCACTGGACGATGATTTCTGATTATTTTCACAACACTGAACAGAGCCTAATGTCATTCTCTGCTGATGCTATTCCTTGTGAGCTGTGCTGATGAAGCTCCACTTCTCCAAATGTAGTTCATATTCCTGGCACGGCCTTTGTTCTTCCTCCCCACGAATGCTCAATGCAGTGGTCTCCAATCCAGAGACTGCCACCCTTGTGACTGGCAGCCAGTCACAGCACTAAGACCATGGTCCCTGAGAAAGCCATGGTGCTCCCTACGGGCTTCCTTATCTTGTTGTGCATCAGGTTGCAGGCCTGTGCACACCTTGTGGGACACCTTTGAGTGGCTGCGGATTTGCTCACAGACCTGAGCATAGGAAAGGCCAGGAAGTCTCACCCTGCATCACCCACAGAACTGCCAGGAGGACTAGGTGTGATTCGCATCCTCTGGGTTTCTGGGATGTGAGCAAAAATCTAATTCTGGGAGATATGTCTGTGTTCTAACAGACTTAGAAAACTCCACTCTTTCTTTACATTTGCCTTTTTAAAAAAATTTTTCTTTAGCTTTAATGGGTCAGTACTTTGGGGGTTTGGTTGGTTGGTTTGATTTTTTGTCTTTATTGAAATTATTAGGCCAGGGTGGCACATGCCTTTAATCCAAGCACTCAGGCAGCAGGAGTAAGTTCCAGGATAGCCAGGGTACACAGAGAAAATGTCTCAAAAAAACAAAAGTAAGAGGCTGGGCATGGTAGCACACATCTTTACTCCCTGCACTCAGGAGGCAGAAGCAGGGAGATTTCTCTGTGTTCCAGGCCAGCCTGGTCTACACAAAGAGTCCAGGACAGCCAGGGCTCTATGTAACACATAAAATGTCTCGGGGGGGGGGGGGGGGGGTGGGAAACATATGACATTCTGATGTCTGGGTCCTACTGATAGGGTAAAAACATTTTTAGCTGGTGTAGTGGCACACACCTTTAATCCCAGCATTTGGGAGACAGAGGCAGGTAGATCTCTGTGAGTTCATATCCAGCCTGGTCTACAAAGCCAAAATAACACAGAGAAACACTGTCTTGAAAAACTAGGAGGGCTGGAGAGATGGCTCAGCGGTTAAGAGCACTGACTGCTCTTCCAGAGGTCCTGAGTTCAATTCGCAGCAACAACATGGTGGCTCACAACCATCTATAATGTAATGCAGGCCCTCTTCTGGCATGTAGGTGTACATTCAGGCAGAGCACTGTATACATAATAAATAAAAAAAGAAAAAGAAAAAGAAAAACTAGGAAAAAACAAGCTGGGCGTGGTGGTGCACGCCTTTAATCCCAGCATTTGGGAGGCAGAGGCAGGTGGGTATCTGTGAGTTCAAGGCCAGCCTGGTCTACAGAGTGAGTCTAGGTCAGCCAAGGCTACACAGAGAAACCCTGTCTCAGTCATTTTTATATCCAAGTCAGTCTCAGCCTCCTAGGGCTACAGGCATGCAAGCCATGCCCAGCTGCACCTTTGCTTCTTACAGTCAGTGAAGTGGCAACGGAGGCTCGTGCCACTATTCGTTCTGTGTAGACGTGAACATGAACATGATGGTAAAGAAAATTTCCCTCTTTTTTTTTCCCCAGTGAAACTGGCTATTTGGGAAGCAACACTAGACAAATTTATTGAATCTATTCAGTCAATTCCAGAGGTAATTTATATCAGCTCTTCTTTTTCTAAATCAATAATTGCTTTCTTGGGAAAAAGTACTAATTGCTCAACATAATATGTATATTTGAATATAAATAGTAACTATAAGAGCTACAGAGACTATAGTAAAACACTTCCAAATCCCAGCACTTGGGAGGCAGAGGCAGGTGGATCGCTGTGAGTTCGAGGCCAGCCTGGTCTACAAAGTGGGTCCAGGACAGCCAAGGCTACACAGAGAAACCCTGTCTCGGAAAAACAAAAACAAAAACAAAACACTTAGAGTGACACATAGAGTGATGAAGAAAGGATAAAAACATTGGTTTTCGACTTGAAAACTTCAGATGACTTTGCTGTGGCTGCAGTGTGCTCAGTGTGAGTGAGTGAAGGGAAAATGGTGCTGTGCAGCCCAGTGGTAATGCACAGTGTCCTAGGTTTTTACTCTTAACAGAATAATATGATTAATTATTCTTGGGAAGGAGACCCCGCTTTTCAGTTAAGATAAGAAGTGGGAAGTGGGGTGTAGATACGGGTGTGTGGTTAAGAGCACTTGCTGCTCTGCTGCTCTTGTAGATGGCCTGGGTTTGGTTCCCAGAATCCATATGGTGGCTCACAACTGCTTCTGACTGCAGTTCCAGGGAATCTAATACACAATTCTGGTGTTCACTGGTATCAGGCACTCATGTGACATACAAACATACATGTAAACACTCACACAGATAAAATAAAACAATCTCTTAAGAGTGTTTTCTCATTGAAAAGACTAAAAAGGATGTATTAGTTCTTGTGTAAACACAAGCCTGGGACACCCAGCATTTTAGGAGGAAAGGGGTATTTTGTGCACATTTTGGAAGGTTCATTCTGTCATGGGGCAGGTGCATTGGTTTAAGTCTTGGTGAGGCTGGGCCTTGTGGCCAGGAGCACCTGGTGGGACACGCTCCTCACTTCATGGCAGCCAGGGAGCAGCAAGGAGGGAGGGATTAGGGTCCCGTGGCCCCTAAGGCTAACCAGTGGCCTAATGTCCTCCTATCTGCTTCACCTCTAAAAGTTTTAACCACTTTTTAACAGTGACACAGTTGATAAAGCCTTGGCCAGGTGGCCACAGGAGGCCATTTACAATCCAGATGATACAGAAGGAATGGAAAACCTGAGTGTAAAGTTCTGAACTCTTGAGATGAGTCAGACATTCCATCTGGGCACAGTCATCTAACTTACTCCTATGAGATGAAGTGTCCCTTGAGAACTTGGTAGGTAAACTGACATTGTTTATTAGACAGATGTACGTGCTCCCCTGGGGTCTGGAGAACTGAAAGCTCCAGGAGTCCTCCCAACCTGGGAGGTGCATGGTCATCTTCGTCTAAATGTCAAGTGTTTGCTGAGACGTATGCAGAATAATAAAGAGTATGCCTGCTCAACAGAGGTGCAGATCTTAACATTTTCTGACAATGATTCATTGGATCCACAAATGTACACCCCCACAGACAAGGACATGTTGTATATGTAGTTTTTGTTTTGTTTTTCCCAAACAGGCATTAAAGGCTGGAAAGAAAGTTAAACTGTCCCATAAAGAAGTTATGCAGAAAATGGGTGAGCTCTTTGCCCTCAGGTAAAATGTTCTTTTCTAAATGGAGTATTTCCTTTAAGACAAAACATTTATGACAAGCAGGGGAAACTGCTGTGAGGAGCAGGCAAGCTCCGTTGGGACTGTGTCTAGAACTCTACTGGGTACAGAAGAGCAGAACTCACTCACATTAAGCCTGTCACATGGCACATAGTGTGTAGTTACAGAAGTGTCACCCGTATTTCCTGAGGCTGACACTGTACAGTGGCACAGGGAAGGAGGAAGCTGCTGTCACTTTAGTGTGGTGACTTTCCTGTCTGTAGAGTGATGCATTCTGGTTGCAGAGGTCTCACCAGGCAGCAGTATCTGGTTTCCTCCTGGAAAAATTGTCCAAAGCTCCTTGTCTGTGTTTTCCTGAGAACTGTCTTCCCACCTGCTTAGATCATCCAGCAGCAGAGTGGTCCAGTGTTTCAGCATCTGTGTTTCTCAGGGATGTTCATGTTCATTCACAAAGAGCATCCAGCAACAGAGGCACCTGTTCTGTGTTCTCTAAGAAGTAGGGGAAATTTTCTAGCCGATACAAGCAGACTCTGATAAACTATAATACCCAAACTCACAAGTTAGATCTATGTAGGATTAATATAAATACCCTGACTTTCCTTACCTTGATGTTTGAGTCTTTAAAAGGAAAGTGCAATAGGTGTTACTTCAGCCAGCAGGTGGCTCACTGGTTGACAGCAAACCTACCAACCTGAGTTTGGTCCCAGGAACCCAGAGGCAATCCATAGACCTGTCCTCTCTCCAGATGCTTTTCCATCACACACACAACATACACAAACACACAACATACACAAGCACATTGATAATTCTTTAGAAAATGAAGAATAGGACTAGAAAGCAACTAAGAGTCTTGTTGCTCTCCCAGAGACTGGAGATCTCAGTACCAAGCTAGCCTCCACAGCCCAGCTGAAAAGAGACCCTGTATTTCTGCCTGTCTTGTGTTTACATAATTGAAGGGGCATAGAGGGTCATTTCTTCCTGGGGTGGGGATGCACTGGTATGTATGCCTCAAGTGTTTTTTTGAAGAGTGACACTCAAAACTTCTCATATTGCACCATGAAAATAAGAATATAGTAGAAATTGATTTTTAACTCACCATAAATAGAAAGCTAAACTGTACTTTTCTTTTTTAGGCACCGCATAAACTTGAGTTCAGACTTCTTGATCACTCCCGACTTCTACTGGGACAGAGCGAACCTGGAGGAGCTCTATGACAAGACCTGCCAGTTTCTCAGCATTGCACGACGAGTTAAGGTGTGCATTTATTTTTTTGTTTTGTTTTTTGAGACAAGATTTCTGTGTAGCCCTGGCTGTCCTGAACTTGCTTTGTAGACCAGGCTGGCCTCGAACTCACAGCGATCCACCTACCTCTGCTGGGATTAAAGGTGTGTCCCACCATGCCCGGCAAGGCATGCATTTTTAAAGAAAAAAAAGGCAGGGCTATGTGATGCGTGCCTGTAATCCCAGCACTCGAGAGGCAGAAGCAGGCTGCTCCTTGATTCCAGGAAAGCCAGGGCTATACATAGAAACCCTAGGCTGGGGTGGGGGCACACAATGACACATTCTCTTCTATAATTCCTGTGACTAAAATTTTCAGCTAAGTATGCTCAACTTTTTGACTTCTGGCCAGCGTCTCCTCCCCTTGACCTCTCTCCTGTCACTTTAGTCTTTTTTTTTTAAGATTTATTTATTACGTATACAGTGTTCTGCCTGTTAAGTAGGCCTGTATGCCAGAGGAGGACACAAGGTCTAATCACGGATGGTTGTGAGCCGCCATGTGGTTGCGGGGACCTTTGGGAGAGCAGATCATGCTCTTAACCTCTGAGCTGTCTCTCCAGCCCCTGGTCTTTTTTAAGGGAGACAGAGGCAGAGGGGTTGCTTTTGAGCTCAAAACCAGTCTGGACTAAAGACACTGTCCCAGCCAAGTGTGTGAACTGTAATGAATTGTTACAAGAGGGGTTTTCTATACAAAGTATCACGTTTTGGCCCAGGCTGGCCTTAAACTCTGATCCTCCTGCCTTAGCCCTAGTCCTGGGATTGCAAACATGAGCCACCACATTTGCCCTCACTTCTCTGCTTTCTCTGTCAAAGGTTCAGTTCTGAGACTTCCATGGTCTTTGTCTTTAATGTCTCATTTGTTTTTCGGGTGACTCACACTATATTGCCAGGATGGCTTTGAACTTGGGAATCCTCTTGCCTCAGCCTCCCAGGTAGCTAAGCATGATTCTCCCTCTATGTGTTAGATGTGATGTGTGGGATCTGCTTGTGCGCATGCCTTGAGGAGGCTAGAGGGTGACTTCAGTCTTCCTCTACGGCTGTTCACCTTTTATGATTTCTATTTATGCGTATGTATCCATGTGCCTGTATGTGTATTGCCACATGTCTAGGTACCTGTGCAGTGGCTACATGTGTAGAAGCCAGGTGTGAGATCCCTTGGGGTGAGGATTGTAGCCCACCGTTCCCCCAGTCAGCACTGTGCCTGAAGCAAACACTAATGGAGTGGGTGGTGGCTAACCACTGTGCCATCATTTTTAAGTCCCCAGTTTCCTTTGTTGCCTACAGTAGTGTGTCATCTGCTTCCTGGTCCACCCTCTCTTCAATGTGACTTCCAATCACTTCTCAGTCATCTCATGTCCCATCAAGCAAATGACATTTCAAAATCCCTCTGTGCACAACTCACAATGCTGTGACTATATCCTTTTCTCCAACCCAGGCACTTGTCCTTTGCATAATAACCCCATCAAAGGTACCCACAGCTGTCATTCATCTTGGTGTTCCTCTGTGTCTCCTAATGCAGAAGGTAGAAATACCTACCACATGTCAGGAAAAGATGACTATCCCAAACCATGTCACTGTTAGCTTGCTCAGACTGGTACTGGAGGAGTCGTTCCGTCTCCTCCTCCTCCTCCCCAGTCAATGTACTTTAATATGGCAGATGTCTGAGACATTTGTTAACCCAGGTTGTCTGGACAGATGAAAGAAGTACGGCTTTCCTGGCTGGCTAGGTCACAGGCTGATGGTGAGGATGTGAGGGAGACTAAAGCTCTGTGCAAAGGAGGCCTCTCCGGTGCTGCCATCTGCTAAACTAAAACTAGCAGCTCTGTCTCCCAGCTCAGGGCCCCTCAAAGGCTGCAGGCAAGTCTGAGAATCGCAGGGAAAGATCCACTTCCTGTCCACTTTGCTAGATTCAGTCCCTCAAGGCTGTTTGACTAAGGTCTCCATTCCTCACCACAGAAATTTCTGCTCAAAGCATCAACTATTGTATGCATGGTAAGAGAGAATGGGTGTCAGCAAAGAGTACTAGGGCGAACGAGACATGAGGCAGTGTTTTACAGCTTACTTACAGGCATGAGCAGCTCACTTTTGCAGTGTTCTCAGGTCAGAAGGCCCTCCTATACTCCGAGGGACCATTTAGATGGGATCTTAGAAATCTGCCTATCAGAATGGTTTTGAGAAAGTGGAGTTCTAGCAGCCTACTTTGTAAACATTGACCTACGTTACCCTCACACTACCAATTAAGGATTTAGCCCCCACATGGTGGCACACAGCCATCAGTATCCCCCAGATACCCCCATGGTACACATTATATGCATAAGCAAATCTGAAGGTTAAGCTCTAGGAAGACAAACTACTCAGATGCTGGAGGTGTAGCTCAGTTGGTGCAGAGCTTCCTAGTATCCATGGCAGAGCCCTGTGGTCCACCTCCAACAGTCTACACTGGGAGTGGTAGTACACGCCCATAGTCCCAGCACTTGTGAAAACAGGAGACCAGGGGTTCAAGGTCACCCTCAGCTACAGTGCCACACACCTTGTCTCAAAAGGAAGGGTGTAACAGTAATTCCCTAAGACTAGGGAGTCTGCTTTGCAGGTGGGGCAACACACTGCAACGGACAGTGTGGAAATGTAGGTGCAGCTGTGTTCAAGTATTCCAGCTGCCTTCTTTGGGCTGTCTCTCAGTGTGCAGGCTTTGAGTGTTGTTATGAGTGTCAAGATGAGATGTGATGTGACTGCCACCAAGAGTTAAGCGTCTCCTCCTACAACAGGCCTGTGGGAGACAGCCACGAGCTCAGGACTGTGTCTGTATGGTAGCCTACTGCACAAGCACCTGTCTTAACCTCCCATTCTCACTTTCACTTGGCAACTTTTAGCTGTACATTCATGTACATCCCCCCTCCGTAGTGCTTAGACAGCCCTTAAGCCAGTTATTCACTAGTGGGAAAACTCCAGGACATCTGCTACTGTATTTGTACATTAAAACAGGCGTCAGTTTTTAAAAGAAACATATTCTCCTGATTTTGAAACTGCTTTAGCCTGAGACAAATGCTTGGCTTAGTAAGAAAATTTAAGTTTTAATCACCAGGAGACTTTCTTTTAAAGGCAGATCTATGTGGCTCTAGCTGGCCTAGAACTTGCTATTAGACCATGTTGGTCTTGACCTCAGAGGTCTGGCTGCCTTTGCTACATGACCTAGGTTTTGATGGTACTCACCACTAAAGTTTACTTTTTATGTATGCCTATCTTAGCTTTATTACAATACCCGTGTGGAGGTGTCCAGAGCCCAGAAGAGGGTGTCAGAACCCCTGGAACTGGAGTTACAGGCCATTGTGAGCTGCCTCCTAGGAGAGCTGAGGAGCAGCTTAGGTTGTGCTCTGCAAGAGCAATAAGCACTCATTGGTGAGCCTGCTCCAGTCCCCACGAGACTCTCAGATTGTAAGGGTTATGGTAACACAAAGTGGCTTACTCCTGTAATCCCAGCACTCTGGAGGGAGGATCAGTTTGAGGCCAGCCTTGACGACCAAGCAAGTTTAAAGCTAACCTGGGCTACGTAAGACCCTGTCTCCAAAAAAAAAAAAAAATTAATAACATTGCACAAATTGGTTTTGAAGCAGTAAAGCCAAGAGAGAACATGCTTTCTGTCCTGTGGTCACAGGTGAAATAGAGGGCTGTCTTACAGATGAACATATCAAAAGCCAAGACTATGGCCTGGAGAGATGCCTCAGAGGTTAAGAGCACTGACTGCTCTTCCAAGAAGTCGTGAGTTCAATTCCTAGTAAATCTTTAAAAAAATAAAATAAAAAAAGAGGCGAAGACTAAAAAGTCAGTAACAGGACAAAAGAGGGAACACAGTGCAGTCCTAGACACCCATAGATTAGAAACTACAGAATGCCCGTCAAGCAGTTCTGTGTTGGCCCTCACCGGTAAAGCCGTCAAGTGTCTTGTGCCGAGTATGACATGCTATAAGATGCTCCAGTCCACGCCTCAATTGCAGCTCGTGTTGGCCAAACCTGCACTACCAGTAATGTACCCTAATTTTATACAGTACTGAGGAGGTGTATAGCTGCACTCACATCCAGCTTTTAAAATCGGACTATTGTAACATACTTACACACCCAGCTTGTTCAAGGCATCATAACCCATAATACAGCCAGTTCAGCTATTAGTGGTGCCACCTAGTGGTGAGTTTCAGGCTACATGTACTGTAATTAAATACTAGGGAATCCTATTTTTAAGACTTCCATCAGTCTTGGATTAGTATGCAAAGTAGTCTTTGAAACTGCAATACAAAGAGGCCAGGAAATATAACTGGTATGTTAGTGTTTGCCTACCAAGCACAAAGCCCCAAATTCAGTTCCCAGCACTGCGTATAAACAGGTATGGTGTTTCACGGAATATCAGCACTCTAGGAGGCCACCCTCGCATACATGAGACTCTGTCTGAAAATGGATAAATGAGTGCTGGAGAGAGGGCTTTCTGCTACAGTGCGGCCGGGCAGTGGTGTTGCACTAAGGAGGCAGCCTGGTTTACACAGTTGAGTCCAGGACAGCCAGAACTGGGGTTACAGAGAAGCCTGTCTTTTAAAAAAAAAAAAAAAAAGCCACAACTGGGACTGGAGAGATGGCTTAGTGGTTAAGAGCACTGTCTGATCTTCCAGAGGTCCTGAGTTCAATTTCCAGCAACCACATGATGGCTCAAAACCATCTACAATGTGATCTGGTGCTCTCTGGCCTGCAAGTGTGCATGCATATAGAGCACTCATATATACAAAATAAGTAACAGATCCCAGCACCCACACAGATCACAAATGCTCAACACAAGCTCTAAGGGGTGTTGATGCCGTCGGGCCCCCACAGGCATTTAACACACGCATATATTCAGAAACATACACAATAAAACAAAGTTGCATTACAAACTGTTTCTGGATAGAGTCACTAAACACTGCTTGCTAACAGCTAATTGTCTCTGAGTACTAAACAGCAAGAGTTTGATGACCTGGTATGTCTATAATCTGCATTCGTTTTAATACAAACACTAAGGTTGTTTTCTTGCAGGTCATGAATGAAAAACTTCAACACTGCATGGAACTAACAGACCTAATGCGGAATCACCTGAATGAGAAGCGGGCGCTCCGCCTGGAGTGGATGATAGTCATCCTCATCACCATCGAGGTCAGCAGCAGCTCTGTGGGTTGCAAATGTGCTCATCAGCCTGTGCCTCCAACCTGCAGTTTGCCCTGTGAGAAAGGCAGTGCTTCCTCAGGGACTCTTCATTAACAGCAGCCTTGGAAAAGTCATCTCCTTAGTTGCTGTGGTTAAGTTTTATCAGCTTGACACAATGTAGACCCACCAGGGATTGAAAGCCAAGTAAAAACCCTTTTTTCTTAGGAAGTGAAATTCATTTGTTTCACCATGAAATTAACTTTCTTTATTTTCCTAAGGTTATGTTCGAGCTGGGAAGAGTCTTTTTCTGATGTTGAGAGTGAAAGAACCACTGGAGGAGATAATTCAAGTTCTGCAACCCAAAAATCTGTATTCACTACTGGGTTACTCATTATGCAATCAATCTTTAATCCTTTAAATCAAGCAACTGTCATGGGCATGGGCCACACACCTGTAATCCCAGAAAGCTGGACACTGCCGCAGAAGTTCATGAGTTCCAGCCTAGTCTTGGCTACATAAGGAAACCCAGCTGAGACTTTGGTGCCCACCAATCCCACCACTTGGAAAGCAGAGGCAGGGGCCTGTCCAAGTTTGAGGCCAACTATAACACAGCAGGATTCTGTCTCAGAATAAAACAAGCTGTCACAATTATCTTTGCATTTTCTTCTCTTAAATATACTGTTGCCAATTATCAATATGGTTTGTAAGTCAACATAGAGTTCAAAAAAGAAAGGTTTCATCAGTTTAAAGAGCATCAAACAACCTGACCATACAGAGTATCTTAGCAATAACACTAATTAAGCCAAGACTTTGTGGACACTGCTCTTAACCCTAGGAAGCAAGGCCCTGGCTTGAGAGCCTTACAAACACTTGTGTTAAGAGACATTATTTTGGGCTGGAGAGATGGCTCAGAGGTTAAGAGCACTGACCATTCCGCTGTTCTTCCAAAGATCCTGAGTTCAGTTCCCAGCAACCATATGGTGGCTCACAACCATCTACAATGTGATCTAATGCCCTCTTCTGGCCTGCAGGCATGCATGCAGCCAGATCCCTGTATATACAATAAATAAATATTTTTTTAAAAAGACATTATTTTGACATACACTTTCTATTCCTATTTTAAGTGGCCTAACCATACTGCATCTCTCTTTGTCCTGTAACATCAAGAAAGTCACTCTCCCTACAAGCACACTTTATTACATGTATAACTCATGCACCATTCACACCACAAACATTAAAAAAAAAAAAAAAAATGAGGCTATTTACTTCTATGACCTTATTTAAGGATAGCTCTCTCTGTCCCCCCCCCCCCCCCCCCCCCCCCCGCCCTTGACTCTATAATAGTCTGCCAAGAGCACACTTTTCCTATGTGTGTGCACTCACCCAACACTCTGCACTAAAACAGTGGGTTTTTTGGACCTTGGTTAACTGTATAACCTTGCTGATGCACTGTTTGCTAATACTGCTGAGTACCTGGCCTGTCTTTCCAGCAGCTGTGCCCCAGCTGACAGCCCAAACCCAAGGGAACCCAAGTTTCCCAAGGAACAGGGAGCATGGAGATATCATTAGCCTGTCACAGGCCTGCCATGAAGTTACAAACCATAGCATTTCTCAGCCACCCTCTATTGGGCCATCAGGATAGTTACCCTGGCGAGACTGCCCCCTTGAACCAAAGCCATTAAATTACCTGCTAGAGATGCAGCTCCTAAAGTTGACTGGAATCCTAGTGGATGACAGGCACTATCACCTAAGCAGAAAGACTGTAACAATTTTAATAGGCTAGAAAAGCTATGGTGCCTGAAAGCTGACAAATTTTAACACATATACATGTTTAAAAAACAAAACACTCAGAAATTGAAAAGAGTTTCAAAAACATTTATTAGTATAATGTTTTAAGCAGAGAATGTAATACAAAAGCAGTAGCAAAAGAAAAGCATAATGCAGAATTTCAATAGTTTTTCTGTATTTCAATGGATCATGGTGAACACAAATTTATCAAGGTATTATACTCAGTTATATATAGCTTAAAGGTGGCAGTATAAGGGGAATATTGACAGATTATCAGCATGTATGATTAAAAATTATATTTTCAACTAAGCATTTAAAATGTTTAGTTATAAAGCAAAACAAATTCTTTAGCTATTCAAACTGTCACAGCAGAACACATTATTGTGTCTAATATATTCTCATAAAGAAAATCTAGCCAGGCGTGGTGGCGCATGTCTTTAATCCCAGCACTCGGGAGGCAGAGGCTGGTCTGGTTTACAGAGCAAGAAACAAAAGCAAATAATTACTGCGTTGGTATCAGCAGCTCTCAGGAACAAAAACAAAAAATAAAGCCATCTCTAGGACAGAATCAAATTTGTTATCATTCATGAGAGTTCAATGCTTGACACAAACAGATGTGTCCACCCACTAGGGCAAGTCAGTAGACCTCTCTGGACTCTTGCCTTCTCATCCCCCAAGTAGGTTTGGTTTCGGGGTTTTGTTTTCTTTTAAGATTTATTTATCACGTATATATGTATGTGTAGTGTTCTGCCTGTAGGCCAGAAGAGGGCATCAGATCTCATTATAGAATGCTGAGATCCACCATGTGGTTGCTGGGAATTGAACTCAGACCTCTGGAAGAGCAGCCAGTGCTCTTAAACCTCTGAGCCATCTTCTTTCCACCTCCCTAAAGTGGGTTTCTTAAGGTCTCAGTAGTTGTGTACTTCCTAGCATCTGTAAAACCGTGGGTTTAACAGCTGGCACTGAGAAAAACAATGTATAAGTAATTTTAGCCAGGTGTAAGACCAGCTATTTTAACAGTATAGGCCACCTTGTCTCAAAAAAAGGAAGGAAAAGTATTTCTAAAAGCTGCTAGGAGGTTAGTGTAATAATGCATGAAGTTATGACTGTGAGTATAATTCATGGATAGAAATCTCATTCTAGGCCCAGAAAAATGGTCCAACAGTTAAGAGCACCTAAGGGTGTGAATTCCAGTTCCAAGAGACCCTATGCCATCTTCTGGCCTCTGCAGGAACCAGGCAGGCAAAATACTTAATATGCATACATCATTTTTAAAAGATGTATTATTATGTATCCAGTGTGCTGTCTGCATGTACACCTGCAGGCCAGAAGAAGGCATGATGAGAATTGAACTCAGGACCTCTGGAAGAGCAGTCAGTGCTCTTAACCTCTGAGCCATCCAGCCCATAAAATCACTTTTTAAAAACTTTCCGATTCTGAGATTAAATAGAAACCAATTTCAGGACCCTCTTCTGCCCTTCTTCAATAAAGCATTGTGTATCATAAGCTGTTTTCAAACTACACAGCCACATGTGCCACTGTAGTTTGTGCACGCTGAGGCCTGCCAACTGAGCCACATCTCTAAACCCACAGGACACTTTTTTATATTTTTGCCCATGTTGGGGATCAGCGCTAGCGACCAAAGAGCCCCTTTGAATCTTTTTAATTAACTGATGCTGAGTCTTAACATGGTTGATGATAACAGATGGTTCTTGCAGGATTATCAAAAACACTATGTCATTTAAAATGGATGAGGTCTTTAGGGCAAGCGCAAAAATAAAGCGCTTTTCTGCATTGACCATGAGGTCCCATGAATCTCACGTATGTATGTTTTTCTGGGCAGCCACAGCAATCAGCAGAGATTACTACTTATACACAAAATCTCATGTCAGGCCTTATCATTTAAACAAACCATTTAACCACATTATTTTAACTATTTGTCCTGCCATTTGAAGCACTGCTTTTCTGCAGTACCGTCCTTTGACCAGGTGCACGCGCACACAGCCAACACTGCTGACTGCTCGCTTTGCCCCAATGTCCTGAAGCAGAACCTCAGACTACAGCTCAGATGCTGCTCTTCCTGCTAGGTCCCCAGGCCTGTGCCCCGCCACCCGCGCGCCCCTCCTGAGGCTAGTGTTTAAGCACACGCTCGCCTACTCTTACATGAGCACCAGCGTCAAACAGTCTCATCTGTTACTGCTAACCCTAAGACACTCCGGGAAAGCTGCGAGGTGGAAGGCCTGCTCTGCAAAGCTTCCTGGCAATGAAGGCAAGAGATACTAGGAGTTGACGGGACAAGCTCATACGCCACCATTTCACTCTTTAAACAGCTTGGAAAGGGAAAGATGCCAATTTTTGGTTTTGTTTTTAAAGACAAGGGTCTCTGTGTTACCCTTGGCTCTCCTGGACTATTTGTAGACCAGGCTGGTCTTGAACTCCCAGTCCACCTGCCTCTCAAAGCAGTCTTGATTGTGGGGCCATGGATACAGCAATGTAGAGTGCTTGCCTAACACACATAAAACTCCTGCCTTCACAGCAAACAGCCGTGGCGGCAATGCCTACCATCTTGGCACTGAGCTGAAGGCAGGAGCTCCAGTCATTCCTACCTTTATGAGTTTAAGACCAGCCCATGCGGTCCTTCACCTCCCGAGTGCTGAGGGACCCTGACACATCGACAATTGGGACTTCTCATGTGTCAGTAATAAATTTTACCTATACCTTAAAAAAAAAAAAAAAAGGCCAGCCCATGCTATAGGAGACTGTCTCAGAAAACAAGACGAACAGCTAGGTTGATAAAAGCATGTAGCAGTTTTCATTGTAAATTTCATCATTTAAAAATCCTGGGTTGAGCAGGCCGTGGTGGCACATGCCTTTAATCCCAGCACTCAGGAGGCAGAGGCAGGCGGATCTCTGAGTTCGAGGCCAGCATGGTCTACAAAGTGAGTCCAGGACAGCCAGAGCCACAGAGAAACACTGTCTCCCAAAAAAAAAAAAAAAAAAAGAAGAAGAAGAATCTGTTGCTTTTGCAGAAACCAAAATAAATAAATAAATAAATCTTTAAAACAAATACATAGGGCTGGTGTGATAGCCCAGCAGCTAAAAGCAGTTGTTGCTTTTGCAGAGGACCCAAGTTAGATAGATCCAAACACCCAGTGCTCTTCTGACCCCAAAAGGCAATAGGCACACAAGTGGTACACATACATACACGCAGGCAAAGCATTCATACACCTAAAATTAATAAACCTAAATTCTTAATCAAAGTTTGTGGCCTAGGGTGTAGCTTAATGATAACACTGCTTTCCCACAAGGCCCAAAGTTCAATCTCTGGCCCAGGAAAATAAAACTAATTTTAAACCAGGCAAAGCCTTTACAAATCTGTAATCTCAGCACTTGCAAAGTGCAATAGGGTCATCAGAAGCTCAAGGCGGGAGAGATGGATCAGGGCTAAGAACATTGGCTGCTCTGTCAGAGGACCCAGGTTCAGTTCCCAGCACCACAGCAGCAGCCTTTGGCCGCTGAGCAGCCAAGTACACACTGGGAGTGAGTGAGCGCCTACATGCATGTATATAAGAAAACACTCATATACAGAGAACAAAAATCTTTTGTTTTCAACTTAAAGATATACAGTATGTCTGAGAGTAGCCTAAGGTACTTGAGGCCACCTCCCCCAATGTGGATATGTATCTCAACCTTCTTAGCTAAATTAAAGTAGCCACACTGAAATGGCTACAATTTATTTACATAAATGCTGGAAATTTTTAAACTTCGGTAGAGCCAAGAGATGGGAGTTCCAGAGTTAGGGTGTAAAGAGGGTAAATCTGTAAGAAAATGCAGGCATCTGAAGGCATTGGCATGTCCTGTAACCCTGGCAGTTATTTCTCTCTCCCTCCTGCCCCCCTCAGAATTAGCAGAACAGCACATGAAAAGAAAAAAAAAAAAAATCAACTTTATTTTAATGTATGATTTGAAGTTGTTTGAACACCATCATTTCCTGAGGTTCTGTGCTAGATAAGCACTCCCTACATGGTACTAATCCACACAATCCTGATAAGTTCATCCCCCTGTTGCAAGACTGAAGGTTAGGAGATTAAACGACGTATAAGATGTAGAACAATTCCAGACCAGATGCAACCGCAAAGCCTTTTCCTTCCTGTTCCCTGTGCCTGTGCCCTTGAAGCCAGAGGCTGGGAGTCATCTTCACCATTCTCCATTCTGTTTGCCTTTTATCTGTGTGTGCGTAGGTATCAAGGCCACAGGACAACTCTGTAGGGTCCGTTATCTCCTTCTGCCTTTACATGGGCTCCAGGAACTGAACTCAGTTCACCAGGCTTACCCAGCAAGCACCTTTACATGCCGAGCCATCTGACCAACACTTCACATTTTTTCTGTCATGGTCGCTTTACTAAGTTAGGCTGGCTGGCCCTGGAAACAGCAGGATCTGCTTATGACCCAGCAGCAGTGCAGCTTACAACTTCTAGGCAGGTGCTGGGGATCCGCAGGTCCTCACGCTTGCACAGCAAACATTTTACCCCTCAGTCGTCTCGGCCCAGAGAACCTAAACCACAATTTAAAACACTGGCTCCCCTGTTCAGAAATATCAGCCACTACCCCTCCCAGAGAAGTGCCTTTGTTCTGTTCCTAGCTCAGCAAGAGAGCACAGAAACAAGTAAACCAAGCAGGACTTCACAGTAGCACCATCCCAAAGAGGATTCTGCTACAACAGAAATGCTCTGCAGTGTCTGTGCTATAACACTCAGCACCAGACTGTGTGACTTAGCTACTAGATTGGACCACACACAGCTAGAGAAATCACAGAAACACACATTCCAGAGGACGAAGTCACTTAGCATGGCAACTTAGCACCAACAAACGAAAACAGTTCAAGGTAGATATCACTCAACTAAAACTACATTTTGCACATCTCCAAGATTCAGGAGTCGGTTTCCACACCAACGTCATCTGGTCTAGCACAGCAGCTCCGTGTCTCACTGTGCCTCTCCCCAGTGCACCTTTAAGAACAAAGCCTCCCACCCCTCTCCTTCCCCTCCTACCTATACCTAGATGTTTTCTACAATAATCACTTTTCTATTCAGTTCTAGTGAGGAAAAAAATCATCTTAGGCTTCCCAGCCTTAACCCTTCAACTACAAACTTACTGTAAGCAATTAAGTACCAGCGGTTAACAAAAGCTCACTCAAACTTAACAGTGGGGGTTAAGGACTACACAATAGAATACAAAACAAAGCAACCAACATTTACGGGGTGGAGACGTCTAGCCACTGGCAGGTAGGTGTTAAATTTCCAGCACTGTATAAAATGGGAGTGGCGGTAGCCACACCTGTAATCCAAGCACTCAGGAGATGGAAGCAGGATCAGACGTTTCAAAGTTCAAGGACATCTGTGACAAGTTTCAAAGCGTGTTCAGGTCACCTGAACCATATCATGTTGGAAGGGAGGAGGGACTACTATTTATTAAGTGGGAACAGGAACCACAAAGATTGCAAAGGATGGCAGACCCTAACAGTAATCCCAACACTGCAGAGACAGGACCTCACAGAAGTCCCAGGCCAGCCTAGGTTACTGAGTGAAACCATCTGATGTCTAAAAAAATGGTTCACAGTAGCACAGAGCCAAATGTTCTAAAAGAGTTTGTCATATAACAGCACAAGTACAAAACAACCTAGTGTCCCAGCTGTTAGAAAAGCCTAAGAGAGCAAGGCACAGTGGCGCACGCCTGTAATCCCAGCACTCAGGAGGTAGAAGCAGGCAGATCTATGTGAGTTCGAGGCCAGCCTGGTCTACAAAGTGAGTCCAGGACAGCCAAGGCTACACAGAAACCCTGGGGAGGGGGGCGTGGGGAGGGGGACAACCAAAAAGAAAAAAGAAAAAGAAACCTCAAAGAGAACTGGGGAAGGAAGGCTGCTGAGACACACTCATACATGCTAGCCAAAATCAGTCTTAGAAAAAAATTCTGACCACCAAAGCTACACAGAGAAACCCTGTCTCGAAAAACAAACAAACAAAAACAAAAAAATTTTTCTACATAAAAACTGGGCATGTGGTCCACCCCATCTTTCACCCTTGCACAAGAGAGGCAGACAGCCAGTTACATGAAGAGACTTCATCTCGGAGAACAAACAAGTTTCCATCATAGCACACACATAATGCTGGGCTGGTAATCTAAACCATGTGATCCCAGCTACCTGAGACTAAGAAATTTAGCAAGATCCCATCTCAAAATAAAAATAAAAAGATCAGGGACTTATCTCAGCAGCATACACTTGTCTAGTTAGTATACACAAAAGGCCCTAGGTTCAATCCTCAATACCAATAAATGACTTCACAGCATAAAATGATAGCTTTCTTCATACTTCCCCCTCTTCTGGACATGTGCACACCCTAACACATACTGTGGTGTGTCCCCAGAGGCTCGTGTACTTCAACAGTTGGTCACACTGTGGTGCTATTTGGGAAAGTTTTGAATCCTTTAGTATAAGAGCCTTGCTAGATAAAGCATGTGGCTGGGGATAAGCACTGAGCTTTCAGACTCCCCCACCTCCAGTTTGCTTTCTCTGCTTTCTGTATGTGGCTAGGATGCATCTCTCAACTTCCTGTTCTGACCTCCTGCTGGCAAGCCTCCCCCCACCCCATCATGAACTCTACCTCTGGAACCCTAAGCCAAAATGAACTTTCTTTAGTTGGTTCTGGTCATGGTATCTTATCACAGCAACAGTAAAATAACTAACACATACACATATATACATAATTAAAAATAAATCCTTTAAAATCTACAGGGACTGGAGATGACTCCATGGTGTAAATTTCTGGTACCCACATGGTGGGTCACAACTGATTGGACCTCCAATTCCAAGGAATCCAACACCCTCTTCTGGCCTACAGAGGTACTAGACACCCATGCACATAAACTCTTGCAAACACACACACACACACACACACACACACACTTAAAAAAAAAAAAAAAAACCTCTGCAGAAGTCCTTTAAATGTCAAGTTGTATATATTTATATTATACACAATCACACAAAGCTAAGTAACATCAGAGGCCTGAAAACTGGAAGACTAGATAACCAATCTTCATTGTAATTTCTTTAATAAAGACTGAATGAGGCCTTACTTAGGCCAGGTAATCACTAAACTTCTTTGAGCCTCTTTCACACAGTTAAGGTTGATTAAGAAACTAGATGCCCTTAGAGGAAAAGAAAAACTGACTCAATCAACTAATTACTCACAGACTGACTTTAGCTAGGTTTCTGATCCCATCATAATTCTTCTGGGAACTGGAAAAACAGAACTGCAACAGCTATTAAAACACTCCACCACTGAGGAGGAGAAGCTTGCCCCCTTGCCCACCCAGTCCTGTCAGGCTAGGTTGTGCTTTGCACTGCCACTAACTGGCAGCACATGAGTGTGTGGCTGCTTCTTCATTGGGACTTAGATGTCTTGCTCAGGACACAAACCACACTTAAGGCACAAGCACACTTAGCAGTTCACTGAAGAACTGGGCCTGCCAACAAACACTTCTGGCTAGACACAGTGAATCAACCACCTTGGAAGCAGATCCAGCAGCTATAGTAACTTGACTGAAATTCCTCCAAGACCCTCACAGACCTCTCACAAAAACTACGTTGTCTTAATGTTGGGCTGGTTTATAGCAGCAAAAACTAGGCCGAGTGAGCCTAGTTGGGGTTATGAAATAAACGTAAAACAGTTCCATCAATTTTTCTGAGACAGGGTTTCTCTGTGTAGCCCTGGATCTCACTCTGTAGATCAGGGTATCCTTGAACTCAGAGATCCACCTGTTTCCTAAGTGCTGGGATTAAAGACATGCGCCACCACGCCCGGCCACCTGGGCCATTTTACAGGTACACACACATCTTTAATTCTGGCACCAAGAAAGTAAAGGCAGAGGATTCCAATATTCTACAGAACATGGCAAGCCTCAGGCCATCCTGGAGACCCTTCTCAAAAACAAAAAACATTAAAAGGGGCTGGAATGATGGTTCAGAGGTTAAAAACAGACTCTTCTTAGAAAGAACAATTCAGTTCCCAACACCCACAGCAAGCAGCTAACTACCACTTAACTGCAGCTCTAGGATTTGACACCTCACACTTCACAAAAACAGAGAATTTAAAAATGGCTCAGCAGGTCAAAGTCTGCAGTGCAAGGCTTAATGACAGGAGCCTGATCCCCAAAACCCTTGAAAAGGTGGATGGACCCAAAGTAGCCAGTCCTCTAACCTCCCCACACGGACTGTAGCACACACCCACATGTACACACATAGTATTTTTAAAAGGCATCCCGTAACATTTCAGTTAGTAGTACTCCCAGAGCTACATGCCCTTAACCACAGCAGCTCACTGAAGCACAGGGAATTCATCTCAAGGGATGGTGATCTGAGTAACAACCAACCATGAACTATTTCCTAAAACTTCTGAGATACAGCCAATGAAATAAATGTGACCATCTTCAAAATAAATTGGCTTTTCCTCTGCTTCGTTTGTGGGGTTTGTTGGGTTTTAAGACTGGGTCTCACTCATTCTGTGACCCTGACTGGCTTTAAACTCAGAGCAATCCTTGCTGCCTCAATCTCCTGAAGGATGAGATTACAGGCATGCGCCACACACTTGGCTAAAATACATCTTTCCTGCCTTATATGTTAAGCTTATTATGTAACAGAGGACATGAGGCAAACATGGTGGCATATGCCTTTTTTTTTTTTTTTTTTTTGGTTTTTCGAGACAGGGTTTCTCTGTGTAGCCTTGGCTGTCCTGGACTCACTTTGTAGACCAGGCTGACCTCGAACTCACAGCGATCCACCTGCCTCTGCCTACCGAGTGCTGGGATTAAAGGCGTGCGCCACCACGCCCGGCTCTCCAGCATATGCCTTTTAATTCCAACACTCAGGAGGCAAAGGCAGAGGACCTGTGAGTTCATGGGACTACACAGTTAAGACCCTGTCTCAGAACACCCAAGGGCATGGTATCTCACAGACACTCTTAAATCCAGCATGTAAGAGCATGCCATTGTCCTAATGTAAGAGGTTACTCAACAGGACATCCTTCATAAACTCTAGTGAAAGGCAGCAAGCGATTCTGATAGCATTTGTAAGCAAGGTCTTCCTGTTAACATTACTTACCAATGTTTAAAGGAAATTCCACCCACCTCCACCTGAGCACACACAGCTCACCAAGTTTTCACAGAAACTCTGGGGCTAAAGGATAAGTTCTAATCTATTTCTTCTTTTTTTGTCCACTGTCCACGCTCAACCTGATTCTATTGAAAACAGGCAAATAAATGCCTGTTTTACGGCAGTATCTCCGCAGAACACTAACAAGACTCCACAGAACACAAACAAGACTTCACTCCTAACTTTTTTTTTGGATGAATCTACTCAGACTGCTAGTTTTGTTTGAAGTAAAACTTGCTTGAATCCAAGTTTGATAGATTTATCTTTTCAAAATACCAAGTCAGTAATAAAACTAACAACTTATTATTCAACGTGGAGCAGGTTGTAGCTCTACTGTCAGACTTATTAGAGAGGTGACAGGTGCCCTTGGCACTGTCCCGAGCTGCGCTAACCAGCACTTCTCTGCAGGAGCTGCTGTTTTCTCCAGTCCATTTAGACAAGCAAGGGAAAGCAGGCAGAGCCCACACAGGCCCTTGAGCTGCTAAGCCACGATGGGGGCTGGAAAACAAAGTAAGCTGCACACTGGGGCAAGTCAAGCGGGTTTGCCTGTGCCTTGACAACTACTGCAGAGCAGCCCAGTTCTAATTGAGCAACAGCTCCTAAGGAGCCTGGGATGCTCTAGACAGCACTGCAGGGCAGCTCCTGAAGGCACCAGTCATCAGCTTGCTTCTGTAAAGCTACAAAGGACGGGCAAAGTATTCTTGGGACTCAGGCAGGCGATGTGTGGTACTCTCCTATAATCCCTGCAACCCAGAGGAAGAGGGAGGATGGAGGCAAGTTCTAAGCCAAGGCTGCATAGCTTTTGAGATTCTGTCTCAGAAAACATTCTTTCCATCAATCCACCTTCACAGAAAACTCCCCAGGCACAACTTATAAGAACGAGGAACCCAAAGACTTTAATCAGGACTCACTACACAACAAATCAAGTTCACTTTGGTCACTTACTAAGAGGAAACAGACTGGTCACCCCAAGGAACCAGGCATGCCAATGTGGAAGCCAACACTGCAGTTCTCCTGACAGTGCCCTGAACACCTAAGTGAGGTCAGGATTGTTTGTGGAGGCAGCATTTCAGTACTCCCCAAGTCTTCACCTGGCTGATCAAAGTCTACGGAAGTTCAAGGCAGGTATCCACTGATCTGTTACTCACGCTGGGCAACACTACAGTTACACATGATGCTTGTCTTCAAAGAAGAAATTAGTCATCATAGCTGTACTTACAAAAGGATTGCTAAAGCATACTCAAGATTTCTAGGATGAACACTGCTAGTGTGGCCAGCACTGTGCTAGGGGTCTGACTTTCAAAACCAAGTGGGTTTGGCATCAGACTAACTACTGTGTTAGAAAGCCAAGTGGAATGAAACAGCTACCTCCACTTACTTATGAACCAAGCTTAAAATCCAAGCTATGTAAACCAAACCATTAACTTGATTCCTCAAAAGGGATAAAACTGTACTTCTAAGAGACAACTCCTAGCAAAATGGCAACATAAAAAAGTAAACTTTAAACCGTAAGAATGCTACATCTCCCAGGATCTCAACTCTGAATCCAACCCACCAGATCCTCAGGGACCAAAAGTCAACCAGAGAGTAGTGTCCTGTCCAAATGCAAACACACCGCAAAGTGCCACAAACTAAAGCTCAACACAGAGAAAGACCCATCAGAAGCAATCCTAACAGAAACATCTTTGCCTAGAGTCGCCCATGTTAGGCAGCAAGCACCTCGACCTCGCTACATAAGGACCCACAGCTACGGCTACTTCTGTATGACTTTCAGCCACCACCGGCTGCAACATCCAACAATGATTGACAACAGCCCAGTCCGTATCTTAGGACGAAAAGCTAACACGGAGCACTCCGGGGACAAAGGCAGAGCCAAGTGATGCCAGGCATCTCTTTGACAGAACGGGCATGCATCTCCCTTTGCACCCCGAAAAGACCATCTGCATCTGCAGGACTGGTCCTACCTAAACACTGTAAACAAGAGGGTCGGGCCGCCAGCCTCCGGGCCTGACCGCTGCGGAGAAGTTTCCTCGCCTCGGCTGCACATGGCTTGCAGAACTTTGGCTGGGGCCGCCGCGAGCCCAGGCTGGGTGGGAGCCGCAGCGCCGAGCTGCAGGCGGCGGCGGCGGCGGCAGAGCAGCAGGAGGCGGAGGCGGGCGAGGGGGGAGGGGAGCGGCGGGGGGGGGCGGAGGGGCTCTTGCCGCCACTGCTCTCTCGCCGCCTCCCGCCCCCCCCCCCCGGCGGGAGCCGCTCTCAGCCTCTTTGCACTAGTCGCTCCGCTCTCTCGGTCATGTGACCTTAACGTAACCGGACAGGAAAAGCCCCGCCGCCGCCGCCCGCCGCCGCGCCGGAGACACCGACCGCGGCGGCAGCAGCAGCAGCACAAGCAACGCGGGGCAGAGGCGGCGGCGGCGGGGACAGTTAGGCCAGGCCGCCGGGCTCTGCCTCCCCCTCACGCCCCGCCGCAGCCGCACCGGCGACAGGTAAGCGCGCACCGCCACCGCGTACCGGGGCCCACGTGCCGCCCCCGGCCCGGGCTCCGTGAAGGCGCAGGGAGGGGCGGGAGCCGCCGGAGCTCGCAAACGGTTCCGGCAGCGGCTGTGGCAACAAAGGCGACGAATGACTCCCGTCCCGGAGCTCCGGGCGAAGGCAGGCGGCGGGCCCGAGCGCGCGGGGCGCCTTGGGCGGGGAGGCCGGGGCGGGGGTGGCCCGCGGGGCGGGGGGCGGCGACTGCGCCTGGCGCCGGGGCTCTGGCCGCCTGACAAAACCATCCCGGCAGCCTGGCGGCGGCGAGTCGCGGCCGCTCCATCCGGGGCTTCGCGGGAGGGGGAGGGGACGGAAGCCGAGAGGGCGGGCGCAAGGGGAGGGGGCGCTCCGCGTTCCGGTCCTAGTCGCCGGTCCCTGCTGCCCGCCGCGGCCAAGGGCGTCCGGAGCGGGCGGCGGCCGGTGAGCGGTCCCGCGCTGGAGCCCCTCCAGGTGGGCCCATCAGGTGCGTACTCCGCCGTCGCCTCCTGCTGTGGTCGTCGTCGTCGCCTCGGCGGCCAGGCCGCGAGCTGCGGAAGTGGGTTTGGGGGAGGGGAGGGAGCATGGAGGGGGAGGGGAGGGATCCGGTCGGACCGGAGCAGGCCCGGCCTCTCTGGCGCGTCTCCCAGCTGCAGCGGCTCCTACAGCTGCTGCCGCTACTGCTACGGCTCCGCCTCCCGCTCGCGGGCGGGGGCGCGCACGCGCGCTTCCGGCCTCGGGTCTCGCGCTGTCTGCGGCTCTCGCGCGCGCTGCTTACACCCCCCCTCCCCCCCCGCTCCACCCCTCCGTCCCTGGCGCCGGGGCCGTGGCGCCGGCCGGGGCGGCGCGCGCACGCGGCGTAGGCGTCGGCATTGTGTTGGGCGCCGCGGGAATTGGAAGGGGGGGGGACGCGCGCGCACGCGGGGGCCTACGGGAGGGGCGGGCGAGCGGCGCGACCTGAGTGCGTTGCTCCCCCTCCCCTCAGCACCTGGGGCGGGACCGGGACACCGGTCCTCCCGCCCCTCCCACACGGGGCGTGGCGAAAGCCTCCTGGGCGGAGCCACGCCGGCTTGGGTTGCTGCTCAGAAGGCCGCGCCCTCCTCTGCCTGCGTTAAGGCGCTGGGAGTTTATGAGCTCCGGACTTAGGACGCAAGCTCTCAGGCCAGAATGCATGCCCGATTAGAAGCTGCGTAAGGTGCAGGCTTTTTGTTGCTTTTAGCTGGTAGTGGATTATAAAGGCTCTCCTTCAAGTTAGCTCGCGAAGCGGAGCAAGAGGAGCGAAAATCCTTTTCCTGACACAGGCCATTTGCTGGGAGAACTTCACTCAACTTCTCCGACAACTAATACCTCTGGGACAACTAATACCTCGGGGAGTCAGTTCGAGTTTTTGGCTTCCTCTCGCCACCAGTCTGCATTATTTCTTCCCACCGTCACCATACAATACATTGGCCCACTTAGTGTGAAAGCCTCTATTCATTTTCATGGTGTATTGTAGTAAAATACGGCATAGAGAGGAATGGATTTGGGACTCGCAAATCTCCGATCTCCGGCGTGATCTGCACTATCTGTATAGACCTTGACCACTGGACCCAAGGCTCATGTACAACCAAGTTTACTCTTAAGAGACATGAAATTACACTAAATTAGAGCTAACATATTTTGCTGAGCGATGGTGCCAGCACTCTCCGGAGGCAGAGCCAGACAGATCTCTGAGGACAGCCTGGACTAGAGTCCAGGACAGCCAGGGTTACACAGAAAAAAAAAAAACTAAGACATTTTAATCCTCACTATTATCATTTCTCATAAATGGGGGGGGGGAATTCAGATTGGGAGTGGGGATATTCAGAGTAAGATCTTTAGTTTGCTTGGAATATTTGATAACTTGGTTGTATTTAAGAAGAATGTAATTTTATTCCTAATTCTTTTTTTTTCTTTTCTTTTGTTTTTTGTTTTGTTTTTGTTTGTTTGTTTTTTTTTGGTCTTGGTTTTTTTTTTTTTTTTTTTTTTTTTTCAAGACAGGGTTTCTCTGGCCTTGGCTGTCCTGGAATCACTTTATAGAACAGTCTAGCCTCTTAACTCTGCCATCCCCCTGCCTCTGCCTCCCTGAGTGCTGGGACCACCACACCAGGATTCCTTAATTCTTTTATAACATGATATTGTTTCTCATTTAATAAAATTGAGATTCTATGTTTGTTGGTTTTTGGTTTTCTTTTATTTTTAAAATAAATTTTGTTTTTGTTTTTGTTTTTCGAGACAGGGTTTCTCTGTGTGGCCTTGGTTGTCCTGGACTCACTTTGTAGACCAGGCTGACCTCAAACTCACAACAATCCACCTGCCTCTGCCTCTCAAGTGCTAGGAATAAAAGTGTGCACCACCACCGCCGACTTAAAAAATTTTTACAGGTGGAAGGGAGTGACAGAAAGACAGTATAGTGAGTCATAGAAAAACTAGTCCTGGCTAGGCACAGTGGCGCTCGCCTGTAATCCCAGCACTTGGGAGGCAGAGACAGGAAGATCAATGTGAGTTCACATTGTGGTCTACAAAGGGAGCCCAGGACAGCCTGCGAGACAGAGAAACCCTATCTGGAAAAACAAAAACAAAAAACTTTATTCTGTTATCCCTGCTTCTTTGCCCAGTTCTAAGCTTCTTCACAGATTGTGTATATAGATGGGTGCAAAACTTCCACCAAAATACTGGTAGGTAGTTTGTTACATTAAAGAATAAACTTGACAGTGACTTGCAAAGTTTCCCTTTTACAAAGCCTTTGTGGTGGTTTGAATAAGAATGGTCCTGATAGGCTTGTGTGTTTGAATGCCTAAGCACCGGGCAGTGACACTAGAATTAGAAGGAGTAAGACGTGGGGGCTTCCTGGAGTAAGTGTATCACTGTCCCTGGGTTTTGAGATTTCAAAAGACCATGCCAGGCCCAGGCTCTCTGCCTGCAGATCAGGATGTAGCTCTCAGCCTGCCCTAAGTGATACTGGACTCACCTCTGAAGCTGTAAGCAAGCCCACAGTTAACCGCTTTCCTTCGTAAGAGCTGCCATGGTTGCAGTAGAACAGCGACTAAGATGACTTATAAAACACTTTACCCCAAAACTCCTCAGGAGCTGTGCCTTGTCACCCATGATTTCAAGAACCTATTGGCTTGTGCCCCATTTGTCAGGGTGCGGTGCTTTCCTGACTGAGAATTGTGACCATGGAGGCAGTGAAGGAAACCACTTAGGATCCACCTTAGAGTGGGCCACTCTCTTTCCATCTCTCAGTGTTCCTGGGTCCTTCATCCCTAGACCCAGTGCCCTTTCCCTGTTGAACAAGAAGTGTGGTGCAGGATGTGCAAAGGACAACCGAAGAACTACTGCTCTGAGGCCAAAGGGCACCTATCACTTTTCCTCCTTCCTTATATATGTGCCTTTCGTCTCAGAACAGGGAATTACAGATTAATACAAAATGAGATTTCATATTTTTACAAGGCTAAAATAGTCATTAAGATATGGAATCCAGCCAGGCATGGTGGCACACACCTTTAATCCCAGCATTTGGGAGGCAGAGGCAGGAGGATTGCTGTGAGTTCGAGGCCAGCCTGGTCTACAGAGCAAGTCCAGGACAGTCAAGGCTACACAGAGAAACCCTGTCTCGAAAAAACGAATAATAATAATAATTTTAAATGTGTGAATGTGCTCGCCCAGATTGCCTGGTTATTTTAATGTCTTAATCCTCAAAATGGGTATATAAGTATCTACAAATTCTTGTGAACTCCATGGGCCAGTCAGACTTCCATATGGTTGAAACAATTTTCATTAACAATACTGATCTTTCTATGTTTTCAGTGTTTTAACATTGGGGAAATCTCACAATCCAAGAATAAATATTTTCCAAATGTCCACTAGACAAATGATTTTTTTTTTTTTTTAAATGGGGGTGAAAAGATGGCTCAGCGTTAAGAGCACTGACTGCTCTTCCAGAGGACCCGGGCTCGATTCCCAGCACCCACATGACAGCTCACAACCATCTGTAACCCCTGTTCCTGGAGATCCAACACCCTCACACGACATATATCTACAACAGATATCGCGCAAAACACCAATACACATGAAATAAAATGAAATTAATTTTGTAAAAAATGCATAAGTAAAACTGCTCAGCAATAAGGGCACTTACTGCCAAGTCTGATCAGCCAAGTAACATCCCTAAAACGTACATGAAGAGACCTGAGTTGTCATCTGATCTCCAAACATAAAGGCAGGCGTACACACACACACACACACACACACACACACACACACACACACACACACGAGAGAGAGAGAGAGAGAGAGAGACTTAAAAGCAGAAAGGTGACTATTTAAGGAGAGAAAGAACCATCAGGAGAGAGGGAGGGGATGAAGATGGTAAAGGAATAAACAAAGCAAAGCATCATGGTGACATATGTGTGAAAATGTCTTGGAACCCATTGTTTTTAGAAATCCATTACAGTTAAAGTACAGAAGTCAGAGTTTGACATCACACGTCATGATCTGACCCGAACCAGACCTGTAAGTGCTGTAAGAATGCAGGCAGGAGCTGGGTGTGGTGTCACAATCCTTTAATCCCAGCACTCGGGAGGCAGAGGTAGGCGGATCGCTGTGAGTTCGAGGCCAGCCTGGTCTACAAAGTGAGTCCAGGACAGCCAGGGCTACACAGAGAAACCCTGTCTCAAAAAACCATTAAAAAAACAAAAACAAAAACAAAACAAAACAAAAAAACAACTCACTCATTAAATGTTCTAAGTGATTGGTATACCTGGCTCTGAGAAATGTTGGGTTTGGTTTTGCTTTTGTGTGCCTCTGTTTTACAGTCTCTGGATTCACTTAGGAAGAAAGCATTGTGTTCATGTGCAGTGTGGAAAGAAGACATCCTGTAAAAGCCTTGGAGGAAGCGCTCTCACCAGATGGGATGTGAACACATTTAATCCCAGCACCAAGGAGGGAGAGGCAGGTGGATCTCTGTGAGTTTGAGATTAGCCTGGTCCACACAGTGAATTCCAGACCAGAAAGGGCTTCATAGTGAGCCACTGTCTCAAAAAGAAAAGAAGGAAAGAAAGATGGATGGAGGGAAGAAGAAAGAAATGTTCTTTGTCTTCAGTTTTTTACCATTCACTATTCTAATTTAGGAAAGACGCATGACTTCTAACCATGTATGTGCACCTGTATTAATTCATATGCACCAAATGTATGCCAGTACCTGAAGCCCAGAAAAAAGCATTAGATCCCCAAGACCTCAGTTACAAGTGGCCTTCAGCTGTCATGTGGGTGCTGGGACCAAAACCCAGCTCACCTACAAGAACAGCAAGCACTGCTAAACACTGGGACATCTCAACAGCTTCTGATGGACCTGTGAAGAAGAGACCCGCCTTTCTCTGGAGGAGGGGTAGCCTCATCAGCCATAGGCTTCAGTGTAATCTGTGTCAGCTAAGCTTCCTGGAACTAATAGGGGTACCCTAGGAAAAGGGGGGGAGGGGAGTACAGCAGAGAAGATTTCCCTCTGTCCCTCAAACTGCCCTTTTGAGATCCTGGCACCTTATCTGAGAAAAATGTTTTAATCTCTAAAATAAAAAAGTTTTGACTGGTCAGTATATCCACTCCATGTAGTTTTGACCTGTGGCCTGTTCTGTGCTTCTCCTTGATTTTTCCCACATTTCTCTGAGAAGACACATGTCCTCTCTCTATTTGCATACTCATGTTCCGTGTAACTCCTGATCTAAGATGCGTTCCTAATTTGATCTTTTGTTTGTTTGTTTTTGAGACACGGTTTCTCTTTGTAGCCTTGGCTGTCCTGGACTCACTTTGTAGACCAGACCAGGCTGGCCTCGAACTCACAGTGATCTGCCTGCCAATGCCTCCTTGAATGCTAGGATCAAAGGTGTGTGCTACAATGCAGGGCCTTAATTGCTCTTAAAATAACTTGTTGGGGGTTTTTTTGTTTTTGGTTTTGGTTTGGTTTTTGGTTTTTCGACATGGAGCTTCTCTGTATAGCCCTGACTATCCTGGACTTGCTTTGTAGACCAGGTTGGCCTCAAACTCACAGAAATCCACCTGCTTCTGCCTCTGCCTCCAGAGTGCTGGGACTGAGTGTGCGCCACCACACCCGGCTTAAAATAACTTGAAGACTCCCTTTAAAAGGAAATATTTAGCAGTTCATCATGGCTTCATTCTCACCATCCAAATAGAACACTCAGTGCTAGTCTGCTTATGCAATGGAGGAGCCACAGGGTCTGCTATACTGAAGGATACACTATGTATCTCCATTAATGCAAAACCAAATCCTCCATTAAACATTTAAATAGGATGCCTGACAGTTGAAAAATAAATAGCAGAAAGATAAAGCTAGGCATAGCTCACATAGCTCACATGCAATACCCTGGGTTCAGTTACCAACAACACAAAATAAACATCTATAAACAAGACTAAAGGAAAATCTGGACAGTATTAGTGTCCATGTCACACAACTCATTATCCATACGTACAATCCCTTTTATAAATCAGATTTTTTGGTTGTGGGGTTTTTTAGGACAGGATTTCTCTGTGTAACCCTGACTGACCTGGAACTCAGAGATCCACCTGCCTCTGCCTCCTGAGTGATGGGATTAAAGGCATGCACCACCACCACTTGGCAAATCCGCTTTTTTTGTTTTTTTAATTTTAGTTTGGTTTTTTTAGACAGGGTTTCTCTGTGTAGTCTTGGCTGTCCTAGACTCACTTTGTAGTCCAGGCTGGCCTCGACCTCACAAAGATCTGCCTGCCTCTGCCTCCCAAGTGCTGGGATTAAAGGCATGCGCCACCACTGTCTGGCTTGATTTGTGTTTTTTAAATGAAACTTAGCCACTCAAGCAGCAGGGTTTGGTTTTGTGTTGTATTTTCACAATCCTGCATTCTAAGGTGTACTAACAATCTAGAGCTACAGTAACCTGGTACTGAGATGCTGAGGTCTGAGGACAGGAGCACTAGGCCATCTGTTCTCCTTGATGAAACCACTGTGGTTTCCCTGTGGTTCATAACAGCAGGCTGGCCACACGGTTGCACTTTAGGCATTGCAGGACCACAGCTGCCTGCAGTGAAGCCCTGCCATGCAACACCTCAGTCTACCACGTCTGATAGAACAATCTTTTGGCTGGTAACACTTTGCTGTGACCAGTTTTTCCTGCCCTTTACCCTCAGTTAGGGCACACTGTATGGCCTGGGCTGTACCGTATGCCAACTAAAATACTGACATTGACACATGGCATCCTTGCAACATTTCTGACACACAGGTATCCCAGGTTCCATTTTCGTAGCAATACTCACTTGCTTCCCCTCACCTTTCTACTGCAAGTCTGTTCTCCAGTTCCCTAAAATGTCACAATTATTCTATCAAAGGACTCATGAGGCATAAAACTTGTGTGGTTGGCATCTCCACTGGCCACAATTCACTCTTCTATGTTCTGTCTTTAATAGTTCATTTTTCATGGCTTGGTTTTGTCCTCAAGACAGTCTCAGTATAGCCCAGGATAGACAGTCTTAGTATAGATTATTATGATTGCCAGCAAGCCAGCAGCAGTCGGCTCCTACAGCAGCTAAGTGACTCATACCACAGCCTAGCTCTTCAGCAACTGAAGGACAGCTGGGCTGTTTCTGGTAAAATCACTACAGACATTAATGCTCAATTTTGTATAAAAATACATTTCATTTCTTGGAATAATTGTATCAGAGTGGCCGTTGGACTAGTTGTGTGTAGTCTAGTCTCCAGGGCATCTGTACCAGCTCATGTTCCCACCAGCAGCAAGAGCCAGGTCCTCTGCATCTGCACCAGCCCTGATGGGAGATGCGACTGGTCCAGCCCCCGCCCCACCCCGTGCCCCCATGAGAATGTGCTGGCTCTGTTTCTGACTTTCCCTGGGGGCTGGCAATCCCAACTGAGCAGTGTCCGCTGACCACACGCCTTTCCCCTTTAGCGACCTCTCAGACATGTCCCACTTTTCACTTTGTTTTGTACTACTGACTTTCAGAGTTCTCTTGGCCCCTCTGAGGAGGTGTAAACTTCCCTCTCTTTCCTCCTGGTCCTTAGCTGCCTGCCCATCCTCCTAGCAGGACTGACCCAGAGCCAACTCTGTGATCTCACCAAGTTTGACTTGCTCCGTTTGTAGAGCACTAAGGTTTTTTTTTTTTTTTTTTTTTTTTTTTTTTTTGTAAAAATCCTTAGAGCTGTATGCTTTATACTTAAGGCCATGATACCCCTTAGTGTGTGTTTGTGTAAGAAAGTGTGACTTAAGTCAGGTGTGGTGGCACACACCTTTAATCTCAGTACTCGGGAGGCAGAGGCAGGCGAATCTCTGGAGGCCAGCCTGGCCTACAAAGTGATCCAGGACAGCCAAAGCTAACACAAAGAGACCCTGTCTTGAAAAACGAAAAAAAGAAAAAAGTGTGACTTAGTTGATGCTGTTTTTCTTCCTTGCTTTAGAGGGCCACCTTGTCACGCACATCTGCTATGCCACGCTTGTCACACGTCCACCCTGCATCTTCTTTCAGTGGGCCAGCTCCAGTTCCAGGCTCTGTGCCACTCCCGCATTGGAGGTTGAGTGGAGGACCCGACTAGCTGTTCGCTTTTCTCGACTTACACTGTGCTTCCTTTGCCTTTCCACACATTTTCAAACAACCTTGCCCGTCTACAGAAAGAAATCTTGCTGAGGATTTGAAACAGTGCTTTGTACTTTTTCACATATGGCATTCTGTTAGGTTCACCTGAGTGGCCCATGTTTGGAATTGATTGTACTATTTTTCATTTCCGTGTTCATTGCTAGTGTATGAAATTAAAATGTTAGGGTCTGAGAGTTTTGGTTTTTGACACAATTTACGCCTTACCAAATTCATGTATTAGTTATGGGAGCTTTTGTAGAAATGTGGTGGATTCTGTTCACTAAGGTTGACTTCCGCTCTTCCAGGTTGTAGACTTCCCTTCCTTCTTGTTTCTGTACCGGGCACTCGGGGTGCTGCAGGGAAACCACGCGCTTCTTTGCCTAGCTCCGTGTGGAGAAAGCAATGCTGATTGCTGAGGTGGGCTTTCCTGGTGTGCTTACTGAAGAAGAGCCTGGCAGGTTCCGGTGGCCTCCCCCAGTAAACAGCCCGGTCCTGGGGACTTCAGTAGGGTGATTGAATAATGTAAAGCACAGAATTTGAAGGTGCATTCAAATTTAAATTCTGACTCTTTTCCCTTTTCTAGTGGAAGGCCTGGGGCAGCTTACTTACAAGTCTCAGAATCCATTTCCTCCTCCACAAAAGGGAGGCCCAGCCCCATTGCTAATGGCTATGCAAGCCTTTGTGGCCGAGGCGGTGGAGGTGGCTGAGAAGTCTTGGTCAAATTCTCTTGAGTGTTTGCACTGGGGAGCTTTAAAGGACTAGCTGGTGCACACGCGCATCTGTTTAGGACTGACGCTTGGAGGTACACTGCCTGGGGTTCATTCCCCTGCCTCAGCAAGTCACCCCTCACGTTAGCCTAGATGACATCATCTGCAAACCTGAGTCCTGGCAGGTCCTACTACAAGGACTGTTAAGCTTAAATGAGTTATTGTATGTACCATGTTTAACGGTGCCTGAGCCATTAGCCTTGGTGACATGTTAGCTGTGAAGATTACTGTAACATTAGGACACATTCTTATTTGTGGAACACCCTTCTTAAAAATAAAATTGTTTACTTTGCAGATTTTTTAAAAAATGGATTTGACGAACCATGGACTTATTCTACTGCAGCAGTTAAACGCGCAGCGAGAGTTTGGTTTCCTGTGTGACTGCACGGTTGCCATCGGCGATGTGTACTTCAAGGCACACAAATCAGTTCTCGCTTCCTTCTCCAATTACTTTAAGATGTTGTTTGTCCATCAGACCAGGTAACTGAAGCGGTTGACACTGACTATTCTAACGGCTGGAGCCCTCCTGACCCTGGGTCCCTCTTCCCACCGAGTGCTGTCTCTGCTTCATCCAGACCACAGGTCTCTCTGCCCCGCCCCACTCCCCCGCTCTCCCACCTGTCCCCTGCCTTTCTTGGACACTCATACTTTCCTTAGCCCTAAGGATCACCTACCTACCTGGCTCTGTGCAGCCCCTCTGAATCTCAAGATTGGCAGTGACAGGCAGGAGACCACAATGGCCCCTGTCAGTAGCCCTCCTGCCCCTCCAGGATGGTCTCCTGCCGCCCCTCACCCCCACTATGAATAATTCCTTGGTTTCAAATAAGTGTGGGGCAGGAATTCCTTGGTTCCCCCCTCCTTTCTAGTGTAAAATCTCTGTCTTTGCTCTGCTTTTTTTTTTTTTTTTTTTTTTCTTTTGATTTCTCCTAAATATCTTAGAGAAAAGAATCCCTGGGTGGGTGAGGAAAAGGATCTCCCCTCCCCTCCCCTCCCCCCACCTCTCCATTCTTAGTCTGTTCTTCACTCCTTCCCTTCCCCCACCCCCACTCCTGGTGTGGACCGGAGCCATCCTTGACCTTGCCAGCCTGAAATGCAGCCCTGCTCTCTGTTCTCCTTGAACCTTCTTAAAAGGACACCTGTGCCTTTGTTGACTTTCCCCAAGCCACACTCTTCCTCTCCATCTGCACTGTGGTTTCCTGTCTCTACTGTAGTCATGTCCCAAAGGGCACCTCTCCACCAGAACACTGCCCTCCTGCAGGCCATCCTCCTGTCACTCAGCCCTCACCTGTGTCTTTTGTTCTTCAGGGGGCACTGGGGCACCAGCGAGTGTCCTTGCACTTTGTCTGTGGTGGGTGGGTCATCTTCTTGGACCTTTCCTTGGCTGCTGGAGACATGTTGGTTTCAGCTCCAGCTTCCATCTTTCCATCTGCAGAGCCCTGTTCTAAGTATCCTGCCCTGGCTGTCTGCTGGTAACATAGGCCTGACTGCCCCAGCTCTGTTTTTCTCATTAGACATGGATAAAACTGAACTAAGTCTCTCTATAAAGACTCCTGGCTTGCCCATTTTCATCTTCAAGTAACCCAAGCTTCAGATCTATTTCAGATCATAACTTTTTTTTTTTTTTGACACAGGGTTTCTCTGTGTAGCCTTGGCTGTCCTGGACTCACTTTGTAGACCAGGCTGGCCTCAACTCACAGTAATCCGCCTACTTCTGCCTCCCGAGTGCTGGGATTAAAGGCATGTACCCTGCATAACTTTTTTTAAAGATCTATTTATTTATCATGCATACAGTGTCCTGCCTGAATGTATCCGTGCAGGCCAGAAGAGGGCATCAGATCCCGGTATAGATGGCTGGGAATTGAACTCAGGACCTCTGGAAGAGCAGTCAGTGCTCTTCTTAACCTCTGAGCCATCTCTCCAGCCCTTCAGGTCAGATCTTACCCATCCCCGGGCCATATCTCTTCAATACACGCCCCTCCTTTCTAACTCCCATGTTAACCACTCATTGCCCACACCACTGTCAGATTACTATCCTAAAGACCACGTCTGGGGGGGGGGGGGTGAGCCTTTAACCAGAACTTCTCAGAGTGAGCGCTGCCCATTGCCCGCTCTCTGACTGCCCTCATCCTAGTCAGGTAGACGAAATCATCCAGGATGATGATGGTGTGCTATTTACATGACCTCTGTGTTTCCTCTAAGTCACTCTCAGTACGTCACCCCTCCCTCACTCGTAGTGGCAGAGCCTGAGTTGTACAGATCTGCTGCAACACCACTGGGTATGGCTGTGGCTTCTAACACCCACTTGATAAACATCTGGAGGAACAGCAAGGCCAGGAGCAGGCAACTCAGCCATGAGCTGTTGGCTTACAGTACTGCAGATGTTTCCTCTAAGCAAGGGGTGGGAGACACATTCCTGTGGTCTTAGCATCTGGAGACCGAGGCGGGAAAGTAGTCAGGCCTAGACCAGCCAAGACCCTGTCTCAAAACAAATTTCTCTATGTACTTGCCACCCTTTAACATCGTTATTTTATTTTATTTATTTTTTTTGTTTGTTTGTTTTTTGTTTTTTGTTTTTCGAGATAGAGTTTCTCTGTGTAGCCTTGGCCATCCTGGACTCACTTTGTAGACCAGGCTGGCCTCGAACTCACAGCGATCCGCCTGCCTCTGCCTCCCGAGTGCTGGGATTAAAGGCGTGCGCCACCACGCCCGGCAACATCGTTATTTTAAAGATGTTATCTGCGGGCTGGAGAGATGGCTCAGTGGTTAAGAGCACTGTCCCGAGTTCAATTCCCAGCCACCCACATGGTGGCTCACAACCATCTACACTGGCATCTGATGCCCCCTTCTGGCATGCAGGTGTACATGTAGATAGAGCACTCATACATAAATACCTTTAAAAGAAAAAAAATAGATGTTATTTGAAGCCATTAATCTCAACACAGAATTAAATGATCTTGAAGTGCAAAAGACAATGCAATGGGTTTTAATTAGACGCCCCTTATTTTAAGCACAGGGCAGTGAATAAATGTCTTTCTAACAAAAGGATGTGTCTTTGTATCTGTACCCACACAGGTGGGCACCTGGTGGCCATCTTTGTACATATCTTTGTGCAGAATTCAAGTTCACTGTTACAAACAGAGCAGAGACCAGCATGCTTTTAATCAGCACTTCCTGCCTCCTACCAGACCACCCAATCCACCTTCAGCTAAAGCACATGGCTGCATCCTGGCAGCCTTAGAACAGCTCATGTCCTATAGTTACCACTAGGTGTCTCCATCTTTTCTCTGTAGACTGAAAAAATAAAGCTTCAGGCTAAGAATAGCCTGCTTGTGGCACATGCCCTTATCCCAGCACTCAGGAGGCAGAGGCAGCCCCCTGTGAGTTCGAGGACAGCCTGGTCTACAGAATGAGCCCAAGACAGCCAGGACTATTAACACAGAGAAACCCTGTCTTGAAAAACAAAAAGCCAGGCGTGGTGGCGCACACCTTTAACCCCAGCACTCGGGAGGCAGAGGCAGGCGGTCGCTGTGAGTTCGAGGCCAGCAATTGCTGTGAGTTCGAGGCCAGCCTGGTCTACAAAGCGAGTCCAGGACAGCCAAGGCTATACAGAGAGACCCTGTCTTGAAAAACCGAAAAGGAAACACTTAAAAAAATAAAAGAAAAACAAACAAACAAAAAACTATTCTAAAATTCTAGTGAAGGAGAAAGTAAACATGGAATGGCAGCTGTGGCTGTGCTGACACTCCCTTTGCCCTTCTCCCACCAGGCACATGTCTGCACATCAGGGCCTAGGTGGGACTGATTGTATGTACTGTAGAAGACAAGTGACAGGCTGGCCCCTGTGTTGAGTAAATAGGAAGGAAGAGCAGTCCAACCAGCCCTGTGTCAAAGGATTGCAGTAGCCGGAATGTCACAGAAGAACTGTATACATTTGTGAGTACATGTGCTTGCTAGGCAACCCCAGGGACACCCAGAAGCTTCGTCTCCCTGGTGCCAGCCCCAGGAGCCCAGCACTCCCTCCAGGCCTGGCTAAAGTGCAGAATGTTGGCTTCCCAGTTCTGCCTTTGCCATCAAGAACTGTACACGTACTTGTTTAAAATTGGAAATTCTTACTGTCAGCAACTGCTACAAGCAATCAACAGAATGGTCCATCCAAACAGTGATCAACTGCAAAGCCATTCTGGAAGAGGGCTCAAGTGGGTAGGACCCTGAATGCTGAAAGAAAGCCCTCTATTTCCCTCCTCCCTTGAGGGCCACATCCCTCTCCTGGAGCACTCCTCATCTCCTGAAGGCCTAAGTTTCTGAGTTCCCTGGGCCTCTGCTTGATCATGCAAGTGGTGACACACATTTTTAGTTCCAACACTGGGAGTCAGGAGGTAGGTCTCTGTCAGTTAGAGGACAGCCTGATCTACACAGATCTTGTCTCAGAGAGAGATGGAGAAATCAGCATTTGGCACTCATTTCCCTTGGTATTGTGGGTGCTGGGTTTGTGCCTGGTTTTTTTTTTTTTTTTTTTTTTTTTTTTTTTTTAGGCAGAATTTCTCAGTATAATAGCCCTGGCTGTCATGGAACTTTCTTTGTAGACCAGGCTGGCCACCAGTTCACAGGGATCTGCCTGCCTCTGCCTCCGGAGAGCTGGGATCTAAAGCATGTGTCACCGCGCTCAGCTTTTGCCTGGTTTTTACTGTGTGACTTCAGTGTTTTGTAGTTGAGTGTGGTATTGTATGGAGTCGTAAGTCTTCATGAGATGTACACCTTGATGCCCACCCAGTAATTATGCATATATGTCCTGTCAGAAGCCAGTCTTAAAATCATATTAGCTTTTTCTCTTTTCCTTTGTTGTTGTTTTTTGTTTGTTTTGTTTTGTTTTGTTTTGTTTTTCAAGTCTTGGCTGTCCTGCACTCACTTTGTAGACCAGGCTGGCCTCGAACTCACAGAGATCCACCTGCCTCTGCCTCCCAAGTGCTGGGTTAAAGGCGTGCGCCACCACACCTGGTTCCCTTTGTTGTTATAATTGAAAATCACAATTGCTCTATTTTACCAATAAAGACTCAGGAGTCAGATGTTGGGGTGAAAAACCTGCTAGCTCAGAGAGGCAGAGAAAGCACCAGCTGACCTTTTCTTGGTTGTTTGCTCATTTGTTTGTTTTCCTTCAAGACAAGGTTTCTCTGTGTAGCTCTGGCTCTCCTGCAACTCACTCTATAGACCAGGCTGGCTTCAAACTTATAGAGATTCACCTGCCTCTGCCTCTCAAGTACTGGGATTAAAGGCGTGCGCCACCAACACCCAGCTCCCCAGCTGACCTTACTACTCAGCTCATGTCTTGATGAAAAAGGCCCAAAAGGCTCACCAGCTCAGCTGACAGCCCAGGAAATAGAGGCCAAAAACCCAAGGCCAAAGGCTTGCTAGCTCAAAGCCCAAAAAGCCAAAGGCCAAAGAATTGAGGAGCTCAAGAGCTAGAGAGCTAAGATCCAAAGAGCTAAAAGCTGAAGAACTCAAGCTAAAATCGCGAAACCTCAAGGGCTAAAGCCCCCTTCTGCTTCTACATGCTGTCTTAAACACCCCTCAACTCAAAGTCTCTCCTACTCTTTAATCCCTGTCAGCTGGTTTCTTGTTCAGCCTCTTGACCTAGGGTTAACTTTATTAAATCCTTGTGTACAGAAAGGTCTTGGATTAAGGGTGTGTGCTAGGGTTCAACCATGCCAAACAAAAGGTTTTTACAGTTCACAATCTCATTGATCAAAATGGGATCAAAGACAGTTCAGAGTCTTAGGGATATCACATTGGGATCAAATATCCTGCAACTCCTTTTTAAAAAATTCTTAGACAGTGATTTGCACTGTAGCTAGGCTAGCCTTGAAGTTCAGACAGTCCTTCTACCTCATCCTTCTTTGTACTGGGATTGTACATCATGCCTAGTTCATCTATGTTTATCTTAATAAAATAAAATGTTAAATTTAGAAGATTGGGTACGCTATTAATATTTTAGCATTGTGAGATATAATTGATTTAAACAATGAATATAATTGCTAAACCTGCCAAAAAGATCTTTAGTGCTAAGAAGTTATATAATAAAAATTATTGTAAATTCTAAGGCCATTCTGAAAATGCATAGCATATATTCACCCCGCGGGTGGTAGCATATGCCTCCTGTACCATAGCACTAGGTACCTCGTTGAGCTCGGATATGTTAGAAGTTCTTCCAGTAGTGACAGTCTGAGAAGAGCCCCACTTCTTCGCTGCCGCTGTTTCAGGGGTAGACAGCCAGCTGAGCCACATCTGGAGGTGCCTTACCACCTCTCAGGTGGGACTAACCAAACCCAGCATGTGGCCCACAGTGTTTCACTGCTCTGGAGGCTCCTCATAGTCTGTGGAGTTAAGTAGGCCTAGATTCGGGTCCCTGTGCTACCTACCTACCTACCTACTGCTCGCCAGCTCTGAACTGCAGCATGGTGTTGCCACCTTTAAAGTAAGGAGTAAGGCAGTTAAGATAGACTGTTGTAAAGCCCACAGTGGGACCCTTGGTGAGCCTGAGGCTGATAACGTTGATGAAAATTGTGTTGACCCACACTGCTTTCCAGTGCAACCTAGCAATACTGGGAAGTTGACCTGTGCCCCAGGCTCTCTCTCCTCTCTGGAGAAGTCCCATAACTTAGGGAGTTGCAAACCCCTGAACAGTTTTAGGGCCCTGCACTTACACACTGTTATGCTAGCAACCCCTTCTGTGTCAGTTTACAGCTTTAAAGGTATTTATTTATTTATTTATTTATTGTGTAGACAATGCTCTGCCTGCACCAGAAGAAGGCATCAGATCACATTATAGATGGCTGTGAGCCACCATGTGGTTGCTAGGAATTGAACTCAGGACCCCTGGAAGAGTAGACAGTGCTCTTAACCGCTGAGCCATCTCTCCAGCTAGCTTTAAAGCTTTTCTAATCAGATTAAAATTTTTTTTATTTACTTTACTAGATCTGCTGAGCTCTGAATAGGGTCTGTAATGAAGTTCAGTCAGTGTGGTCAGTTGTGCCACAGAAGTGTTCTTTCATTTGGTTGGTGTTTCCTCATGGCTTTCTCCTTTCTTTCAGCGAATGTGTCCGTCTGAAACCCACTGACATACAGCCTGACATATTCAGCTACCTGCTCCACCTGATGTACACCGGGAAGATGGCCCCACAGCTGATCGACCCTGTGCGCTTAGAGCAAGGGATCAAATTCCTGCACGCCTACCCCCTCATCCAGGAGGCCAGCCTCGCCAGCCAAGGCACCTTTTCCCATCCTGAGCAAGTCTTCCCGCTGGCCTCATCTTTGTACGGCATTCAGATCGCAGCTGGTGAGCTGAGACAAGCCACGAAGATGAATTTAGGGCCTGAGAAACTTGGGCGGGAGCCTAGGCCCCAGGCATCCAGGATGAACCAGGAGCCAGTACCAGAGACCTCACAGCTGTCCCAGCTGACTACAAACCTGGCCCAGGTGAATCGGACAAATATGACTCCTGCCGACCCCCTGCAGACTTCGCTGTCACCCGAACTTGTCTCCACACCTGTTCCTCCCCCTCCCCCCGGGGAGGAGACCAACCTGGAGGCTTCTTCCTCCGATGAGCAGCCCTCGTCCCTCACAATCGCCCACGTGAAGCCAAGCATCATGAAGAGGAACGGGAGCTTCCCCAAGTACTATGCCTGCCACCTGTGCGGCCGGCGTTTCACGCTGCGGAGCAGCCTGCGAGAACACCTGCAGATCCACACCGGCGTGCCCTTCACGGCCGGCCCCCCTGGGGAAGGCCGTGGGCCTCTGTCACTCTGCAGCAATGCGGCCGACCTAGGCAAGGATGCCCTGGAAGTGCCCGAGGCGGGGATGATCAGCGACAGCGAGCTGCAGCACATCTCCGACTCCCCCATCATCGATGGACAGCAACAGTCGGAGACACCACCGCCCTCGGACATTGCCGACATCGACAACCTGGAGCAAGCGGACCAGGAGAGGGAGGTGAAGAGGCGCAAGTACGAGTGCACCATCTGCGGCCGCAAGTTCATCCAGAAGAGCCACTGGCGTGAGCACATGTACATCCACACGGGCAAACCCTTCAAGTGCAGCACCTGCGACAAGAGCTTCTGCAGGGCCAACCAGGCCGCGCGCCATGTGTGCCTCAACCAGAGCATCGACACCTACACCATGGTGGACAAGCAGACGCTGGAGCTCTGCACCTTTGAGGAAGGCAGCCAGATGGACAACTTGCTGGTGCAGGCCAACAAGCCCTACAAGTGCAACCTGTGCGATAAGACATTCTCCACGCCCAATGAGGTGGTCAAACACTCCTGCCAGAGCCAGAACTCAGACGTGTTTGCCCTGGACGAGGGGCGGTCAGTCCTCCTGGGAGGTGGAGACTCAGAAGTAACTGAACAAGACCACCCGGTGTTAGCGTCCATCAAAAAGGAACAGGAAACTGTGTTACTAGACTGAATAGTACTTGTCTTTTTAAAAACTGTCATTTTTACAAAGAATCTTCTCCCCACTCGGCACAGTTTCTCCATGGCATGATACAAGTGGGCCCCACTCCGTGCCTGTCCCCTTCTCCCAGCCCCATCGCTGAAGGCTTTGTGCATTATAAACCTGGACTGTATTTACTTAAATTCAGGGGATATCGGAAGGATAATGGTCGGTAGTGCTTATAAAGAAATAGGTTTTGAGAAGTTTTAGATTATTTTTAAAAAACCTACTTGGAATTAATTAAGAGTATATAATAAAACAACTAGAATATAATTTGGTAAGCTAAAATTATGACTGTCCCTGGGTAATGAGTCTTCCTTCTCAAAGAAAGAGGGAAATCCAGCATGCTTCTTTGCGGTAAAGCCAGGCTCTGCTATGCAAATCTAGAAGGGGTGGGGGAACTTGAAACCCGAGCGGATGTTTTCAGAATGTATCCTTCGAGATTATGTCCAGTTAAGGAAAATCACTAGTTAAGAAATCGACTTTGACAAATGCAAAAGAGTAATAATGTGATGGCAATCTTCATGATCGGCTAAAACCTGACGGGCTATGAGAGTGTGTGAGCGGACGAACAGATACGGATGCTTGCTGCAAGCAGGGGGCGGGTTCGATGCACACGCCTTACCTGACTGCTGGCTTCAGTCCAAGCTGCGCAAGAAGATGCTGTGTTTTGGTTTCTGACACGCTTGTTTGAAAATCAGATTTAAAAACATGATTCTATAGAATGTCTTTCTGAACAGCAGATGGCTTGCCACTCCCCAGCAGGTGCTAATGGTGAGCTTGTGTCAGCGGCAGGCAGCTGCCTGTAAGATCAGTGTGTGTGCTGCGAGGAAAGAGCCACAGAACTACACGTATTACAAGGGAAGTTGGGAGCAGAAAGTATAACGTTTAATGAGTGGAAAACTTGATGCTGCCTGGTGTGGTGGTGCCCCCGTAACCCCAACGGCGGTGGGAAGGAAGTGGGAGTTCGAGGCCAGCCTAGGCTACACACAGTGAACTTATAAAAAATTAAATTTTTGTCAAAAATAAGTTTAAAGCAGTGTCCATAGTTCTGGTGACATCTACTAAAGCATGAGAAATAACAAGAGAGAAATCAGGACCAAACAAAAAAATTTTTGGAGGGGAAAAAAACACCTAACAATCGATTTTGTGTATCCTCCAGTTTTTGTTAACACCTGAAATTTCCCCACTGGCCTAACAGCATGAAAGCTTGTCCATTAATCTTCCCTTGGGCCAATAGGAAAATTGTTTCATAGGATGCAACGGGAGCCAGAAGTGAGGACTGAGGGGCAAGGGGTGGGGATTGTGCAGCTATACCGTACGTGATGTTAGAAACTGCATACCCATCATCCTCTTATGTATAGTTGAGTTCTCATATTTGTAAGTTTTTGTACATCCTTTCATTGAATAAACATTTAATTAAATGGGCACGTGAGTCTTCTCTTGTGTATTTCTCTACCCAAAGAACACAGAAAGGATTGTGGAAGTCTTGCATCAAGAGTCATTCTAGGGGGGCTGGAGCGATGGCTCAGAGGGTAAGAGCACTGGCTGCTCTTCCAAAGGTCCTGAGTTCAATTCCCAGCAACCATATGGTGGCTCATAACCATTTGTAATGAGATCTGGTGCCCTCTGTGCATGGAGACAGAACATTGTATACATAATAAATAAATCTTGAAAAAAAAAGTCATTCTAGGGGCTAAAGAGATGGCTCAGAGGTTAAGAGCACTGGCTGCTCATCCAGAGGTCCCGAGTTCAATTCCCACAACCACATGATGCCCTCTTCTGGTGTGCATGAAGACAGCATACTCCTATAAATAAATCTTTAAAAAAAAAAAAAAAAAAAGTCATCCTAGCTAGAAGTACACCTGTCAGATAGTCCTCAGTAGTTTCCTGTGTGGTGATGTTGTCCACACTGCTAAAGTGCAGAGAGGGCTATTGCAATGAGTCATGGAATTGTGAGAATCCTACAGGCTCCAGAAGGTGCTAGAACAGACTGAGAGGAATGTGTAGATGTCATCCAGGCAACCAACCGTCTATACAGAGAAGAGGTCAGGGGTACTGCCAACCGACAATGCAAAGCATAAGATCCTAGAGTAGTAAACACCAAGAGGAGTCTGTTTCATCCTTTTTAGTTAGATTCGACTCTCTATGTAAATATACACCTTGGGAGCTGTTGCAAGTCAAAAAGCTGGGCTACACTGTGGTTTTTTTGTTTTGTTTTGGTTTGGTTTTTGGTTTTTTGAGACAGGGTTTCTCTGTATAGCCTTGGCTGTCCTGGACTTGCTTTGTAAACCAGGCTGGGCTTGAACTCACCTGCCTCTGCCTCCCGAGTGCTGAGATTAAAGGCGTGCACCACCACACCTGGCTCACTGCGGATTTTTTTTTACACCTTTTAAATTATGGTACTACCCAGTTCCTGGCTCTTCCATATTCCTTGTCACATACATTATATTGACCTAAATTACTTGGGTCCAACTTCCTGCTACCCACCCCTAGAGAATATAACAGCCAGACACTTTCCTCTGTTGGGGCATTTCTCTAAAGGAGCAGTTCTCAACCTTGCTAACGCTACAACCCTTTAATACATTTCCTCATGTCATGTGACCTCCAGCCGCAAAATAATTTTCATTACTACTTCATGGCTGTAATTTTGCCACTGTTACAAATCAAATCGTGATACACATGTTTTTGGAGATAATGGTTTGTCAAAGGGGTCAAGCCCCACCCCACCGGTTGAGAACTGGTGCTCTGAGGCCCCTATTATGATTAATAAACAAGGCAATGCGATAAGATATAAGGAATAATAAGGTACCAGATGCCAGATATTATGTTGTAAAGAAGTTTAGTAAATGAGCATGGGAGTGGGGGAAGGAAAAGGTAAGGGGTACCCCCAGAGACAGACAGACAGACAGAGTGACAAGAAGAGAGGAGAGAGAGAGAGAGGGCCAGAGAGAGGAAAAGTAGGAAGGAGTAAGGGGGTAGAGAGAGAGGCCACCAGGAGATTTGTCCTTTTATATAGCCCTGGGCAGGGCCATGGCATCCCCCCTCCCCCACCGTGACAGATAAGCAGTGAAGTCACGGGTAGGCAGACTGAAGCAGAACTCTTAACATTCCTACCTTTTCCTATAATTAAAAAAAAGAGGGCTGGGACCTGGTAGTGCACGCCTTGATTTTGATCCCAGCACTTGGGAGGCAGAGGCAGGCAGATCACTGTGAGTTCGAGGCCAGCCTGGTCTACAATGCTAGTCCAGGACAGTCAAGGCTACACAGAAACCCTATCTTGGAAAAAAAAAAAAAAAGAGAGAGAGCGTTGGATTGTTTCTATATAAGGTAAATTAAAGTATACAAATGTAGGTAGAAAAGAGAGAGAAGCAATTGCAACAAAATGTCCAGATTATATACTGAAGAGGAAGGAAAAGCTCTGCCCTGAAAGTTCAAGGTAGAGGGTAGGGTATGTCAGCCATGTCCCACTGAGGGACCAAGGAGTGCTGGGAGAACCTGGAGCTGTTTGTCCCCTGGCCTGAAGCACACCATTTCAGCCTTTTGCAAATGGATAACAGGCAAAGTAATTGTCTTAACTACTCCCTGTTGACAGTAGGACGGCAATGGGGGTTTGAGAAGCTGAAATGTTGGCCAGGTCCTGGAAGAATAGGGCTGTTGCATTTGCTGTCCAGGGTCTGAGTACATCTGCAGCTGGGAAGGGCAATGCAGGTCCAGCTGGCACCATCTATGAGGTTGGACAGGAACACTTGTGGGTAGCTGCTTTGACGATGTCCCAGATGTAAGCGGTCTGGCAGGATACTGGAACATTCATGTGTGCAGAAGACAAAGTTAGTAGGTTAGAGAGAAATTTTTCTTTAGGTGTACATTTGAAACTCTTGGGAGAGCAAAGAAAAGAGGCTTGAAAATAAGGGGAAACAATGCTTGAAAATTTTGGGAGAGCAAAGAAAAGGTTTGAACATAGGAACTTCCTTCCATTTTACCCGATTGCTGGCGATAATTCAGAGTTTAGTTTTTGGATCTGTCCAAGTTTGGTTGCAGAGGCACGTAAGCTTAGAAGTTCTTATTGTGGGTGTAGGGATTTGAAATTCTCAGAAGGCATCCCAGAGGAGCCTGGAGAAGCGGCAAATGGATTGTTCCTTATGGGGAGAGTAGAAGTCAGGGTGTCCCCTGAGCAAGGTCTAACTCAATGAGATTGGTACAACCGTTCCAGTAGCTCGGCAGCACTGGACAGAGACCAAGGGTGTGGCCCGAGAGCAGACATGGTTACCTAGTGCTAGGGTTTTGAATGGGAGTGCGGGGGGTGTCAGGGGGTGGGTGGGTGGAGGATGAACCCTGCTGGTAGGAGATCTCACCCAAGGGAGAAGGTCCTAGATGAAGGGTTTGGATGTAGGTTGTTAAGAATGACAAGAAACGTGCTGGAGTGATGGCTTGTCAGGGACTCCAACTTCAAGGTTCAGTAGTTAAGGGCACTGTCTGCTCGTCCAGAAGCCCTGAGTTCAATCCCCAGCAACCACATGGTGGCTCACAACCATCTATAATGAGGTCTGTGCCCCCTTCTGGCTGGCAGGTGTACACTGTGTTGTAAAGGAGTTTAATAAATGAGCATGGAGAGAAGGAAAAGGTGAGGGGTACCCCAAAGACAGAGAAGGGTGAAGAGAGAGGGCCAGAGAGAGGAAAAGTAGGAAGGAGTAATGGGGTAGAGAGAAAGGCCTCCAGGAGGGTTTGTCCTTTTATATAGCCCTGGGTAGGGCCACGCCCCTGTGGCAGGTAAACAATGATGTCAGAGGTAGGCAGACCGAAGCAGAACTCTAACAGCTCTTCCAGGCCTCTCACCAGCACCCTGCCGGGGACAGCACTCTCTTATTCTTTCATACGCCCCCCCCACCCGGCCCCACCTCCACCCCCTTATTTTGTTTTGTTTGCTTTTCAAGGCAGGGTTCCTCTTGTAGTCCTGGCTGTCCTGGACTCACTTTGTAGACCAGGCTGGCCTCGAACTCACAGAGATCCACTACACTATCTCTCTTAATGAAGCTTCTCTCTGGGTTTCACACAGGACAGTCCTTTCCTTAAGGGCCCATTCATCTTGATTCAGATATAATGGGCTGCCCTTTTCAATGCCTTCCCACTTCTTAGCCCATTCCCAACTCCAAGGTGGTAATCTTCTCTCCTAAAGCTCATTCCTAAAAGGCCATTTAAATTGTTAATGTTTTACGATGCAATCGAGGCAATTCTCATCAAGGCTTTTTTTTTTTTTTTTTTAAGACAGGGCTTCTTTACATAGCTCTGGCTATCCTGGGACTCACTATGAGGGTGACCTCAAATTCAGAGATCGGCTTGCTTCTGGCTCCCAAGTGTTGGGATTAAAGCATGCATCCTGCTCCACTATACCCTGCCCTTTAAGATATTTTAAAGCCACAGACGCCACAGAGGCCCTCAACTTCCTGTGCCACAGAACTCTCTGGAAGGCCTAAGTTGGCCCTGCTCCTGAAAGAAGGGTCAGTCTATGCATAGTGGAACCCAGGAGTTTCTTTTGTTTTGGTGTGTGTGTGTGTGAGAGAGAGAGAGAGAGAGAGAGAGAGAGAGAGAGAGAGAGAGAGAGAGAGAGAGAGAGAGAGAGAGAGACAGAGACAGAGACAGAGACAGAGAGAGAGAGAGACAGAGAGAGAGAGAGAGACAGAGAGAGAGAGAGAGAGAGAGAGAGAGAGAGGGGAGAGCGCGGGAGAGAGAGAGAGAGAGATCTCCTGTAATCTAGACTGGCCTCCAGCTTCACATGTGGCTGAGGATGACTTTGAACTCCTGACTCCTCCAGCCTACCCCTGCTGAGTGCTGGTAATTCAGATGCATGCCACCACACCTGGTTTACAGTTCTGCTAGAGACAGAACCCAGTATCTCACTAGCCCAATGCTTGTCAGCCTGGAGACCAATCATTTCTCAGAAGTACCCAGCTGGTGCTGAGCCAGGGAGCCCACCATGACCAGCACGGGTTTCTGGTCATCTCTGCTTTGGAGTAACTATTCTTTCCTCCCTTGTATCAACTTCACAGAATTGTTAAGCATTTGAAGGCTCTGAGGTTTGTTTGAAACTTTGTCTTCAGATGTGCTTATGATCTTTGAGACTTAATTAAGACTGTGGTCAAGGGGCTGGAGAGATGGTTCAGCGGTCCTGAGTTCAATTCCCAGCAACATGTAGTGGCTCACAACCATCTATAATGTGATCTGATGTCCTTTTCTGGCCTACAAGTGTATGTGCACACAGAGCACTGTTTATATTGAGAAATTGTAAAATTATAAAATGTAAGACGCTTGTTTGCCCTGCCTACCCAGAGGCTTCTCCCAGTTCTCCTTACTGCTAGCCTCAGGAGTTAAACCCTAGTTCCTAGAATAGCTATATGTGAGTTCCCAAATATCAGAGGTCCCATACGGTTTCCAGTAACCGCTCTAGGGACCCACACTCAAGTCCCCACAAGAGGTCTCCCAACCCCAGATGTCCTAATGTCCATATGCTCTAACTTGATAAGCAACCCCACCTGCTTTGTGGTTTTAGCCTTTAAAACTAGCCTGTAACAGTCATTGGGGGTCCTTAGCCTCCCAAGTGTTGAGAGACCCTGGCGCGTCAGCAATAAGCCTTTGCTTTTGCATCAGTGCGTTGTGCCTCATGTGGTCTCTCACAGCGACCCCCTTCCCAAGTTGGGCGTGAGGGTTCAACATTTGGTGCGTTGGCCGGGAAACTTGGATCGCCCTGAGACCTCCGACTCACCCACTGAAGGTCTCCCCTGGCCCGGGCTGCCAACGAACGACGAAGACGTGAGTTACTTTTGTTTTGTATTTGTCTGTATTTCTGTCTCTCCGTAGCGCGCAAGTTAGTAACGGGACAAGAAGAAAGGGCAGACGTGTCCAGCACCTTCTCCCCCTCACCCTGGAGGATGCTCCAGGTGTTCTGATTTTGCCCTGGAGGACGCTTTGGTGGTGTTCTGGAGGAGCTCTGGTGACACCGTCAGCCTCCTCAAATCCATAGGTGAGTGTGTATCCACGTCGCCGTTAGAATCTGTATTTTCGGTTTTGCGCCAATTCAACGCCGCGCGGCTTATGTTCTCTTGTCTACTAATTTCGTTCGGGTGTGTTATCGCCCTCTTTGTGTTTGTGTTGACTGAAGCAACCAACACTGACATGGGACAGACTGTGACCACCCCCTTGACCCTAACTCTTGACCATTTCAAAGATATACGTGCTGGCGCACACAACCTCTCTTTAAGCGTCCGTAAGGGATGCTGGCAGACTTTTTGCTCTTCGGAGTGGCCCGCCTTCAATGTAGGCTGGCCACCCGAAGGGACCTTTGACTCCCTGACTATCACAAGGGTAAAGTCCATTGTCTTTAGTCCAGGGTCACATGGCCACCCTGACCAGGTACCCTATATCTTAACGTGGGAAAGCTTGGTTTCAGACCCTCTGCCTTGGATCCATCCATTCCTGACGCTCAAGCCCCAGGCGGAACCTGACTCCACCCTCCGCCCGAAACCAGGACCAGACTCCCTGCGATTCGATTTCTCCGCAGCTCCCGATGCCCGTCCTTCCCCCGGATCCAACCCAAGACCTTCTCCTCCTGGACCCCCCTCCGTACCCCTAACCTCTAACTCTGCCAACTTCATCTCTACCCTCTACCTCCTCCGCATCTACCCCCTCCACTGTCTCACCCACAGCCCTTCCTTCCCCCAACCCTCCTTCTCTTACCCCAGCACCCTCTCCTTCTCCTCCCCGCCTCCGCCTCCACCGGGGCCCCACTCAAGATCAATGGCAATCTTCCCTCTTTCCTCTCCGTACAACCAACGGAGAGATCACTTCCTGGCCTTTTTCAACCTCAGACCTTTATAATTGGAAAAACCATAACCCCCCTTTCTCCCAAGATCCTCAGGCACTGACATCTCTGATAGAATTCATTCTGCTGACACACCAACCTATCTGGGATGATTGCCAGCAGCTGTTGCAAGTGCTCCTGATGACCGATGAACGACAGCGGGTCCTCCTAGAAGCCAGAAAAAATGTTCCTGGCCCCGGGGGCGCACCCACACTCCTGCCCAATGAGATTGACCAGGGTTCCCCCTCTCCCATCCAGACTGGGACTATGAAACCCCAGCAGGTAGGGAGAGTCTCCGTGTCTATCGCCAGACTCTGCTGGCAGGTCTCAGAGGGGCAGGCAGACGCCCAACTAATTTGGCCAAGGTAAGAACCATAATTCAGGGAAAGGATGAGAGCCCTGCAGCCTTTTTGGGGAGATTGTTAGAGGGGTTCCAAATGTATACCTCGTTTGACCCCACGGCAGCTGAACACAAGGCAACAATAGTCATGTCCTTCATAGATCAGGCAGCTCCTGATAGTAAAGGAAAGTTACAGAGATTGGAGGGCATTCAGACCTTCAGCACCCAGGCTCTGGTAAGGGAGGCAGAAAAGGTGTATAATAAGAGAGAAACACAGGAAGAAAGTAATCATTCCTCCTGTGACTGGGGTCAGCACAAAAAGCTCACCTTGACGGAAGTTTCGGGTCAGGGGACCTGCCTAGGCACTGTGCCCCCTAGCCACCAACACCTCTGTAACCATACCCTCACCATAACTACCACCACCAGTAACTACTTCCTTACTCCTCCCTCTAACCTATGGTGGGCCTGCAACACTGGACTCACCCCTTGTGTTTCCACTGCCATATTTGCTGCAACCGGCTATTGTGTGCTAGTCCAGCTTGTCCCCAGAATTTACTATCAGACTGCCCAGGCTTTCGAGGCCAACTACGAGGACACATGCCCCTCCCGCTTTCGGAGAGAGCCAGTCACTCTGACTCTAGCTGTCATGTTAAGCTTGGGGGTTGCAGCAGAGGTGGGGACGGGGACGGCAGCCTTAATACATGGGACCCAACAATTTGACATGCTTAGAAGAGCTATAGACGAGGACCTCCGTGCCATAGAGCGGTCCATCACTAAGTTAGAAGAGTCCCTTACGTCACTATCCGAGGTGGTCCTACAAAATAGAAGAGGGCTAGAACTGGTGTTTCTCAAAGAAGGAGGTTTATGTGCAGCTTTAAAAGAACAGTGTTGTTTTTATGTGGATCATTCTGGGGTAGTTAGAGATTCCATGACCAAGCTCCAAGAGCACCTTGACAGGCGGCAACGAGAATGGGAGGCCCACCAGGGATGGTTTGAAAAATGGTACAGTCAGTCCCCTTGGTATTCCACCCTGATATCGTCTATCATTGGACCCCTGATCCTGCTCCTGCTCATACTCACCTTCGGCCCTTGCCTCTTAAACTGCCTAATGGCTTTTATCAGAGATCGACTTAATGCCACTCAGGCCTTAATCCTGACCCAACAGTGCCAAGCCCTTAAACAAGAGCCTCAAGATTGAGGCCAGATACAACAAGAGGAGGGAATGAGAAATTGTAAAATTATAAAATGTAAGACGCTTGTTTGCCCTGCCTACCCAGAGGCTTCTCCCAGTTCTCCTTACTGCTAGCCTCAGGAGTTACACCCTAGTTCCTAGAATAGCTATATGCGAGCTCCCAAATATCAGAGGTCCCATATGGTTTCCAGTAACCACCCTAGGGACCCACACCCAAGTCCCCACAAGAGGTCTCCCAACGCCAGTGGTCCTAATGTCCATATGCTCTAACTTGATAAGCAACCCCCACCTGCTTTGTGGTTTTAGCCTTTAAAACTAGTCTGTAACAGTCACTGGGGGGTCCTTAGCCTCCCGAGTGTTGAGAGACCCTGGCGCACCAGCAATAAATGTTTGCTTTTGCATCAGTGCATTGTGCCTCATGTGGTCTCTCACAGCGACCCCCTTCCCAAGTTGGGCATGAGGGTCCAACAATATAATAAATAAATCCTGTGTGTGTGTGTGTATGTGTGTGTGTGTGTTTCAAGACAGGATTTCTCTGTGTAGCCTTGGCTGTCCTGGACTCACTTTTGTAGACCGGGCTGGCCTTGAACTCAAACCTGCCTTTGCCTCCCCCAACGCTGGAATTACAGGCATACACCACCACGTCCGGGCTAGTACATTCCATCTGTGTATGTGTTTATGTGCACATGAGTGTAGTACCTGTGGAGGCCAGAAAAAGTCATTCAATTCCTTGGGGCTTGAGTGGCAGGTCATTATAAACTCTCTCTTCGCCCTCCCACGTGGGTGCTGGGAACTGGACTCAAGTCGTCAGGAAGAGAAAAACAAGCTCTTAGTGCAGAGCCATCTCGCCAGTCCCTCTGTACATTCAAAAGTAAGGCAAAAGAGTACCAGTTCTAAAGAAGTCTTGCCCCCACTGGGCATGGTGGCACATTCCTGTACGATACCAGACCCTCAGTAGTCACAGAGATCTCAACACTATTCATGAGAAAATGTGACTCACCCCAGATAGGGAAGCAACAGCAAATCACAGTAAGGTTACTTACAGGAGTATGGGTGACAGCTGCATCACCCAAAGCCCTCCCCAGCATGGGTAAATCTTGGAGCTCAATGTATGACTTGCAAGCAGCTCAACAGGTCCCAGAGTGTCTCTTCCACCCACCTCAGTTAGCTTAAGGCTCTTCCAGGAAGCTTGGCTGCTCTGAGAGTCTCTCAGCAGCTGTTAGTGCTTAAATACGTCTGGGGAGGGAGGGGCCTACTGAGGGTGGTCAGTTTCAGGAAGGTCCTGAAACTCCTGAGCTGTTACTCCAGAGTGGAATGTTTCTTCTGAGGAAATTGCTATACAAATCTAGCTGCAGTTTTGACAGTAAGCAGAAAGAGGGAAGAGGTGGGTGGGGAGAGGGAGGGAGAGAGCGAGAGACACAGAGAGGAAAGAAGGGAGGAGAAAAAAAGAAAGGGAGGGAAAGAAAGGAGGGGGAGGAGGAGGGGAGGAGAGGAGGAAGAGAACATCTTTTCTTTCTGAGACACCAAGCCAAAGTTTCTATGTTAAGCTTAAAATTGTGCAAGGAATTGGGTGTGGTAGCACACGCCTCGCAATCTCAGCTGCTCCATATAAGGATAACAGTAAGATGAGCTGGGATTCTAGCTACCGTCTCAGTGGTACAGGATAACAGTAAGATGAGCTGGGATTCTAGCTACCGTCTCAGTGGTAGGGTGTTCGCACAGCATTTTGGAAGGCCTTGGATTCAGCTAACCCCCAGGAGGCCTTAACTTTGCCTTCCACAGCTGCAGAGACCCCTGTGGAGATCACTTTAACCAACAACAGAACTTGATGTTCCTCTACTCCACATCCTCTTCCGCTTATGAGACCTAAGTGTCCTGCTCCCGGCTTCTTCGTTTGTTCTGCTCTTGGTGATGAATTTACTCCTTTGTTCTGTGCTGATGAGCACTGGCAGTTTGGCCGGATTTGAAGTCACCTAGGAGACCCACCCCTGGGTTTGTCTTTGAGAGAGTTTCCAGGCTTGCTGGAAGATGGAAGATCAACCCAGAGTGTGAGCAGCATCATCTCCTGGGTTGGGATGGTAGCCTGAAGAAAGAGGAAGAAGCTAGCTACCTACCAGCTAACTTCCTGTGGCCACAGTGTAACCAGCTGCCCCACCCAACCCCCATGGCAGACCAACTTTTTTTTTTTTTTTGGTTATTCAAAAGAAGGTTTTTCTGTGTAGCCCTGGCTGTCCTTGAACTCGTGCCTCTGCCTCCCAAGTGCTGGGATTAAAAGCATGTGCCACCACGCCCAGCCGGCAGACCACACTCTAAAACTGTAAAGGAAATCTTCCTCAAGTTTCTTTGTCATGTACCTGCTTACAGTCATGAGATGACTAAGTCAGACAATCGCATGGACATCTCGATTTGAGCCTTCCCAAAATCCCCACCTATGACAACTCTGTGTCCAGGTTACTAGCGTAGAACGTAACTCTTTGCCCTGCTCAATTCCCACATTAGATAGGTTTTGTTGTTCTCTTTAAATTTTATTTATCTGGAGCTGGGCATGGTGGTGCACACCTTTAATCCCAGCACTCGGGAGGCAGAGGCAAGCGGATCTCCGAGAGTTTGAGGCCAGCCTGGTCTACAAAGCGAGTCCAGAACAGCCAAGGCTACACAGAGAAACCCTGTCTCAAAAAAAAAAAAAAAAAAAAAAAGCCAAAAGATGAAAAAAGTTTTCTGCATGTGTTGTGTCTGTGTACATGAGCACATGTGTGCTATTGCCTGCAGAAGCCAGAAGGTGGCATCAGATGCCCAGGAGTTGGAGTTACAGACATTTGTCACCCAATGCGGGTGATGGGAACTGAACCGATGAGCAGCCAGCAGTATTAACTGCTGAGGCATCTCTTCACCTGCTGATTCTCTTGATGTTTAAAGCTTGTTATGCATACCTGTGCACCATTGGCACGTCATAGCCAGAGTCTAGAAAAGAGCATCTGATCCTTTGGAACTGGAGTTTCAGGCGACGGTGCAGTGCCCAACGTGGGTGCAGGAACCGACATCCTCTGAGAGCACAGTAAGTGCTCTTAACTGCTGAGCCGTCTCCCAACCTCAGAAGAGACCTTTTAAAGAATTGTCCTCCTTTAGAAGCGTGTCCACGAAATATTGCTCAAGCTCGAGTGGACGGCCCGACACCCATGCACACACTTGCAATGCTAACTGGGCTCAGTGAGTATTGAAAAGAGAGGAGAAGGAAGGAGGGGGGAATGGGAGGATAACAAAGTTGGAGACGGATGGATGTGTTGGTTGTATGCAGGGTGATGGTGAGTAGACGTAATTAAAATACACGCATGACATTTTCAAAGAGAAAAAAAAATATTTAAAGCCCCAAAGGTCACCATTAATCATCTCCTATCCACAGTTCTCAAGCGCCCCCCCTTCTTTTCTTTCTTTTTTTTTGGGGGGGGTGGTTTTTCAAGACAGGGTCTCTCTATGTTAGCCTTGGCTGTCCTAGACTCACTTTGTAGACCAGGCTGGCCTCGAACTCACAGTGATCCGTCTGCCACTATTCCCGAGTGCTGGGATTAAAGGCGTGAGCCACCATGCCTGGCTTCTTTCTTTCTTTTTTTCCTGCGACAGAAGACAGGGTTTCCCTGTGTAACAGCCTTGGCTGTCCTGGACTTGCTTTGTAGACCAGGCTGGCTTCAAACTCATGTGCACCACCACCACCTGGCTTTGCTCTTTTTTTCTTTCTTCTTTTTTTTTGGGGGGGGGGGGTGTTCCAGACAGGGGTTCCCAAGTCTCTTATCCTTTGGTCACCTTAGTCTAAACCTGTGTTGTCACTTGTCTCAACCTTTTCAAGCACAGAAGGTATAGATTATACTAATTCCAGTGACATAAACAGGAGGTGACAGATTTCCACAAATGTGCCATACTGGGGGCACTCATTTCCAGGATCCTAGATGAGGTTGGGGAAGAGAAATGCTCTCACTAGACCAGCTGTGTATCCCAGTCTGTCCTACAACAAGGAATCTTCTTGCCCCTGCTTCCAAAATGCTAGGATCGCCGGGCATGGTGGCGCACACCTTTAATCACAGCACTAGAGAGGCAAAGGTAGGTGGATCGCTGTGAGTTCAAGGCCAGCCTGGTCTACAAAGTGAGTCCAAGATAGCCAAGGCTACCCCTTAGTGACCTACCTCCTCCAACAAGACCACACCTCCTTGTCCTTCCCCAACAGGTCCACCAACTAGGGTCCAAGCATTCAAATATACGAGCCTATATGGGACAGTACATATGGAACCCAGGCCCCTTAGTACTTAATAAAAACCAATGGATCTGCCGGGCAGTGGCAGTGCACGCCTCTAATCCCAGCACTTGAGAGGCAGAGACAGGTGGATCTCTGTGAGTTCAAGGCCAGCCTGATCTACAAAGCGAGTCCAGGACAGTCAAAGCTACACAGACAAACTCTGTCTCAAAAAACAAACAAACAAAAAAACAAAAACAAACAAAAAAACTCCCCCAAAACCCAATGGATCTAAGTGAAGCAAATATTTTATTTAAATCAGTTGTCAAATCACAATTTATCCAAATGAACATAATGCAACATTGTTCTTAAAAGAAGGGGCACGGGTATAACACAGACAAACTCCAGTATCTATCAAAATACCATTTGTAAAGAACAGGACTCATGTCGTTCTGCGTATGAATTCAGTCCAGCATATAAGAGTACAGTCAAAAAAGTACAACAGATCCCTTCTGCACAAAAAACATCTCACGGCCTTAGGCACACTCATCTGTCCATATCATTAAGAGACGGGACTTAATCTGCCACTAAGGAGACTTCTTTTCATCCTGGACTGGATTAGGAAAAAAAAAAAAAAACAGTGTCACAGTAATAGTGGGACATTCTGGATGTTTCAAAATGGCCTTCTATTTCTGAGCTCGCTATTCATAGGAAAGTGGCCACTTTTGGAGGACTACCAACCCGCGGACCTAAGCATCAGTAAACTTTAAAAAAAAAAGTCTTGTACCTTCCTGGCAGGGATGTTATTTCTCGGTTTGCCACAGGTTATAGTTGAGGCATGGAGCTTCTCAAAGCTTCACTATGGCTGCACACCCATTATATATATTGCATAATACAAAAGGGATGTGCTTAAACATTAGAAAAAAAATATACAATAGGTACAGGAGGACGGCTACATAAACCATACGTATAAACACACAGAGGCGGGCGCTCCAGTTTGAGAAGTAGGGACTAGGTATTGCCAACGTTGGTTCCAGGCTGAGAATGTAGGACCTTAAATCAGAAGTAGATGGCATTGGGGGGCGGGGGGGAGCTGGGGGCGCCAGGGGGGGGGGGGAATCAAAGGCAGTCTTGAAACAAGGAAATGTTAGCTGGCTCTAGCTCCCGATGAGGCCTCAGGATTGTCGGGGGGTGCGCTACAGGGCTGAAAATCAGTGGACAGCCCTACTCTCTGGATCGCAAGGGCTCCGCAATCTTGGTCTCAAGGTCCCAACAGCAGCATTTTGTTCTGTGACTTGTCTTCACATTCTGGTCTTGCAAATAAACAATGAGTAACTGTGGAAGGAAGAAAAGAAAGAGAGAAAGTGAAAATCCCCCTCCTTTTTTCCTCCTTCAGTATACTGACAACAAACAACTGCCCAAGAATAGAGAGCTCTGGACTTCACTCCAGTAAAAGGAGGAAAGGGAACAGGGCGCACGCTAGCCTGTAATCTCTGTGAGCGAGGCCATCCTGGGCTACAAAGTGAGTCCAGGCCAGCCAAGGCTAAAAATAGAAACCTGGTCTGGTGGGGGAAGGGGTTGGCCAGACCGCTCAGGTTTACTAGAGATGTGAGTTTGATTCCCCTGAAAAAGTTGTCCTCTGGCCTCCCAACATATACCATAGCATAACCACCCTACCCACCTAATACAACAATATTTTTTTTTAAAGGCTGGAAAGATGGCACAGTGGATACTCTGAACTGTTAAGACGCGCGTGTGTGCGCGCGCGCGCACACACACACACACAAAAATGCATTCTATCAGAGCCAGATGTGGTGGCCCATCTGTAATCTCCTGACTGGGGAGGCTAAAGCTAGGAGGATTACCTGGAGTTCAAGTCCAGCCTGTGCTATACAGTGAAACCCTGTCTCTGAGAAACAAACAGGAAAGCCGGGCATGCCAGGATACACCTGCCATCCCAGCACTGAGAAGCGGAAGATCAGGAAAATTCAAGGTCATCCCCATCATCCTTCGCTACATAAAAAACCCAAGGCCAGCTTGGGCGAAAACAAAGAGACAGCATGGTCCACATTGCACTGCACTACTGCAAGCCCTGCCCGCAGTGACGCCCCCTCCCAGGCTCAGGTGCACCGCAAAGTTTAAAAAATGCTTGTTAATGCTGCCAAAGGCAGAGGGCCCGTGTTTTCCCCAAATAGATCTAAACAGCTGGAGGCCCTAGAGCTGGAGCTACAGGTGGTTGTGAGCTGACCGTTAGCAAGGCAAAGGGCAGCACACACTCAACCACCGAGGCACCTCTCCAGGCCCTAACCTGAAAGGTTAAAAAGTTTTGGCTGGGGGCACTGTCTGCTCTTCCAGAGGTCCTGAGTTCAATTCCCAACAGCCACATGCGGCTTACAACCATCTCTACTGAGATCGGATGCCCTCTTCTGGCCTGCAGGTGTGCATGAAGACTCATATACATAAATACATCTTTAAAAAGGAAAAAGCAAAAATAAAAAAACCAACAACAACAACAAAACGTTTTGGCTGCTGGGTGTGGTGGTGCATGCATTTCATCCCAGCACAGGGGGGAGAGGTGCAGAGGCTAGCCTGTTTTACCTGCTGAGTTCCAGGTACATAGTAAGACCCTGTCTCAAAAGAAAGTAAAAAAGAGAGAAAGGCAAAACGAAGCCAGGTGTGGTGGCGCACGCCTTTAATCCCAGCACTCGGGAGGCAGAGGCAGGTGGATCACTGTGAGTTTGAGGCCGGCCTGGTCTACAAAAGGAGTCCAGGACAGCTAAGGCTACACAGAGAAACCCTGTCTCGAAAAACCAGAAAAAACAAACAAAAAAAGAAAGGCAAAATGAAGCCATTATTTTCACTCTAGCTGATAACTATTTCCAACTAAAGGTACAATATGAAGTCAATCATCTGCCTTGTGATTGTATAGATGGGGCAGGAGGTAGGGGGCGAGGGAGGGGAAATTAACCCTCCAGAAGGAAATTTACCTACCCAACGTCTTAGGATTCTGCCAGGTCTCCCTGTGGCTCCTGTAGGTCCTCTTCTGCCTGGGGCTTGATCTCTTTGACTGGCTCAGTGGGCATTTTTTCTTCCTGGATCTCTATTTCCTGAGCATCTCCATCTTCTGTTAGCTTTGGTCCATGGGTGTCTAGGGACTCTTTGGTTAGATTTCCAGAGGCATCCACCTCTGCCTGAGCTGGGCTTCGGTGCTGGGGGCCATCAGTGGCAAGCCCCTTTTGATCTTTGGATTTAGGTGGCAGCTTCTCAACGCTTTCTCCTAATTTGGCACAACCATCCCCTGGCACAGGTCTTGCTCCGTATCCGTCTCCTTTTGCCTTGAGCGAGACAATTACGTCTTCGCACTGCTGGTCTTTGACACTGGCACTTTCAGCCGCAAGCGCATTGATCTTCCCTGAGGTCTGGCCCAGGCCTTCGGAGATATCAGAAATCGCAACTCCATCCTGGGCTGCAGCCATCTCACCTTGGGCGGAGACTTGATGGCCGCTTTCTTCTTTGTCCGGCATCTGTTGAGCTCCCTGGCTGTCAGCCTGCGTCATGGGAGCCTGCGTCTGTAAATCTGAAGCGCAGGCTTTGGAGGCTGTCTCTGTGCGTGCGAACTGGTTGACAGCCGTCTGAATGACGTTCTCGACAAGCTTGCTGCTCTCACTCTCAAGTTCCAAGACCTCAGGCTCGGCCTTGAGGACTCCCTCCGTTGCTGCACTCTCCTTGCCCTCGGTGCCACCAATCTGCCCGTCATCTTTATTTGATCTCTGTTTCGGGGATGCGCTTATTTCTTCTTGCAGGTCAGAATGTAGGGGGCTTTCCGGAGTGGGTGGTACTACTGCTGGGATTGACTCTGCCTGAGACTCAGGCCCCAAAGGCACAGTGTCCTCTCCTTGCTTAGGAGTGCAATGGTCACCCTTTCCGGAGGTCTGCTCTGCTGGGATTAAGTGTGCACCTACACACTCCAGCCTTTCACCTGTTTCTGGAACCTTGACAGTCTCTACAATGGTTTTCACGGCTTCAGCTGTCTGAGTGACTGTTATGTCCAAGCTTTGAACTTGAACCTCTATGCAACCTGCTTTGTCTTGGTCTGAAGAGCTCCCTTCAAGGCTGCTCACTGCCTTTCCCCTCTCTGAGTTGGAGTCAGCTGTCTGGACGGTCTGTGGGTGGCCGTCTTCCTGCGCAGGGCCAGCTGTTTTCTGTTCGTGTTCTTCACTCACTTGCTCTGGCTTTGTTTCCATTTTCTCCTTTTCAACATCAACTCCCATCTCTCTCCCCTCTGGGCTAAGAATCTGCACTTCAGCACTCTCATTTTCCCGACATTCGGCCACGGCCATCACTTCAACAGTCTTTTCTTGACCCTCAGGGCCAGCTGTGCATACCTCCAGTTCTTGAGCACATATGCCACCTTTGACTCTTTCTCCATCAAACTGGCCAGCTTCTGGCTCCACCTCAGTCTTTGCCAGAATGGCCGCTGCTTCCACAGAAAGCTCTCGCCGCGTAGGCTCTAGAACATCATCTCTTCCTGGTTTCTCCTCACGTTCTTCCTGGGGCGGAAAAATAGGTGGTGTCGAGGGCCCTTCCTCCTGAGCAGGAGCTGCCTCTGCCTCTGTGACCTGTGACTGCCCGGCAGTTTCAGTGGCTTTACTGTCCTGGCTTTCAACTGTCTCGACTTGCTGGGTCCCATCCGGAGTATCTGGATCTGCCAGCGGGGTACTTCCATTTGTCTCACTGTCTGTCAAGGTCTCGGATGACTCAGGGGCCACAGCCTGTTCCTCCAGCTGCTGCAGCTTTGTGGCCTGGCACTCCTTCAGTTCTGCGTCTGCTGTGATTTCAGGAACTTCCTGGAGGCTCTCTGGGGTAGCCTGCACCACCTCAGCGTCCCGTGCAAAATGCTCGGCTCCGGTTTCCGGTTCTTCCAACATGACATCCTTCTCTTTCTCCATGGCTGGCACTTCAGAATCCTCTTCTACCTCAACCACCTTCTCCAGAGCTATTGGCCCGGCTCTCTGTGCAGCCTGGGTTGCAGACACCCGTGACTCTCCCTTCACCCTTTCTGCAACTGCCTGAAGGATGGCCTGCGTCTGCCGCTCCTGATCTTCTCCATCTGGCACGCCTCCCTCTACCTCCTGAACTGGGGTGGCTTCCTCTGTGGTGTCTGGGGAGTCGGTGAGCTGGGAAACGGCTGACACCATGTCTGTGGTCTCTTCTGCCCCCGATGCTTCGGTGACCTCTTCGGCACGGAGAGCCTCTGTGGTTTCTGCAGCTGTCACGGCTTCGGAAGTGAAGTCCACCTCGCTGGCCACTGTGTCGTCATGGGCATCTTTGCCCTCTGGTAAAATCTGGGTGGCCACAGGGGTTTCTTCTGCAATGACGCCTCTCTCAGCGACCTCCTCAGCTGAAGGCGTGGCTTCACCTTCTGCGCGTTCAAGAGGTTCTGTCACGGATGCGGATATCCAAGAAGGAGACCGCTCTTCGGCACTGGTGACGGCCCTGGTCCCGTCAATGACAGCCACGCTCACAGTGTGAACCAGGGTCTGGCTAAGCTCCTCGGACACATATGCGGCCCCCTGCAGCTGGGGCACCTCTGCAGTCCCCTGAGCTTGCTGGGCTTCCATCTTTTCCCTTTCCATCGCGTCATACTCGGACAGAGGCACAACGGCTGGGACGTCCGGGTCATCTTCATTGATTTCCACTGGTCCCGAGTCTTCAACAGTGGCTTGTCCTTGCTTTCCATCTGGCCTTTTCTTCCGCCGGCCAGGAATGAATTTCTTAATGGAAACCCACGATTCTTCTTTACTTGGTTCGACATCGGAAGCCAAGTGCTCTATAGTGGAGTCTTCAGTTTTCTCTTCCAGTTTTGACTTGGACTTTTTTCTTGGAGTGACTAATCTTTTAAATGACTCCCAGGTGGAGACACCCTCCCCTTCAGAAGGGCTCCCCGCTAGCTCTGGCGAGGAACTTCCTTGAGCTTGATCCTGTTCCTGGGCGCTGGCAGGAACCGCTTCTGTTACAGCTTCTTTGTCTTTCCCAGCATCCTCTGCTCTGTGGCCATCCCCACCCACTGTTCTCGGCCCTCCTTCATCGTCTGAAGAGGATGCCTTCCGTGCCCTCTTCTTGGATGATCCGACACAAATTAACGCCTCCCAAGACACCGAGGTATCCACCTTGCGCTTTGGCTCTTCGGGCTTTTGCTCGTCTCCAATGGCTTTGACTTCTTCCTGCATTTCTGACACTGTGCTCTCCGTGGACGACAAGGTGGCGCTCTTGACCTTCTCCAGCTCTTCCTCCTTGTCACTCTCAGAAGGTCTTCGGACCCGTTTCTTGGGGGTCACCATCTTCTTGAAGGATGCCCAGGGGGTGATCCCTTCCCTTTTCTTCTCTCCATCGGAAGTCGTTCCCTCCTCAGCTTCCCCGTCCTGGTGTGCTTCCGACAGGCCTTTCTCCAGACACGTGATCTCCTCAGGCTCTTCAGGGGAGGATGCAGAGCTCTCTCCCTTCTGCTCATCCGCACTCTCTGGGGACTCGGTTTGAACCTGCTGGTGCTCTCCTGGCTCTTCGTCGCCGCTGCCTCCTCCTCCTCGTTTTCCCTTCTGTTTTTTCCCCGAGAGCTTCTTTAAGCCCGAGCTACTAAAGAGCTTCTTTAAGGGGCTTCCCTGAACCTTGATTCTCTCCTGAGAGGACAGCATGTCCGCCTCACTGGCAATGCCTTCCGGGTATTTGGGCAACACCTTCTCGTCGGGACTTAGATCGGTCAGCTGTGTGTGGTCACCTGCAGACACACAGGCTTCTCCACTCTTCACTAGTTCCTCGACGGGCTCAGCTTCCTGGGGGGCCTCCTGGCTCTCAGCCAGTTTTTCGGGGGGCAAGGATTCTCCTGCTTCTTCCACACCCCCTTTGGCCTCCTCCCCTCCTCCTTGCTCCTCCGCCGCCTTCTCCACGGTGCTCACGTGGACCTCTGCAACAACTTCTTGGTGGCCTTCCATTTTGTCATCAAACACTTCCGTTGCCAGAGGAGCACACTTCTCCTCTGACGGTCCCTCCAGGTCACCGACCTGATCTTCCAGGGGCAACTCCACCTTCTCATAGTCTGCAGACAACCTGGCCTGACTTGTGTCTTCTGCGGGTTCCTGTTGCTCTGAGGCCAGGGTTGGCTCAGAAGGAGTCCCTTCTGTTTTTTCCTTTCCTTCCTCATCTGTTTTTTCTGCCTCTTGCTCTTTTTTCTTCTCGGAAGTTTCTAGAACCTCCTCCTTTGGCTTCTTGAAGCTGGTCTTTTTGCGCCAGCCGGCCCAACCGTGAGTGAAGAATTTCTTGAAGGAAGATGTCGTCTCGCCGCTGGCTGGGCTAGTGGGAGACTCTGGGGACTTGGTGGGTTCTTTCTCTCGTTTTTCTCCTCCTTCATCTTTGGCTTCTTCCTCAGCCACTTGACCAGATTCGGCTTGAAGGGTGACTTCTGTGCTGCTCTGTGCTTGCTTCGGGGTGTCTTCTGGTTTCTCTGTGGATTGCTTCAGCTCACTCTCTTTGGATGCTGGCTCTCCGGTCTCGGTGCCAGGCTCCTGGTGGTCACCGGCCCCAACTGAGGCTTCCGCTCCTTCGCCTTCGCCTTCTTCCTTTTTGACCGTGAGTAGCTGGACAGTGTCAGACTTCTCATTTTTATCCTTTTTCACCGTGAATTTAAAACCAACAAACTTGAATACCTTCTTGAAGCCCACATCATTAGCCTGGGACTCAGTGGGCGGTGCCATTTCTTCCACATTGTTTTCTGAAGCAGGGATCTGTTCGATTCGCTCAGGTGTTTCCTCCTGCCCCTCCTTTGTGATGTCGTTAACAACTGCAGAGTTGGCAGCCATTTCTTTGCCTCGGTCTTTTTCTCTCACATCTTCTGACTCTCTCTGTCCAACTATTAACAAGGGGAAAAAGAAGGGAAAAATCACTTAATTTAACAAGCTCAATACCCTTGTTAATGGGGCTGGAGAGATGGCTCAGACAGCACTGGTTGCTCTTCCAGAGGTTCTGAGTTCAATTCCCAGCAACCACATGGTGGCTCACAACCATCTGTAACGAGATCTGGTCCTACAGGCATACACACAGGGAGAACACTGCATATATAATAAATAAGTCAGCCGGGAGTGGTGGCGCATGCCTTTAATCCCAGCACTCGGGAGGCAGAGCCAGGCGGATCGCTGTGAGTTCGAGGCCAGCCTGGTCTACAAAGTGAGTCCAGGATGGCCAAGGCTACACAGAGAGACCCTGTCTCGAAAAACCAAAAAAAACCAAAAAAAAAAAAAAAAAAAAAAACCAACATGGCCTGTTGAGCCAATGGCATAAAAGGTCACAATCAAGCAAGAAAGGTTGCCTGCAGGACACTTCAAATGGCTGCTGAGGAGGGAGAAAGAATGTGGTGGGCTAGAGATGCTTGTTTTTCTGTAAGATTTAAATTAAAAAAAAAAAATAGAAAGCAGCTGGGCATGGTGGTGCACGCCTTTGATCCTAGCACTTGGAGAGGCAGAGGCTGGCGGATCACTGAGTTTGCGGCCAGCCTGGTCTACAAAGAGTGTCCAGGACAGCCAAGGCTACACAGAGAAATCCTGTCTCAAAAAATCAGTCAATCAATCAATCAATAAACAAATAAACAGCAAGACAACATGATTTTTTTTTTTTGTTTTTTTTTTGTTTTGTTTTTTTTTTTTTCAAGACAAGGTTTCTCTGTGTAGCCTTGGCTGTCCTGGACCCGCTTTGTAGACCAGGCTGGCCTCGAACTCACAGCGATCCACCTGCCTCTGCCTCCCGAGTGCTGGGATTATAGGCGTGCGCCACCACGCCTGTCTTTGTTTTGTTTTTTTGAGACAAGGTTTCTCTTGTAGTCCTGGCTGTCCTAGACTCCCTTTGTGGACCAGGCTGGCCTCGAACTCACAGTGATCCACTTGTCTCTGCCTCCCGAGTGCTGAGATTACAAGTGTGCGCCACCACCGCCCAGCAAGACAACATGATTTAATGAAGCAAGGATGACCTGCACTAACTGGGAGCCTTAGGAACATAGCAACCAGAGATCCTTTCCCTGGTCCTGAATCAGATAATTCACTGGGGAAAGGCAACACTGACTGAAAGAGAATTTGGTGGTGGTGGTGGTGGTGGTGGTCTGTGTGAGAAGGGAATGTTTGAGAATAATTTATGGTTAGGTGAGGTTTATTTCTGCTAAAATAAGGGAGTCCAGAATTTGAATGACCAAACAAATAACTTTATTTTAGCCCAAGTCCTCTGTCCCATCTTTCACATACCATCACCACCACAGGGAAGGATTAGTGTGTGACGTGTTTTAGTTTTGTTGTCAGAGTCTCACTTCCTCTACATGGCACGTACCTCTTTATGTAACAGACCAAAGGGCAATTAAAACTGGCGCAGAGTTTAGCCAGTTGGATAGCAAGGGGTAGGTGCACTGGAAGTTCAGTGCTAGCTGGGGTATCTATACATCAAGACCCCCGTCTCAAAATAAAATAAAATAAAATAAAGGCTGAGGGTGTAGCTCAGCGGTAGAGTATTTGGCTAGCATGCACAAAGCCCTGTGTTCCACACCCAGGACCAATAACAAGGGCAGGTGCTGAGGAAGTCACGTAGGTTCGTCTGTCTATAACGAGCTCTAAGTGATCCACAGCACGAGGACCATAGTTAGTACATGCACATTTCAAAATTGCTATAAAATAAATGTTTAGTGGCTAGTGGCATCAACACAATGAAATAAGATGGTAGCATAAGAGCTATGACAACTAGCTTCTTGATTGAAGCGGTAATCTTTGACTGCTTTGCCTCCAGAACCCCTTACCAAATAAATGTTGATGAAGACAGCACTTACTCCAGAAATGCACACAATTATTATTTCTCTATTGAAAATCTAAAGTTAGCCTGGTGGTGGTGGTGTGTACCTTTAATCCCAGCACTTGGCAATTAGAGATGGGCAGATCTCTGAATCCTAGGTCAGCCTGGTCTACAGGCAAGCCCTCTAGCCCAGTGTTCAAAACTATTTTAATACAAGAGATATGACCTCCTCTTCTTTGTTTATTATTTTTTTTGAAGGTGAGCTATTATAGACTGTATCACAGGCGGGGAAATCAATCACAGACAAGCTCAAGTAAATTTTACTGCAACCAGTAAAAGTACAAGGCCAAGATTAAAAAACACCTCTTACCCTCTATGGGATTATGAAACAGAGTTTTTTGTTTTGTTTTTTTAACAAGACAGAAAAGAGCAGTGCCTCTAAAGCCCAAGTTTCAATTTGAAATACTTTCATATTAATCTTTTTTTTTTTTTTTGGTTTTTCAAGACAGGGTCTCTCTGTGTAGCCTTGGCTGTCCTAGACTCACTTTGTAGACCAGGCTGGCCTCGAACTCACAGCGATACACCTGCCTCTGCCTCCCGAGTGCTGGGATTAAAGGCATGCGCCACCACCGCCCGGCCATATTAATCTTTAAAGATTTATTTATCTAATGTGTGACGTGTGAGTGAAGGTCTTGAGTGTGCAGGCAATACAAAGGCTAAAAGTGAGCATCTTGTCCCTTGGAACTGGGAACCCTATTAGGTCATCTTGACGAACAAGCATACACTCACCTGCTGAGCAACTTCTCTAGTCCCCTTTTTAAAAAAATATTTTTTTTATTTCAAATACATCTTTAAAATATAGCTTTTTAAAAACTATACTTTGGGCTGGAGAGATGGCTCAGAGGTTAAGAGCACTCACTGCTCCCCCAGAGGTCCTAAGTTCAATTCCCAGCAACCACATGATGACTCACAACCATCTATGATGCAATCTGGTGCCTTCTTCTGGCTAGCAGGTGTACATGCATAATAAATAAATCCATCTTAAAAGCAAACAAAAAAACCCAAAAAACTATATTTTTTGCCAGATATGGCAGCACACACCTGTAATTCCAGCACTCAGAGGCAGAAGCAGGTGGATCTCTGTGAGTTTGCGAAAAAGCCTGGTCTACAAAGTAAGTTCAGGATAGCCAAGGCTACACAGAGAAACCCTGTCTGGGGGATGGGAGTAGGGGTGAGGGGTTGTGTGGAAGACTATATATATATATTTTTTTTAAAGATTTATTTTATGTGCATTGGTATTTTATCTGCATGGATATATGTGTGAGAATATCAGATCCTCTGGAACTGGAGTTACAGACAGTTGTGAGCTGCCATGTGGGTGCTGGGAATTGTGTCTAGGTCCTCTTGAAGAGCGGTCAATGCTCTTAACCTCTTAGCCATCGCTCCAGCCCCAAAATATATATTTTCTTTTGTTTTTCGAGACAGGGTTTCTCTGTGTAGCCTTGGCTTTACTGTACTCAATTTGTAGACCAGTCTGGCCTTGAACTCACATCAGTCCGCCTGCCTCTGCCTCCCGAGTGCTGGGATTAAAGGTGTGCACCATCATGCCTGGCTCAAAATATCTTTTTTTTTTTTTTTTTCCCCGAGACAGGGTTTCTCTGTGTAGCCTTGGCCATCCTGGACTCACTTTGTAGACCAGGCTGGCCTCAAACTCACAGCGATCCGCCTGCCTCTGCCTCCCGAGTGCTGGGATTAAAGGCGTGCGCCACCACGCCCGGCTCAAAATATCTTTTAAAAGATAAAAATAAACCTTTTAAAAGAGTTTAAGACCAGGCTGGTCCCAAACTCAGAGAGTTCTTAATGCCTTTGCCACCACTGCCTGATGGGAAAAAAAATTACTTAAAAACTATTTTATTTTTATGTTTTGCCTGCAATGTTATGTTATGTTTGTTTTTAATGTGTGTTGGTGTTTTTCTGAATGTATGTCTGTGTGACTGTCCAGTCCCCTGATATTGGAGTCATAGACATCTGTGAGCTGCCATGTGGGTGCTGAGACTTGAACCCGGCTCCTCTGGAAGAACAGCCAGTGCTCCGAGCCATCTCTCCAGCCCCTGCCTGCACACTAAGTACATGTATGTACCATTCTCAGGGGTCAGGAGGAGAAGGGATGGTGGCTCCCAGGTGGCTGCTACACGGGTCTTCCTTAAGAACAAGTGTTTTTAATCACTGAGCCGTCTCTCCACATCCCATCCCTTTTTCCTGTTAATTCTGCATTGGAATGCTTAGAGTTGAGCTAAAGAACACAAAAACTAACAGGTGCCAGCCAACTAGGAGGACAAAACAGCTTCTTTACAGGTCGGAATGGCTAAGCAATATTCAGCTAACTGCTTTATAAACTCTTTTTAAAATGTTCAGGAAGTCTTAACGGCGTACGATTACTAGTCTGCAGTATCCTTGGAAACAAAATCTTAAATATTATTCAGAACAGTCTTCCGGATGCAACCCCCAGCTCATCTGCACAGCATCTTTCCCCGTTGCCTATAGGTTGGACACTTGAGTTTTGTGAGTCTCAGCTTCCAATCTGCCTCCTGCCCCAACCCGGACCCCAGCCCGCACAGAACTCACAAGCAAGTCCCACTTTCAAAAATTCAGCCTCTACTGCATAGCTCAGGACCTTGAGCTTAGTATTCGCAACTCCCAGGCTCCCTGGTGGCCAAGGCCGTTTAAATCAGGTTCCAACAGGATACAGAAAGGTCCTCGCGCACCCCTGCGGCGCCGGCGCACGCGCGCATTTGCACAGCCTACATCCCGCCTCCACGTCATGCGCTTGAACCCATAGCGATGCCTAAACTCTAATTCTTGGCCACGCGCCTGACATCCTGTGATGAGGCACTCCACACAAAGAGCCCCGGTCCACCTCCCACCATCGTCCTCCCTAGATTGGGAAGGGAAGACGACAACAACCCTTTCAGGTTTGGATCATTTTCTATCTCCCTTCCGCCTGCCACCTCTGTTCCTTTTCCACGCTGGGGTACCGGAGGCTGTACCCTCTGTCTGGGAAGAAGTGATATCTACTCTTGGGGTAGCTCCCGTGTTAAAATCTATTAAACTCAGCCGGGCGTGGTGGCGCATGCCTTTAATCCCAGCACTCGGGAGGCAGAGGCAGGCGGATCGCTGTGAGTTCGAGGCCAGCCTGGACTACAAAGTGAGTCCAGGACAGCCAGGGCTACACAGAGAAACCCTGTCTCAAAAAACAAAAAACAAACAAACAAACAAACAAATCTATTAAGCTCATGTCCAGGTTCGATTGAGGTGGGTTTAACATGTGCAGCACATGACCTTTATGGAGGCTTGACCCCACTCGCCAAGGCCCAGTTCACTTAAGAGTAAAGGGAGCTCAGGGTTGGAAAACAATGCGCTCTGTCCTGCCCTGCTGTGACTCTCAGGAAGACTGAAAGAGAGTAGGCTGGGGACCCCCTCACCCCTACCCCAAACCCCACTTCCGCCGGCTAGAGGGCTCACACTTCCTAGCCACTGCTATGCTAGCGATCGCCAGGGGGCGCGCTACTCACAGCATAAGTTACTCCTCCACCAGGGCATAGTGGCCACCCGGGGACAGCGGCCTGCGAGGCCCGGCCAGCCGCTCCCGGATGCCCCATCGCGGGGCACCAAGCGGCCGCGGGGCGGGCGCGGGCCACCCGGTTAGAGAGGGGCACCCTTGGGAACGGCTACAAACGTCACAGAGGCGGGGCACTGTCAGAGGCGGGGCCAGGTAACCAAGGCAAGCCCCTCCCCCACCCCCAGAAGGAGGTAGTGTGGTGGGTCTCACCTCCTAGCCCTAGTACAGGATTAGGCAATGGGTTCCCTGGCAGTCCCTGCTCTGGGTGCCACCTACATATGACTACCTAGTTAACCTCCAAAGTAATGGCCACAGGCACGCGGGACACAGCTCAGTGTGGGTTTGGCTTGGGTATACAAGCCCCTCAAGTTCATTAAAAACAACTGCAGTGTTGGTGAGTTCCAGGGCTGAGTTCCTCCCTGTAGCCACATACTGTCTTAGAGCTTGAAGGCAGAGCCTCCAACTGGCAATAATTATATTAAAGTATACACAACTGCCAGGTGTGGTGGCACACACCTGTAATCCCAGCACTCAGGGAGGCAGAGGCTCTCTGTGAGTGAGTTTGAGGCCAGTCTAGTCTACAAAGTGAGTCCAGGACAGCCAAGGCTATACAGAAAACCTGTCTAAAAAAAAAAAAAGAAAGAAAGAAAGAAAAAAGAAAAGAAAACTATAAAAATGAAGCCAGGCCTGGTGGTGCACACCTGTAATTTGAGCACTCAGGAGGCAGAGCAGGCAGATCTCTATGAAGCTAGCCTGGTCAACAAAGTCCAGGACAGCCAAAGCTACACAGAGAAATCCTGTTTTGTAAAAACCAAAACCAACCAACCAAACAAAACAAACACAAAACAAACAAAACCTAAAAAAGGGGGGGGGGGGTGTGGTGGTGCTGGAGAGATGGCTCAGAGGTTAAGAGCACTCACTGCCTGGTCTTCCAAAGGTCCTGAGTTCAACTCCCAGCAACCACATCATTACTCACAACCATCTATACTGAGATCCAGTGCCCTCTTCTGGCCTGCTGGCTCACATGCAGGCAGAATACTGTATAATCAACCAATCAATCTTAAGAAAGAAAAACCTTTAAAAAAAAATTTTGACCAAGGGAAAGGGTGAATGAAACAGGTATGGTGCCACACACCTTTAATCCCAGCACTCTGGAAAGAGAAGCAGATCAATCTCTGAGAGTTTCAAGCCAGCCTGAACTACATACTCAGGATTGGCAAGGGCTACACACACACACACACACACACACACACACACACACACTCAGTGGTAGCTCCTGAATGAACACTCACGTGCCCTATGGGCAAGAAGCTGGTGCTGCACCATCATGGACCGTATGCCCTTAATTGTGATTTTTTTTGGGGGGTGGCGGAGTGTCAAGACATGGTTTCTCTGTATAGCTTTGGCCGTCCTGGACTCTGCCTCTGCCTCCCGAGTGCTGGGATTAAAGGCGTGTGCCACCACAGGCCAGCTCTTAACTGTGATTATTTAAAAAAAAAAAAAAATTCTTCCTTCAAATAAGAAAAAAGTATTCATGGGGAAGGCTTCTGGGAAAGAAGGGCCACTGCTCGTCTTCCAGATGGACGCCATCACATCCCTCTGTTAGTGTTTACTCTTCATTCACAGTTTCTAAATCTAATCTTTACATTTATTTATTTTTTTATTTGTCTTGTGTCTGTGTCCAGCACATGTGTGGATGCATGAGTGCCACCACGCCTGTGTAGAGGTCAGAGGACACCTCTGGGGTGGGCTCCTTCCTTCCACCTTTACATGGGTTCCAGAGATCATGGCTGAACTGTCGGGGCCCCCTCGCCTATCACCTCTGATACACTGGATCATTTTTGCTATTTGTGCAATCAGTGCAGGGGGCCCCCTGGCTTCCTGCATATGAACTGTGTGCTCTATATACACCGAACAACACCCGGCTCCCGCAGAATCATCTGCCCTCGATTTGTCCAACTAGACAGAAAGAGGAAAAGCTTAAAAAGCCAATTCCTGGGAGCAAGAGTGACTTGAGGGTACATTTTCTGCCCTCCACCCCCAAAGCCTATATGCACTGATCCAGGCAGTTGTAGAAGACTTTCTCTCATGGGCAACAGTAACTATTCAGTATGGCTCCCAGCAATCCCACCACTGTGAGGACAGCTGCTGTTCCCAGCACAGCAAACCTTAACTATTCAGGGGCCAAACAATGCTCACTCGCACTGCGGCTCGACTGGAAATGACATCAGTCTCAGCCAGGCATCATACCTCATCTCTGCTAGCAGCCCATCTTCTTCTGTCACTGCAAAGGTGTGGGGTGGGGGAGGGGGTGGGGAGAGGGTAGGGATGGGGTGGGTCAGGCAGTGCTGGGATCCTTCCAAGGGCCGAGATGGCCATCTGCAACACCATCTCATCAGCTATGTGCTGGGGGCCACAGGTTTTTCACATCTGGTACCATCAGTGGGAGTGTCGGCGTCCTCTTTCTAATGGGCATTTTCACAGAAGTTCAATGCAATTGGCCTCTGAATCCACTCAATGTGCACCATGGTCACAGGATGCACGGATATTCAATCAGAATAAAAAAATATTTGGGGGGGGGGCAGAAAGCTTCATCCAAGGACTGAGCTTGTACCAACCTCTTTTCTTCATCACCGCTCTTGAATGACAGTCTGACAGTGTGACAGCTATTTACAGTGTATTAGGGGGTGTATGTTCTCTAGGGGTGCTTAAAGTGCAGGGGCACAGCCTGTTTGAATAAAAATCACCTTTTTTCTAATGGACACATTTTAAGGGGATCTTGGAACCAATTTCCCACAGATACCAAGAGACAATCATACTTAGGAGACTGTGATAAAAGTATTTTACACACACATACACAGAGGCAAAAAAAAAAAAAAAAAAAAAATTGAAAGTTTAAATGTTAATATTTTTTATCTAAAGTTAGGTGTTGAATTTTGGTGGCATCACTTTAAAAAGCAAAACAAAACAGCAGCAGCAGCAGCAACAAAAAAAGGTGCAACACCACAAAAACTACAATATTCAATTTTCAGGTTTCGAATAGCCAGTGCTCTCTGTCCCCAGGCTCAGGACATCTGGAACTGCTTAACTTCCCCCCACGAGGTCCTGGAATTCTTCCAGGAATTCTCTGCATTCTGAACCCACCCCTTATATCAGAACACAACACGCCCAACTCAATTCTCTAAAGCCCAAAGCCATGGAACCTCCAGGCAGAAGAAGCTGTTCAACTGAGCTTAACTCAGAGGTGTGAAAGCCAGTTCAGGAGTAGGTGACAGCAGCAGCTGACGTCATTGCTGTGGGGGTACCCCGACAGCATCACCTAAACCCCCAGAAGGGTCTTGAGGTGCGCTGCAGCGAGGCTATGACAGGAGGGGCTCTCTAACCAGGAGTAGACATTGCAGTGTGCAAAGCAGCAAAAATACAGCATCAACCCCAGCGGAGGCCAACGTAGCAGCCGGACTCCTTGGACTACTGTCCTTTCCCCACCATAGACCAGAGCCAACACACTACACCAGCTGTGTGCAGAGTACTGCCCCCCCCAAATGATTTGTATAGGAAAGTGCATTATAAACTGTCTATAAGCCGGGCATGGTGGCGCACGCCTTTAATCTCAGCGCTCGGGAGGCAGAGGCAGGCAGATCTCTGTGTGTTCGAGGCCAGCCTGGTCTACAAAGTGAGTCCAGGATAGTCAAGGCTACATAGAGAAACTCTGTCTCGGAAAAAACAAAAAGAATCCCCCGCAAAACAAAACAAAACAAAACAAAAAAAACCCAAAACCAAACCAAACCAAAACAACAATAACAACAACAAAAAGACAGGGCTCACTTTGTGGCCCAGGCTAGCCTTGAGCCAGAGGCAATCCTTCTACCTCTGCTTCCCAAATGCAAGGAGTGAGCCACCCTACCTGGATCCCCCAGTTTACTTGGGAGGTTAAGAGAACAATGTTTTTGCTCAATTTACCAAGTAGAAATATTGAGATATTATCAGTTAACCCAAAAATGTGTGAATTAAGGAAAATAGGAAATACACTAAAAAAAAAAAAAGACTTATTTTTAATTATGTGTGTGTGTTAGTGTGTAGGGCTATACATGAATGAATGCAGGTGCCCACAGAGACCAGAGAGGGTGGCGGATACCCTGGAGCCCAGGTTAAAGTCAGCTGTGAGCCGCCCCATATGGATGCTGGCATCACATCTCAGGCACTTTGCTCTTAACAGCTGAGCCATCTTTCCATCTCTGAAAGATTCTCTCTTAATTCAAAAGTTATGGCCGGGTGTGGCAACACAGTCTTTAATCCCAGCAGTATGTGAGTTCAAGGCCAGCCTGCCTGGTCCATGCATCAAGTTCTACACTGGCCAGGGGAGCCAGATGGCTCAGCAGGCAAAGGAACTCGGAAAACAAGCCCAAGGACCCAAGTTGCCACATCCTGGGACACCAACAGAGGCAGCTGGAAATTGACAAGGAAAATTGTCTTCCTATGACACACAGCAGTACAGGCACACTGCGGCACACACACTCACACGAATGTGCACTTACATGAATGCACACACACCCTAGTAATAAGTAAGATGCAAATAGGAAAATTAAAAAAAGCAGCTCTGGGCTAGCACAGTTGGGGGAGTGCCCGTGCCTAGAATGCATGAAGCCTGGATTGCCATCCCCCTAGAGCTGAAGGATGCACAGGAAAACCAGAAAGGGAAGGTACGGAAGGGAAGCCTTGGCTACATAGGGAGTTTGAAGCAGTTTAAGCTAGGCAAGACCCTGTCTTTAAAAAAAAGGGGGTGGGGGGAGGGCTGGAGAGATGGCTCAGAGTTCAATACCCAGCAACCACATGATGGCTCATCTATGATGAGATCTGGTATGTAGGCACACACCCTGCAAGAATACTGTATCCATAATAAAGAAATAAATTGGGGGCCGGGGTGAGGCTCCGGCCGTCTTTTGCATTAGGGAAGGGACGGGGACTCTTACTATCCTGTCACAAACAATTATTTTCTAGTCCTTATGCCTACCTACCTAGTGCTAATGGAGGTCTGGAACAGTGATGCCATGTATGTGAGCAATCGGTCAGATCTCTGTTTGTTTGTTTTTGAGACACGGTTTCTCTGTGTAGCCTTGGCTGTCCTGGACTCACTTTGTAGACCAGGCTGGCCTCGAACTCACAGCGATCCATCTGCCTCTGCCTCCCGAGTGCTGGGATTAAAGGTGTGCGCCACCACCACCCCCCAGCTTCATTTTTTAAAGTTCGCTTGTCTAATAATTTCCACAATGGGCAGCCCTAGAAAGACAGCGATATGAGAGAGCACACAGAACACGAAGGCGCCCTTGGGGTAAACAAGCTAAACTATAGGAAGTGAGGGATATTTTTAGCGTTGTTAAAATTTCAAATTCACTTAATATTCCACAGGGAGACACAGGGCTGGGGGAGCAACTACCCGGAGAAACGGCTGAAGCCCTGGAAAGTCCACGCCCCACTGTAAGACCACAGATTTGGTGGCGTAGGTCTCAGAACTATTTAAATCAGAGCTGTTTTTATAAACACAAATTAGCAAGTGGAGTTTAATTTTCTGAGGGAGTGAAAGGGAAAGAAAACATAAACGCATGGTCTCTTAAACAGCCTACCCACAGCAGATTAGCAAATGCATTCTGAAAGCCTGGCGCGGGCAGCCCACTTTCTAGAAGTAGGTTTGACACTACAATTCATACAACTCGATTCCTCGAAAACAGGCATAGGAAAAGTCATTAAAAAAAAAAAAAAAAACCCAACAACTATTTTTACTTACACCTAAATGGTATATCTTGCTATATAGATTTAGTAACTATGGTTTTACTAACACCAACCACTTAAGCCAGAACTAAATTAAAACGTTAGTCTGATACACTTCACTCACCGCTCTTCTTAACAAGCACCAGGAAGCGCCAAACGCTTGCAATTTCTCAGACTAGGACAGGTTATCCACCCGCAGCATGGAATCTAACACTGATTCAGTTCAGCTAGCTGGCTGTGGCTCCTCTCAACAGCCCGCGTTTCCCCAACGGGAAACAATCCAGCCCTTAACACAGAGATACAGATGCATCGTCCCACGGAGATTTTGGTTTGAATAAAAGTAAAACGTAGGATACATTGGTTTGATGGACCATGGAATGCTTGCTCTCCTGGTGAAAGTGCAGGGACAGAAACCGAAAGCCAGCTAAGTTCCAGGCACTACTCTTGAGACTTCCATTCCAGAGTCAGTCACATCAGCAGGCAGAAAAAAAATTGCTTTTCTCCCCCACGGGCCTGTCACCCAGGGAGAAAGAACAAAGTCTTACCTGTGATGGTTATGGTGCCCAGCATATTTAATAACAGTCTTCAGCCTCCTACGGCGGGAAGTCTCCTCCTCCCTGCTAACCCAGTGAGTAGTCGATGCGATCAGAAGGAACACAGTCCCAACCACCCTCAGAGAATCAGGGAGCCTCAAGCACACTAAGAGGTGCAGCAATGCGCTGTAGCAGAGCTTTCCCCAGCTAATTATAGGAGGTCCCGCCCACGCCCCAGGCCCCACCCACCCCTCTGGCCGGACTTGGCTGTGCTACGTCATGTGCCCCGTTTTTTTAACAGGACTGGTCTCTGTGCGTGGTCCGCTGTGACCCAGAGGGAGATTTTTAAGTCTCTGAGGTGAACGAGACCCGAGACCCGGAGCATCAGTATTTGATCCAAGCAGTGACTTCATCCCTTGGCACCGACTACTGCATTTCAAACTTTTAAAAAATTATATGAAGGCAATAACTGTACAGATATTAAATTCTCCGATTTTTTCAATGCGTGTTCTGTGTCCTTCAGCTGGTTTAAAGGTGGATAGGGTGCAAAACGGCATTTCTTTTTTAAAGCCAGGATATTTTATATGTTCCCGACTGTTTCCGACACACTGGCCCGTGTGAAGACCCACAGCTCTCCACGGTACTGTTTAGCATTTAGCCAAGACAACTTCTTAAAAAGCAGAAATAATCTGAGCCTTAGGTATTTCCCCCTTTCATGGTAGAAATGAGCTAAACGTTTGGCTCAAACAACAGCAACTGTCTTCTGCCTCTGATGTACAAGCTTATAGTGCATAAATAAGACAGTTGTATTAACCATTCAGAAAGTCCAACACCACTTCTTTTTCTGTTAACCTTGAGATTGTTTCTCTACAGAGACACAAATAATAAATGAGTTGGGTCTTCTGTTAGGATAGGTCTATTAGGCAGCTGAAGATTTTTTTTCTTTTCCTCTTTTTCCTATTTATCTCAGCATGCGCCTCTAAGCCAACAGCTTCTCCCCACCCCAGAACAGGTTTTATTGTTGCTCTTTTCTTCAGACCTTGTTCATGACTACTTAGGAAACTGGAGCAGAGAGATTGGTGCAGAAAAGAGTGGGCAAAGACAAGTAACATTTAAAGGGGGGGGGGATTTAAAAAAGAAATAAAAAGGTTGCTGCCCAGCGAGCGGTCAGACAGGGAATATGGTTGCTCCTTCTTGCCACCAGGGGGCGCAAGGCACCACGTTCAAGCCCAGAAAGAGGGAGAGAGAAGAAAAGGCCAATTCCCGCTAAGAAATGAGACATTGTTATATAGATGAGCAACACCCAACCTGGCTGTGAGTCTAAGTAAACCGAGCAATGATTCTTATCCTGATTGGTTAAGCCTGGGAGCAGACTTTTGCCCGCTGCATCCCCAGTAGGTGGGAGGTCCGGGCAGCGCAGCCACCTCTCTCTTCCTATCATCTGTGTAGATCATGGCTAAGACCTCCTAGACGCAGCACCAGCCGTCCACGAGACAATTCCCCAGAGTGTCCCAGGAGCCCAGAAGCCCCCAGGGAACTAAGAATACTGAATGAGTTCTCAGAGCTTGGTCGTGGACAGCATGTGGCTGCCATGCGGCTCCTCTGTGGATTCGGGTTTACATAACTGTGTCACCAAAAACCTGCCCTTCTGACTCCAAATTCTAGTAACAGCTATGCCACTGAGCGAGCTAAGGGGGGAAATCCCCTAGCTATCAAATTCAAACACAAAACAACACTGAAAAAAAAAAAAAAGCCGTCAATCAAGAGAAAATGCAGAAGGAAAGGCCAGACAAGAGGTCACTGCAAACGCAGGGGACCTTCTTTCCTTTGTTATCTCTTTCATTCTACTCGTGTCAAATGGGTATCGCCGGCATCACCACCCAAAGGAAAAAGGATAGGCTAATACAAGCCCATCGCTAGCTGGGTGTTGGGGGCGGGGCTGTTTCTTAAACCTGCATGGTTCAACCAACAAACATCTGCCGGTTCTTGTTCCTCTTTTGTTGTGTGAAACCCCCGGGGGACCAATCAGATGTTGTGGTCTTAGGGACCTCATTTGTGAGTGGCAGCCACGCTCAGGGGAAGAGAATTTAGCTTGTCCTGGTAGTAACATTTGAGCTGGCTTAGAGAAAGAACGGGAAATCCCTAACGTGGGGCACAAAGAGACAAACACCATGGGGCGGATGCCTGGAAAGCAGGAACTCATTGGGGAGGGCGCGGGGCGGGGGTGTTCCTTTTAACTACTGTTCCTTGGGGCTGGAGAGATGGCTGCTCAGTGGATAAGAGCTGCCTGCTCTTCCAAAGGACCCGGGTTCAATTCCCAGCACCCACATGACAGCTCACAACTGTCTGTAACTCCAAGATCTGACACCCCAAAACCAACACACATAAATTAAAATTGAAATATTTTTTATAAACAGAAAACAACAACAACAACAAAACTACTGTTCCTTACAGTTCATGGTTTGAGGCCCGGGACAGGGAAGGAGAGGTAGAGATGCCAGTGAGATAAGACAGTAAAGAGATTGCACACTAGGAAGGATGTCTAAAGACGTCTCAAGAACTTTGTAACACAGTCTTAGAAAGAAAAGGGATGGCCAGGGCAACTCGATCTGTACGTGTACCTAATTCCTTCAATGTGGACAGGGGCAGAGGCGCAATAGTTCAAGGCTAGCCTCAGCAACATAATAAGTTGAGGCCAGCCAGGGCTACATAAGACTACACATCTCAAAAATAAAAATAAAAAGTAAAGTAATGGGGCAAATACAAATAATCTGAGTTCAGTAGATATTTAGCTAAAGGGGATACACAGAGTGGGGGAATAACAGCACATATCTGTAATGCCAGCACTAGGTGGCTGAGACAGAAAGATCAGGAGTTCAAAGCTATGCTTAGCCACAAAGGTGAGTCTGAGGCCAGCCAAGCTATAAGACCATGTCTCAAACAATCAAAGAAACAACAAACAGATGATGGATGGACCATTAAAAGAGTATACTGCTCTTGCAGAGGACCTGAGTTGGAAGTTGGGTTTCTTGCACCCATCTTGGGTGGCTCACAACAACTAACTCCATTGGGTTTGGTGTCCTCTTCTGGACTCAGAGAACACATGCACTCACGAGTGTGCACATACCCACACATAAACACATAATTTGAAAAGGGGAGGGCTGTTGAAATGGCTCAGTGGTTAAAGCACTGGCTGTTCTTTGAGAGGACCAGGGTTCAACTTCAGAACCTAGATGTTGGTTCATGACCCTCTGTAACTCCAGGCCCAGGGGATTAGATGCTATCTTCTAGCCTCTGCCAGCACTGCAGACACATGGTGCCACAGACACTCATACGTATAAAAACGAAAGTAAAGAAAATCTCAAAAGAAAGGGTTTGGTTTTGGTTTTGGTTTTTCCAGACAGGGTTTCTCTGTATAGCCTTGACTGTCCTGAAACTCCCTCTGTAGATCAGACTGGCATAGAACTCACAGGCCTTTGCCTTCCCAGTGGTGGATTTTAAAAACAATCGGGGGGGGGGGGGGGGAGAAGAGAGGGACTCAACTTTCTTTCTTTCTTTCTTTTTTTTTTTTTTACAATTTTCATTTTTAAAAAGAAAAAAGAAAAATCTTTGAGAGAAAGGCTAATAGACTCGTGAAAAAATATTCAACATCAGTACATATTATAAAACCACTCGACACCCACCAGGATGCTAATAACCAAATGACAACAACAACAGGGAATGAAAAGGCTCCTGCTAGCAGCAAGGGAAAAAGCGAATCTGATTTAGAAACTGCCTGGGACTTCCCCCAAAGTTGCCAGATGACCCAGCAACGCAAAAGAAATATGAACACCCGTCCACAGGAAAACCTGGACATGACCGTTCACAGTGACACCAGGCACAAAGAGACAGCAACTTTAGCGTCCATTAACTGACACAGGGTAAACAAGCCTAGTACATCTGCAAAAGGAAACAGCAGTCATTAAAATGAATGAAGTCGGGGTGGCTGGAGGCGTGGCTTGGAGCCTAAGAGGACTGACTGCTCTTGCAGATGACCCAGGTCTAGGTCTCAAGACACCGGGAGGCAACTTACAACTGTCTTTAACTTCAGTTCCAGAGATCCTGATGCCCTCTACTGACCTTTGAACACACACACACACACACACACACACACAGTGCACAGATACATATGCAGGCCAAACACCCATACACACATAGTATAAATTTTAAAAATTTCAAAGTGCTTAAGGTAACCAGAACTGGTGACTTACACCTGTACTCCCAGGATCCAGAAGGCTGAGACAGGAGGATTGGCACCTTTGAGGTTAGCCTAGGCTACATGTGAAATACAGCCCAACCAGGACTACCTAACACGACCATACTTCAACCCCCACACACCTCCACACACAAAAAGCTGAGATCAGAAAACTTAAGGATATTTTCTCAGCATGGGGAAACCGACACCCAGACATAACACAGCTAAAGAAAACTAGAGTGATATTGGGGAGTAGGGAAGGAATCACAGGTAGAAAAGGATAATACCTTTCATAAGCTTATGACTTACTGAGAAATCTTGTCCCAGAGGCAGTCAGTTCCTGCCAGGATCAGCTGTGGACCTTGTGGTCCAGGGCACACCCTTTCTTGGGCTGCTGTTTCAGGAGCCAAGAAAGGTTCCCAAGATGCTTTGGGGCATAGGGATAGTGTCTGCTGCAGGGCTGTTTTGACCACTGACAACTGCACAATAAATGCAGGCTGACCTGTCCACTTCTTCTGGTTTTTGTTGCCTTCTTGCTTGTCTGTTCTGAGTTAGTGGCTTATGTAGCCCAGGCTAGCCTTGAATTTCTTATCTTCCCTTCTCTATCTCCCAAGTGCTGGAATAACAAACATACACTGCTTACCTGGGTGTTTGTATGGTGTTGTTTGTTTTGTTTTGAGACAGGGTCTTACTGTGTGTATAGCCCAGGATAGCCTAGGTGAGCCTCAAATCTCATACTGCCAGTCTTGGCTTCTCCAATGCTGGGATTACAGATGTGTGTCTCTATGACTTGATCTCAATAGGAAACTTTAAATCACTTCTAGATTACTCACAACACCCAATAGGATACAAACAAATCCTGGGTAACAAAGGTCATGCTATACTGCTTAGCAATAATAGGAGGGAAAAAATGCTTGTGCATGTTCAGAGACCATGCCAGCATGAAAGCACGCGCATGCACGTGCGTGCACACTTCACACCGAGGCTAGCTGACTCTGTGGTTGGCTGATTAGATGTGGAATCTGCAGCCCCAAAGAATACCCTACATATACTGAATATTAGACAAGGCCTCTCTATATAGCCTTGGCTGTCTTGGAACTCATTCTGGCCTCAAACTCAGGGATCTGCCTGCCTCTGCCCCTTGAGTGCAGGGATCAAAGGCTATACTGAATATTTGTAAGAACACTGACAAGTTAGCAACAGGATAGCCGGTTCTACTGGGCCCTGTGTATTCAGGTCTCTGCTCTATGCAGCAACAGCACTAGTTAATTGAATTTTATGGTCCAGATGCATTGGACATGCTAACATAGATATGGTTATTTAAGCTTTAAAAATCCAAATAAGTAATCTGGAGAGCATGAAAATTTAAAACACTCAAAAAGCATGGGGGCAAAATGAGCATTAAAAACTCAATTTAGGTGCTGGAGAGATGGCTCAGAGGTTAAGAGCACTGACTGTTATTCCAGAGGTCCTGAGTTCAATTTGCAGCAACCACATAATACCTCACAACCCCCTGTAATGCAATCTAATACCCTCTTCTAGCCTGGAGCAGTATATGTAAAATCTTAAAAACAAACAAACAAACAAACAAACAAACAAACAAAACCCAAAACAAAACCAAAACTCAACTTAGCCAGGCTAGAGAAATGGCTCAGCAGTTAAGAGCACTGGCTGCTCTTCCAGAGGACCTGGGTTCAATTCCCAGCACCCACATGACAGTTCACAACTGTCTGTAATTCCTGACGTCCTCACACAGACAAACATGCAGACAAAACATCAATGCACATTAGGGCTGGAGATGGACCAGCAGTTGAGTGTGCACGCTGCTCCCACAGAGGACCTGAATTTAGCTGCCAACTGCCTCATCAGGCAGCTAACAAATACCTTCACCCCACAGAGATCTACTTGTCTTTGCATGCCGAATGCTGGAATTATTCACCTATTTATTCAGAGTAAAATCAGGGAATAAATGGTATGTTTGATGTAGTCCCCAATGCTGTATATGTGGCATGTGTGTGTGTTTAATGTGGTTGTGTGTGCTGTGTATGTGCTTGTGTATTCCTGTGGGGGTCAGAGGTCAACAGTAATGTGAGTCCCAAACCACCCACACAGGCAACCTCAAACCTTCTAGCAGCTACACTGGAAAGTAACACGTTGAGGTTAATATATATGCATGCAGCGGGCACGCCTTAGTCATCGGGGATTGGCACTATTTGAGAAGGATTAAGAGGTGTGGCCTTATTGGCATGGGTATGGCCTTGTTGGAGGAAGTGTATCAATAGGAGTGGACTTGGCAATTTCAAAAGCACATACCCTGCCCAGTCGGTCTGTCTGTCTCTCTCAAGATTAGAATGTAACTCTAAGCTACTGCCCCAGCTCCAGGAGTGCCACCTTCCTCCCTCCGTGGCCCCACCATGATGAGGACAGACTAACCCTCTGCAACTGTGAGTAAGCCCCCAGTTAAATGTTTTCTTTCATAAGGGTTGCCTTGGTTGTGGGGTCTCTTCACAGCACTAGAACAGTGACTAAGACAAGTGGGAGATAAACTTCCTCCAAGTGAGTTGCCTGGATTTCTAGCTGGCAACTTATCAAATGGAAACAGATCATGGAGATTGTTTTCTGTGAGCTTCAGGAGGCTGAAGTCTCCAGGAACCACAGGAGGGATCAGGTCTGGATGGGGGCGCAGGTTGGACAGCAGTGCATCCATCATGCTCACCCTGATGGAATCCCAAGGCGCCTGAACACACCGGACGGAAATTAACTTGGCGAGAGAGAACACTTGGAGCCAAGACTTGGCGAGCATGATGACAAGGACGCTCTTCTCTGAAAGTTCATTCAACGATGGCCTTGGTTGGCTTAGGCAATGACACAAAGGACCATAACCCTGGTACACAGCTCCCGGACAACCGGCATTTGTGTGTCACTACTCTGAAGGCTACAGGATTAGGATGCCATGACAGTAAAGACCTGGTGAGGGTCTTCAGCGGGGCTGGAGAGTCTTGATTGATGTTCTGGATGTTTTGTTTGTGTTCGTACTGGAGGGACAAGTGCTGCTATAGCTAAGTGTTCTTTTTTTTTTTAAAAATATTTTTATTTAATTTTAATTTATGTGCATTGGTATGAGGGTGTCAGATCTTGGAGTTATAGACAGTTGTGAGCTGCCATGTGGGTGTTGGGAAATGAACCCAGGTCCTATGGAAGAGCAGACAGCTAAGCCAATTCTCCAGCCCTAGTCAAGTGTTCATTTTTTTGTTTTGTTTTGTTTTTCGAGACAGGATTTCTCTGTGTAGCCTTGGCTGTCCTAGACTCACTTTGTAGACCAGGCTGGCCTTGAACTCACAGCGATCTGCCTGCCTCTGCCTCCTGAGTGCTGGGACTAAAGGCATGCACCACCATGCCCAGCATTAGCCAAGTATTCTTAAAAGACACTTTTAGGGGTTGATGAGAAGGCACCCACTACCACTACCAAGACTGATGACTTAAGTTAGATCTTTGTAACCCATTTGGTGGAAAGAGAGAACCAAATGCTATAAGTTGCCTGCACACCACCACATGAACACTGCAGCATGTGCATGTGTGTACACACACACTTGTAAATGTAATTAACAATAACAGGTTTTTTAAAATTGCCGTATTTGGGGCTGGGAAGATGGCTTAGCAGTTAAGAGCATTAGTTGCTCTTGTAAAGGACCTGGGTTTGTTTCCTAGGACCCACGTGGTATACACACATACATGGGGGCAAAATACCCACACACACGAAATAACTTTTTTGAAATAATTTTTTTTTTCTGTGTAGCCTTGGCTGTCCTGAAACTTGCTCTGCAGACCGACCAGGTTGGCCTCTAACTCATGGAGATCCACCTGTCTCTACCTCTGAGTGTTGGGATTAAAGATGTGTGCCAACGCTGCACAGCCAAAAAAAAAAAAAAAAAAAAATAGTTTTTTAAAAAGTTAAAAAGACAGAGTCTCTCACTGGCCTAGAACACACCAAGTGGACTAGACTAGCTGGGCAGCAGGTCCCAGGGACCTTCTTACCATGGGCTCCCTAGCTATGAGATGACAAGCAGATTCCATACCACACACACTTGGCTTTTTTAAAGTAGGCCCTGAAGGACTGTACTGATGAAGTCCACAAGCATGTTTACCAATGGAACTCTCTTTCTTTCCAAACCTTTTGTTGGGGTTGTTCTTAGGTTATGGCCTTGTGTATCCCATGTGAACCCTGAACTCAATATATATCAGAAGGGGACCTTGAACTATTTTACCCATCAAGTGCTGGGATTCCAGGCATCCAGTCTCGTGCCTGGCTTTATTTGCATGCTTTAAAGAGATTGAGAAAGAGACTTAAACACGAGAAATAGTAATAGTGAAATCAAGTTAGTTTTGGCAAGCTTCCACGCAGTACATTCCTGTTGGAAATATATGTTAAGTGCTGGCAGGTTTTTGGTTTTGTTTTGTTAGTGGTGGTTTTATTTTATTTTATTTTAATTCAAGGTAGCTTCTTTTCTCTGGCAATATTAGGAAAGATGGGAGAAAGACATGATTGATGTTTGCAAATACTTAGAGGGCGGCCTGCAGGAAGGGAGGTGAGTTTGCTCTGTGCAGCATTGAAGGCAATCCTGGAGTTGGGAGGGTGGTGAGAGGGAGGGGGAAGTCCAGGCCTCCTTTTATGGGAAAAGCTCTCCAGAAGAGAAAACTACAGGAGGCTGAGACCTGGCACACCAGCCTTCTACTAAGGCTTCTTGGTCCCCAAATTTGACTTTCCAATCTAACAATCACAGGGACAGTATGATGGTCTGACTGTCCCCTCCCACCTCCTGGTACCTCATTTGGATAGAGCTCTCCCCATCCACCCCCCCCTTTTTTTTTTTTTTTTAGAGACAAGGTCTCACGCAGCCTAAGTTGGTCTTGAATAGGCTACTGTGGCTGAGGATGGCCTTGAACTTCTGTCCCCTTTTCATTATCTCCTGAGCACTTTCTTTGTATAGACATGTGCCACCACACCCTCAATTTAATGTGGCTCTAGGGATCGAGCCGGGACTTTGTGCATGCTAGCTACACACTCCAACTGAGCCACAGCCCCAGGTCCTGAGGAGAGAGGGTCTTTTAAAAAAGGCGACTAGGGGCTGGAGAGATGGCTCAGTGGTTAAGAGCGCCACCTGCTCTTCCAAAGGTCCTGAGTTCAATCCCCAGCAACCACATGGTGGTTCACAACCATCTATAATGTGATCTAATGCCCTCTTCTACTAGAGAGTCCAAGACTAGCCTAGGCTATCGAACAACTTCAAGGCTAGGACGGGCAACTTAGTGAGACTCTTTAAGAAATAAAAGTTTAAAAACTAAACAAACAGAGTTTGAAAATTAGGCCACTTAGGCTGGGCTGTAACCCAAACTGTCTGGTGTCCTCCTCATGAGAAGAAATTTGGACACTTAAAGGTGTCTAGGCACGTAGAAGGGGAAGGGCAGTGTGGGGACAGCAAGAGAGCAGCCATCTGCAAGCCAAGGAGAGGCCTCAGGAGCAGTTGAAACTGCTCAGAATACGAGAATGATAAATGCCTGTCTCTACGTCATCTGGTCCAGGTTTTTTTTTTTTTTTTTTTTTTTTTTTTCGAGACAGGGTTTCTCTATGTAGCCTTGACTGTCCTGGACTCGCTTTGTAGAGCAGGCTGGCCTCGAACTCACAGCGATCCACCTGCCTCTGCCTCCCTAGTGCTGGGATTAAAGGCGTGCACCACCACGCCCGGCTCGGGTTTTTTTTTTTTTTTTTTTTTTTTAATGGCAGCCCCAGCAGACTCATATAATGAAGTAATGGCCACACACTTGGCACTTTTCTAAACAGGACACACCTATGTTAAGATCCATTAAAGCTGGAAGGAAGACAGCTCAGCCAAAAAAGTAAAAATAAAACAAACCACTTGCTGTCAAGCCCAGTGACCTGAGTTCGATCCTTGAGACTCTTGTGACCTCAGTATGAGCACATAAACACATGAGCACACAGATATGTAGTTATAAATTTTTAAAAGTACATTAAAGCAGCCATGTATGGCGGTGCACATGCTTCATCCAGCACTCAGGTGGCCAGGGGAGCAGATCTCAGAGTTCTAGGCCACCCAGAGATAGAGAGACAACTGCCCCTCCCCCTGCCCCCCCCACCCTCACATCTTAAGCAACAACAGCAAAATGAGATACTTATTAGACCAATCACATATTAACTTCTTGCCAGAATAACTAATGCATTCTATATAGACATTCAAGCAACAATAGCAATCTAAACAAAATTAAAAGTACAAACACAAACTGGGGTGGGGGTGGGGATTTTTGTTTGTTTTTTAGAGACCTGGTTAGCTCGGAACTCACTTTGTAGATCAGGCTGGCCTCAAAAAAAAAGGAAAGAAAAAGTAAGTTGTCATTTATTGATTGTATGTGCCTGCGTGTGTGCTATGTTTGTGTGTGGGTATGGATGCAAAGGAATTTGTACACTCAATCCTCTCCAAGCTTTATGTGAGCTCCAGGGAGTCGAACTCAGGTCCCCAGGATTATGCTGCAATTGCTTTCTACCTGCTGATCCATCTTGTTAGCCCAGAGGCTGAATTTTAAGCCAAGAGAATACATTTTCTTTGCCTAACTGCTATGGTTGGGATGCTGAACCCTCCCACTCACCCCGCTACCTCCCAGGGTGGTGTTACTGAAGGGTGCCACATGCCTTTAGGAGCTAGACTGTAGTGAGCAAAGCTCAAATTATTGGGGGCATACCCCTGAAATGGACTATGGGATAACCCCCCTCCTGTTCCTCTTGCTTCCCGCCATGAGGCGACCATCTCATTTGTTCATGTGCTCTGGCCTGATGGTTAGGCACATCTACCTACCCCAGACCCAAAGCAATGGATGCCCCAGTCTTGGACCAATGCCTATGTAGGAGGAAGCCAAAACAAACATTTTGGCACTTAACTTCCTGGGGTATTTCTTCCCAGGGTCAGAAAGTCACTAACACACTGTATTCCCTCACCCCCACCCCCACGACAGCTCAAAACAGAGTGGGGGGGCTGAAGTGCACAAAAGTACAGCAAGCTATAGGTAACACTTCTAGAATTCGCTGACAAGGAAGCAACAGCATTTGCCAGCATCCTTCCATCCACTCTTTCTGAGTCGCAACCTTCTGGGAACTCCGCACACTAGAAATCCGTGTGATACCTTGTGGCCACATTCATTTATAAAGACATTAACTTTGTTCTTCATACCCCGATGACTCTGAAGCAAGATGTTATTATTGAGTAAGATGCCCCCTTGCAAACCTTTTATCCATTTCAAATTAAAACTTCAAATCCAGAAAAATGAGTTTTAGTATTAGATTAGGAAAAACCATAGAAATAATTTTATAAATAGGCATAATGACATTTTAAGCACCTGTCCAAGGATGCTCAGGTGTCGGTATTAGGTAATCCTCCCTCTGTGGTTCTAAGGCCCCAAGGAGTAATACTGATGACTCAGGCTTCGGAGGGTGCTCATTTAACAGATAGAAATTGACTCCACAGATAAAAGGGGAGGCATTCAAATGAAGGTCAAGTGCACGGTGTGTGCCTGTGCGCATGCGCATGAGAGTCTGTAGTTAAGAGGCAGAGGCAGAGTACAGTGGCATACACTTGTAGTCCCAGCACTTGGGAAGCCGAGGCAGGAGGATTGCTTGGGCTATTCCAACACTAGCAGGGAGCAGGGAATGAAGCTAAGTAAGTTCCCAGGCCTGCACACCAAAGGACTTTCACCTGAGTTCAAGGCTTACGTCATGTTAACACTCTACAGTTTTCAAAACATCAACAAAACAAGACCGAGTCTGAGAAGATGCCATGCAAGGTTATTGTCTATGAAACACAAAGTGCGCGCACGCTGTAGGGAGGAGGTCCTCTCTGTGTCTACAGAGCATCTCTAGGAATCCTTGTCCACTCATGACAGGTAAGGGTGGTATTGCACGTTCCAGGCAATAGCAGATGCCAGCCAGCAATAAGCATTCTGGGCATTCTGAAAGGGATCTAGCTTTCTTACTGCCCATGCAACAGAAAGGAACATAGCCAAGACTCACAAAGCAAAGTGCGTGCACCTCTAAGGCCAGCATTGCCAGGAATGGGTAAGGAAGACTACAGTGAGTTTGAGGCCATCCCAGGCCATATAAAGAGACTCTAACAAAAACAAAGCAAAACAGGCTGCCATACTTAACCCACTGGAAAGTAGCTGCTATAAAATCTCCTTCACCACCTCCTCATCTCTGGCCTTGCTCTCCAGCAGGGAGGAGGGAAGAGAGAGACCTCGGATGCCAGATGCTAACAGCTGGTACCAAAACCAAAACCAAACCAAACAAAAACTAGGCAGAATGGAGGCTAATGATGGGGTGGTAGGCAGGTCTTCCTAAAAATATAAACAAGATTAGGCCACGTGTTAAGACAGAAAAGGAGTGAAAGGGACCAGACTTACAGGGGGGAGGATGACAATTATTCAGTGACCACCTTTGGTCTTTCCATAGCCCAAAGGTATTTGGCACCAGGCCGAGAAAGCTCAAATTCAATAGAGTAAGTGTGAATATAAGCACCATTAGACAAGCGTATTCTCCGCCATGCAGCAAATTCAGCCATTAAATACTTGAGTCATGAGTCCTCCACTTCTGACTCAACTCGAGGGATAATGCTGAGATGTAGAAAAGGGGGTGCCCGTGAAATGAGGACTAGACTGTTTAGAGAGCTCTGCTTTAGCCAGTGCCCCTAGGGATGGGGGGAGGGGTGAGCTGCTCACTCAGCAAGTGGATCAGGGAATCCCTGCATGCTCTACCGTCCCCAGATGAACACGCCGTGCACTGGTTCACCTGGATCCCTGCATGCATCCGCTCTACCGTGCCCTGATGGACACGCCGTGCACTGGTTCACCTGGCTAGTGCTTTCAAAGCAGATGAGCCCCAAAGTGGCAAATGCCAACAACAAAGCGGTGAAGGACAAATGCCACCACTGCTGATGTAAATTCCCTCCACTCTGGGTGTGCAAAGGGTGAAGGAAAGTAATTGAAAACCAGGATGGAGCACCACTGTTCTTTCTCGCACACAAATGTGGCCAGGAAGATGAAGCAGTGTCATTTTTTGCTCCACACACTCTGCTAAAAGGCAAATGTCCGAGGAAATAGAAACAGCTCAGAGTGTAACTGGAGGCAGGGCACGGCCTGCCAGGTGCCATCCCAGCAGCACAGAAACTCTGCTTTGTGAAAGATACATGTTTATGCTCTGACCCAACAGCCCTGGACGACTTGTATGAGGTGTGGAGTTCTTTTTGTTTAGCAACTAGTTATAGTAGCATCAGTGGAAATAGGATCTTAGGGTTTCCTTGTCTGTTTGGGGAAAATTACTAAAAGACACTGAGAGAGAAGGCTAAGCAGTTTTGTTTTGGGTTTTTTTTGGTTTTTTCGAGACAGGGTTTCTCTGTGTAGCCTTGGCCATCTTGGACTCACTTTGTAGACCAGGCTGGCCTCGAACTCACAGCGATCCGCCTGCCTCTGTCTCCCGAGTGCTGGGATTAGAGGCGTGCGCCACCACGCCTGGCTAGAGAAGGTTAAGCAGTTTTAATAAAAAGATAAGTTGACGAAGCACCTCAGGAGGAAGCAAGGGGAGATGCTCACTCTGGAAGGTAAAGGAAATTGCTGTGATTTTTTTTTTCCATTGTAAATAAACGTTTGCATTCATCCCCGAACATGTATGATCTAAAGTTGTCCCTGGGGCTGGCAATGTGTCTCAGTGGGTCAAAGTGTTCACTGTGCAAGCCTGAAGACCTAAGTTCCACTTCTGGAAGCCATGACGTGGTGGTGGGCATCTGTAATCCCAGCATTCCTACAGGTGCGCTGAGAGGCAGAAACGGGAGAATCGTCAGAAGGTTGCGGACCAGGTAGTTTGGAGGATGGAGTGCAGTATCAAAACCAAGAGACTCTGGGGAGGCAAGGACTGACTCAAAATGCTTTCTAACCTCTCTATGCATGTATCCACAGCTCGCTCGCTCACTCGCTCACTCACTCACACACTATAGTAAATAAACAAGTAAATTTTTTTTTTTTCCCGAGACAGGGTTTCCTCTGTGTAGCCTTGGCCATCCTGGACTCACTTTGTAGACCAGTCTGGACTCGAACTCACAGCGATCCGCCTGCCTCTGCCTCCCGAGTGCTGGGATTAAAGGCGTGCGCCACCACGCCCGGCTACAAGTAAATATTTTTAAAACATTGCTCTGAAGTTACACAGCCCTCTGTACGACTTTTTAAGTTTAGAATGTATCTAGTATATTGTTCTATCACTTAAAGAAAGTTTCTAAGCTGGGAGGGAGGGAGGGAGGAAGGAAGGGAGGGAGGGCAGGAGGAAGGGAAGGAGAAGAGAAGGAGGGAGGGAGAAGGGAGGGAGGGCAGAAAGCTTACAAGAAAAAAACAGATTCTAATATTCTTGAATTATTGGTATCTCTGAATTTCAGAAAAGGCAAGCCAGTCATGATGGATCCTGGGCTGCACAAAAGAACACGCTAGCTGAGTACTGCAGTCTTGTTCTCTGCTTCCCGAATGCAGACGCAACGTGAGCCTTCGCCTCAAGCGCTACCTGATATAACCTGGCTGCCATGGGAGACTGACTGGCTGTACCTCAAACTGTGAGCCAGGGCATAAACCCTGTCTTAAACTGCTTTTTGTGGGCATCCTTTATCACAGCGGTGAGATAAAACACAGAAACTGGTACCAGAAGGGCCCACAGACTCACTATATAGCCCAGGCTGGCCTTGAACTTTGAAGCAATTCTGCCTCAGCCTCCCAAATTCTGGGAGTATAGGCAGCTATAAATCACCGTTCATGGATGGCATTTCTCTGTTTCCTTTTGGTGGTGCTTTGACTCAAACCCAGAGCCCCAAGTATGTGAGACAAGTGTTCTATCGCTGAGCTACGGGCACAGCCTTATAATGATCACCAGTTAGTTTAAGGTAACCCTTCAGCAGCACGGCTCCTCTTGCTCACTCACTCTCACCAGTTTAGCTAAGGAATTTAGCCAAATGCCAACAAATGCCACCATTGGCCAATCCTCCCAAGGCCCAGCATGACTCCAAACGTGTTTTTATTATTAAGTGGACCATGATAGAAAGCACAGTCCTCCGAATCCTACAGCCAAGAGTTTATACACTCAAAGCATGTTTTTGTTACCTAGGTGTTATCTTCCAGGTAGAGCTCTGACTTTAAAATCCTAACCACAGGGCTCTGGAAAGGTGGATCCATGGGGTTGGTAAGAACAATTGTTGTGCAAGCGAGAGGTTGTGAGTTTGAACCCTTAGGACCCTTGTAAAAGCCAGGCATGGCTGTGAGGTGCCTGTAAACCCCATCATCGGGATTGGGGGCAGCAGAGCCAGGAAGCTGGCTGGCAAAAAAAAAAAAAAAAAGATAAAAGTCTGGCCCCTCCCCTCCAAGACAGGGTTCTTCTGTGTAGCCTTGGCTGTCCTGGACTTGCTTTGTAGACCAGGCTGGCCTTGAACTCACAGTGATCTGCCTGCCTCTGCCTCTCGAGTGCTGGGATTAAAGGTGTGTGCCACCATGCCCAGCAAACTTCTGCTTTTGTGAGGGATCCAGTCTCTTAAAAACAAAGCAAGAGGCAGGGTGGGGGTGGGAAGACACTCTCCTCTGGCCTCCACATGGATGCATGCACGCATGCATGTGCATGAACACATACATACAATTTTTCTTTAAAGTACCTAACAGGCTGGTGAGATGGCTCAGGGGTAAAGGCCTTTGCTGTGAAGCTGATGACCTATGTTTAATCCTTAGAACCAGCTCCTATAAGCTGTCAGCTGTCATCTGACTTTTACACACACACACAGACACGCACACACATGCACACACACAAAAAAATCAAACACCCAAACACAGGCTAAATACTGACTATCAAACGACAAGCATGAGAAAATTGCTGTTGAAGAATTTACCATGAGGATTCCGTCTGCGTCAACACTGCCGGGCTGTGGATTATGGTGGCCGGGCAGACAAGACAAAGATAAGAGCATGGCTCTGGAAGGGATGCTTACGGTGGCCTCCACAGCCCTTTCGGGAGACTGCTAGCCTCTCCCAGAAGCTGAGCTTTTCTCAGGGTTTCTCTCCGTTCTCCCAGCACTCAGCATTCGGTATATGCCCAGACTTCCCAGGGCAACCATGGTCAACAGTAGTCACTGCTGGGGACAGAATGGCTTTTTATAAAAGTTGGCGTTTAGCCAGGCGCTGAAACATCTGAGAAACCACATCTGGGGGAAAGGAAGACAGCAAACAGCAAGCCTCCAGGAAACACGTCACAGACTACAAGGGACACACATCATGCTCTCCAGGGTCTCATGGAACGTCTGCCCGTCCCACCCCCCATCCTACATATCTACCATATGTGTCAGCTCGGCCACATATGAAGATCACCGGATTTCATACAACAGAGGCTGAGGACTGACTCGTGTGGGCACTCTGACTTCCAAATGTATATCATGACGCACGACACACACACACACTAAAAAGAAGGGTCTGGGAGGATGGCAAGATGGCTCAGTCCTGGTGCCTCTCACCAAGCCTGAGTTCTGTCCCCAGGAGCAGCATGGTAGAAAGAGAACTAATTCCTGCAAGTTGCTCTCTGACCTCCACAAACACACTCAAAGAATAAGTGAGTGTGTGAGCACACACACACAAACACACACACACACACAGAGTAAATAAAATATAATAGTTTTTTTCTTTTTTTGGAAAAAAAAAAGCTCACTCAGACTATCCTTTTCTGCCATATTTCAGAGATCTCAAACTGTCTACAAAATATTCCCCAAACCACACTGATTTTGGCTCCCTCTTATCTAGGCCCAGTTTTTCTGTCTGGGCCAGTAGCCAGCACATTAGGCTCACAGGAAACTTCTGGAAGCACACTTTCTCCAGTCAGCCTCTATGTACCTGCATGGACACAGTGAGGCACTTAATTGTCACCTGGGTTGGAGTCCTAGGAACACTGCCTAGCCCACAATAAACATTACCATAGCCTCTGACAATGGTGACGCAGCTTGGGAGGTAGACAGTGGCACTTTTCCTGGAACGCACAGGGCCCCGACCTCTAACCCCAACACCACAGGGAGGTGGCTGGTCAACATCTCTCTCTCTTTTCCCCCCCCTTTTTTTCTTTTTGGTTTTTCGAGACAGGGTTTCTCTGTGTAGTCTTGGCTGTCCGAGACTCGCTTTGTAGACCAGGCTGGCCTTGAACTCACAGCGATCCACCTGCCTCTGCCTCCCGAGTGCTGGGATTAAAGGCGTGCGCCACCACGCCCGGCAATATCTAGTTTCTTACTGGGCCTTGCACACTATGGACAAGCGCTCCGAGCTCTGGCCTTCAGCCCTAGCCCAGATGGTGACATCTGAATCCAACTTGTCTTCTGTACCCAGGTATTAGTGCCACCCTTGGCCTCGGGGAGCCGCTCCACCTGAACTCTGAGCAGCTCCTCTCTCTTGCAAAATTCTTCTTGGCTTAATCTTTCCGGGACCCCAGTTGGGAATCAGAAATAGAAAACCCAGATAAATGGTCTCCAAAGCACCTCAGCCAGACTGACTTCAATGGAGTGGGGAAAAAAAAATTGGAGAGCTGTGGAGATGGCTCGGGCAGTAAATAAATTCTGGAGTTTGAGCCCCAGGACCCACTAAGACAGCCAGACCACTGTGGCTTGAGCACGCATGCTCAGTGCTAGAGAAGACCACTGTGGCTTGAGCACGCATGCTCAGTGCTAGAGAAGACCACTGTGGCTTGAGCACGCATGCTCAGTGCTAGAGAAGACCACTGTGGCTTGAGCACGCATGCTCAGTGCTAGAGAAGCAGACCCCTGCGGATTGCCGGTCAACCAGCCGTGCCTATTTGCAAAGCTCCAGGCAACTGAGGGATCCTGTCTCAAAAACCAAAGTGGACGGCTCCCACACCCGAGCTTGTCCTCTGGCCTCCACACATACACACGCGCACCTGTGCACACACACACACTTACACGCAGAGACACACCAGCCACTGCTTGGTTTACTTCAAAATGAGTGCGAGGAGGACAAAGGGCTGGCCTCGGGGATTCGATTCGCGTCCTCTCCAGCCGTCTGGTGGCTATTAGCCGAAAGTCTCACACTAGGTCAGGGAAACCCTCCATCTGTGAGAGTATGTGTGCATTTCTGACTTTATATGGTGCCTGTGGTGATATATAAAGAACAGCCCTTCCCACCAACTTCAAAGCAGCTCCCGGCTTTTGGGAGGTGGGGGGTGCAGGGGGGGGGGGGGGAGGGACAAGCATGGGAGAAGAGAAACAAGAGGTTCCATGTGTTGAAAGGATCTTATCCAGAGAGACAATGCCCAACCCTTTCATTTATATTGCAGGCGAGCCAAGCTACTACACTGAATATACCTTTTAAAAATTTACGTGTATAAAAAAAAATTACATGTATGTATGTGGGTGGGTATGTATGTCTATATATGTATGCATGCATGCATGTATGGTGTGTGTGTGACATCAACTTTTAGTTTTTTTAAGATTTATTTATTATGTACACAGTGCTCTGCCTGCATGAACATCTGCAGGCCAGAAGAGAGCATCAGATCACGTTATAGATGGTTGTGAGCCACCATGCTGTTGCTGGGAATTGAACTCAGGACCTTTGGAAGGGCAATCTGTGCTCTTAACCACTGAGCCATCTCTCCAGCCCTGGGCCCTCACTTTTCTAAAGCAAGCATACTTAGTATTTCCAATGAGAACTCACAGCTGACATCACACAAACCTGAGGGACAGTGACCTCTGATATCAACCCCCAAGTACAGGAGCTACCCGAAGTGTGTGTTAAATATCTCCCCTTGAGCCGGGCGTAGTGGCGCACGCCTTTAATCCCAGCACTTGGGAGGCAGAGGCAGGCGGATCGCTGTGAGTTCGAGGCCAGCCTGGTCTACAAAGTGAGTCCAGGACAGCCAAGGCTACACAGAGAAACCCTGTCTCGAAAAACAAACAAAACAAAACAAAACAAAACAAAATCTCCCCTTGAGACCAGCTAACTAACTGTGCTGTTGGCAGTGCAGTGCAATAGATAGTGTCGTCTGTTGACAGTATGTGACAACCTGGTTCATGGTTCACTGCAAGTGCAGTCTGCCCTCCAGTTCGGTGCCCTGCGGAAGCCAGCATGGCCTGCAAGGACAGCTTACCATCTTCAGCAAGGACTTCTTCCTTCTGCCCCTCCTGGCTTCCCTCTTGGACATGGACATCTCCTTGTTCAGTGACGCCATTGACAGTGGACAGCTGACCGTTCTTCTGTGGGAGCTGTGGGGAAGACAAAGCCAGGTAAGCAGGAGCTCAGTCCACACCCCTTCCAAGTTAAAAGCAATGCTCTGACTTCCAGAGTATAAACTATGAAGTGGAGAAATACAGAAAAATGGAGGGCCCACGATGAAGATAAGGGTTGTCTGTAGTAATCTACAGGAGGAAGTGACCGTAGAGAACACATGATGGTCTATGAGCAAAAGGTTGACCCTTGTATGTGAGGTGTGCCCAAGTCCATTCTATTTTCTTTTTCATTTATTTTTTTTTTTTTTCTTTCTTTCTTTTGAGACAGAGTTTCTCTGCGTAGCCTTGGCTGTCCTGGGCTTTATAGGCCAGGCTGGCCTTGAACTCACAGAGATCTGCCTACCTCTGCCTCCCCAGAGCTGAAATTACAGGCGTGCACCACCACGCCCGGCTCAGTCCATTCATTCTTTTAGCCATTCAAGACCCTGTTTCAGAAACTACAGTGGGTGAGTCTCAGCCCTGAGCTTAGAGACTAGCACGAAAGCCAGACTTTCCTTGTTTTTTTCTTTTTACTCTTCCTCATAGTGGTGAGGAATCCAGGGCCTTGATATATCCTAGGGAAGAAATCTATCACCTCTGGCCCTAGAAATATACATATACACACACACACATATATAAATTATATATGTGTATATAAATATTATATATAAATATTATACAACATATATTCATATATATATATGTATATATACATACATACTATAAAATAGTATTTCAGTGACTCTGGTTTTAAAAGCCCACACCCACATTTTTAGATGTACCCTATTCTTCCCCTGAGCATCTTTCTTTTCACTAATGTCTATTCCTAGAGCATTAAGAACACCGGCTGCAGTTGGACACAGTGGCACACACATGTAACCCCAGCACTTGGGAAGACAGAGGCTGGTGGAGCTCTGTGAGTTCAAGGCTGGCCTGGTCTACAAAGCAAGTCCAAGATAGCCAAGGCTACACCGAGAAACTACTGGCTGTTCTTACAGAGGACTGATGTTTGCTTCCCAGCACCCACATGGGAAATCACAGCCACCCTGAAGTCCTGTTCCAGGGGATCTGACACCCTCTTCTGTCCCCTGAGGATATAAGGCACACATGGTACACACAAATGATTGTGGGCAAAACACTCACACACATAAAATAAGTAAATCTATTTTTAAAACTATAAGATCCAACATTTAACACCAAGCTAGGTGTGGTGGCGCAGGGTTGTAATCCCAGCACTCGGGAGGCAGAGGCAGGTGGAGCTCTGTGAGTTTGAGGCCAGCCTGGTCTACAAAGTGAGTCCAGGACAGCTAGGGCTCTGTTACACAGAGAAACCCTGTAGCGAAAAACCCCTCTCCCCCCAAAATTTAAAAATAACCAAATAAATAAAAACATGTTTCTTTGTGACTAGATACAAGTTAAGAAAAATAATGGAGCTTTGTTTTTTTAAAAAAAACATTTATTTATTTATTATTATGTACACAGTGCTCTGCTTCCATGTACATCTGATGGCCAGAAGAGGGCATCAGATCACGTTACAGATGGTTGTGAGCCACCATGTGGTTGCTAGGAATTGAACTCAGGACCTCTGAAACAGCGGACAGTGCTCTTAACCTCTGAGCCATCTCTCCAGCCCCTAATGGAGCTTTATAAATAGTAAGGGGTTCTCAAGTTAGAACTGATGTTTAAATTCTACTTAGTTGCTGCACGTGTATGGGTGTTTTACCCACATGTGTGTCTGGACACCATATGCCCGCAGTACCCATAAGTACAGAAGAGGACAACAGACCCCCTGGAACTGGAGGTACAGATGGTTGGTTGTGAACCGCCACGTGGGTGCTGAGAATCAAATCCGGGTCCTCTAGAAGACGAGCCCGTGATCTTAACATCTCTCCATCTTTCCAAACCGATGGTTAAACACATAATTACTGAGTGACAGCGAGGAAAAGTGCCTCGAAGCAATCATAGGCAGCGCAAATGACAGCAAGGGGAGGGTCCCAGGCTGTGCTGGGGGGGGGGGTGTCCAGGGTTCTAGTGAGGAGCTGAGAACTAGGTTCTCCTGGAAAGGGCTGTACAAGGACAGAGGACACAGGGAAGGGAGGTGGGCGCGCTCCGCGCCATCAGCTGGAGAGGCGGTTCGGTCCCTAAAGCACTTGCCTTCCAATCTAAGGAAAGATGGGAAATGGTGTCGCTTGGAGCTCATGGGCCAGCTAACCCTGACTACTTGGTGACATTCCAAGACAGTGAAAGCCCCTGACTCGGACAAAAGGTCAAAGGTGACGACTTAGGACTGGGACAGGCTGGCCCTTGATCTCCGTGTACGCGCTGGGAAGATGGTCACGTGCACACACACTCACAAAACTCAGTTCTCCCCTTGCTGTTGCTCGCTGCTCCCGGGTCAATGGATAGCTCTGGGCAAACAGGTATTGATCACTCTCGAAGCTTCTGTGGCCTCTAGGTCCAGAAGCCTTGAAGAGCTAACCAGATCTCACCGTGCTATTATCCTCAGCTCCCAGCGAAAGCCCTTTGCCCACCTGCATTTCCCCTGAAATGCCGGCACGCCGTAGACGGAGCAGTCGGCTTCAAAATACCCATGCTGAGTCCAGTTATTAGACAGCGTCCTCAGATTACAGCTCCACTTCAAGGGTTCACTTACCAAAATATATAAGATGGGAATTTTAAATGAAAGATAAAGATGAAAGGGGGGGGGGTGTCTCCCCAAGGCGCAGCAGCAAAAGCGCCGGCACCAGACCGGGACACAGGCTGGACTGGATTGGATTAGCAGTGTTAGAAGGCAGGAGTAGGGATGAGGGGTGGGGGTGGGGAAGAATCACATTTTGGCTGGGTTGGGGGCAACTCGATGAATTTTAGGCTCCATCTTGATATGCTAGGTGGTGGTACAAACCTGAAACCTAGGGTACTTTGTGGGGGGTGAGGGGGTTAGGCAGGAGTATTAGGGGTTCAAAACCAGCCTGGGCTTCAGGAGACACTGCAAAACCCAAAAGAGTTGACATCGGAAATTAAACAGAGATCTCAGGGAGGATGCACTGGCACCTCACTCTGTGTGTGTGTGTGTGGGGGGGGTGTGTATGCATGTGTGTATAGTGTTTTTGTTTGGATGAGTGAGTATTCACAGCCTGTGTGTAGGTGCATGTATGTGCTCGTGTGTGGAGGCTGGGGTTGCTAGCGAGTGTCCTCCCCAGTCACTCTCCACTTACTGAGGCAAGGTCTTGCACTAAACCCAGAGATCACCTATTTACCTTATTCAGTTAGCCAGCTGGCCCTGGAGGAGGAAATCGCCTGTCTCTGCCTCCTATGTGTGCTTAATAAACTCACTTTTGTTTTGTTTTTTTTTTTTTTGTTTGCTTGTTTGTTTTTGAAGATGGGGTTTCTTCATGTAGTTTTGGCTGTCCTGGAACTCTCTTTGTAGACCAGGCTGGCCTCGAATTCACAGAGATCCATCCATCTGCCTCTGCCTCCGGAGTGCTGGGATTAAAGGAATAGGCCACCATGCTTGGCTTACCACATTTATTTATTTGTATATGTCTTAGCCATTTGTAAAGTCATGTGTATGCAGGCATGTCATGTGTATATGAGTAAGTGTGGGTACTTTCAGATCCCAGAGACTTTGGAACCCCTCTGTGGGTGCTGGGAGGCAAACTCGGGTCCTCTGTTAAAAGCAGCACATTCTCTCAACCAGGGAGGGCCACCTCTGCAAACCAGCATGTACATACTGGGTCCACACACTGGAGAAGCATTTCTCCACCACACCTTCCTGTCAGTCATCTTCAGTCAGCAGCCCCTTCCCCGGTGCCTCTCCAGAGCCATGGAAGAGCAGATTTTACTCAGCTCATGGCAGGACGGGAAGGAGCGGATGGACCCGGATGAGGCTTGGCGGGTTTCATTCGGGAGAAAGAGGGCCTGTTTTTCTCTCAGGAGTTTCCTTCCTCAGCTTTACCCACCCATCTGGGACTTAAGTACTGGGGATACTTTTATTTCTTTTGAGACAAAAATTGAAATAGAAAGACAGAGCCCTCACCCCATAAGCACAGTGAGTACCAGAAACCCAATCTCCCCACTGGATTTGCGCTTCAAAAAGGAAAGACTCCTCCTCCAACCAAACCAAAACCCTAAGTGTTTTCAAGCTCATATCCCCTGGGTGGGTCAGCCAGAGTTTATCCCAGTAAAGTATTACCATATTACAGCAAAGCAACGCAAAAATAATCGAAACTCTCAAATGCTTCCAGCACCAGCCTTGCCTTCCTCTAGGAAGGTTGGAGAACATTCAAGACAGTTTGTAGGATGTCTGAAAGTAACTACCAGGTACCTCGCTCTCTCCTCCCTACACCACACAACTGGCTAGAGCTTGCCAGGGCATTCTCTGTGCAGGGTGTCAAGCCCTTTAATAAATCTCTTAAACAATGAACAAAACCCATGAGGTCCTGATGGCTTTCAGGATGCTGAGGGCAAAGGTGAGGCTGCTGGAGGCGCTGCCCCCACTACAGGAGCCATCTTCCTGCCTTCTGTTCTTTCTGCCTGGCCCATACAGTGGGGGATGGCCCTGCATCTGTCACATGTAGAGAAGGCAGCTCCAACTCCTGTAAGTCACCACACTTCCGACAGCAGAGCCATGTGTACAAATGATTAGAATTCAAAAGACAAAAAGGATCAACCAATTAGAGTTTCGTCAGAAGTGCCTCTATATTTATTGTCTGGTGCCATCATTGGCATATCTAAGCCCTCAGTCAAGCCATTCGTCAAAATACTGACCAAAGGTGGAAATATAGCTGCATGAGACAGATAATTACCTATTGCAGGCCACTCCCATGTTTGATCCCCAGCAAACACCTGCCACCCCAGAAAATCACCCGACACATGTTAAGATCTTAATAAATCACTCTGGGAAGCAGAGGCAGGCGGATCGCTGTGAGTTGGAGGCCAGCCTGGTCTACAAAGCAAGTTCAGGACATCCAAGGCTACACAGAGAGACCCTGTCTCAAAAAAACAACAATAGCCAGGCATGGTGGCTCACGCCTTTAATCTCAGCACTTGGGAGGCAGGGGCAGGCGGATCACTGTGATTTCAAGGCCAGCTTGGTCAACAAAGCGAGTCCAGGACAGCCAAGGCTAACACAGGGAGACTCTGTCTCAAAAAACCAAACCAAACCAAACCAAACAAACAAACAAAAAAAAAAAACCACCACCAAAAACAAGAAAAAGATCATGCCCAATACCATCTTGAAGAAGAGTTTATTTTGCCACATGGTTCCAGGAGGACGGAAGCCAGCAAGCCATTAACCATGGCAGAAGCAGGAAGCCAAAGTAGCAGATCTTTTATCTCAAGCATTAAACTTGCTCAGAATTCCAGTATTCGAAGGAAGCAGGAAGCAGGTTGAGGCTGTCTACTCTAAGGCTCCCTCCTAGGGCGGCACAGAGCAGGGCCACACCCCCTAAACCTACCCAAACAGAGCTAACACCTGGGGACCAAGTGCTCAGATGCCTGAGTCTATGGGGGGACATTTCTCATTCAAACCGCCACAGGGGGTTTTCAATCAGACAGTATGGGGCGTAGCCATAAGTAAGTTCTGAGGTCAAGATCACTTCCCCCAAGCTCTGAAAGCTCACCTCAGCTCATTTTTCCAATTATAAATCAGAACCTAATATGGCTTTCTGTTTTTAGACTGTCTGGGAGTCAAACTAATAGTATCTGGGACATTCTCTAAGTCATAAAAGCACACTGGAGACCCTTTTTGAGTCCTGGTCCGTTTGCTCAGATGAAGATACATGCTCTAGTCTGGTCTGGCTCCTATATTACACTGAGGTCATCTTTTCTGAGTTCTCCTCTTGTGTTGACCAAGCCAGATAAATAAAATAAATAAATAAATTAAATAAAGAAGATGTTATTGTCGGCTAGTCTGCCAGGACAATGAGAAAACCAGTATGTCTTTAGCTTTTTCAGAATTAGAAGGAAGTTTCTCTCTCTCTCTCTCTCTCTCTCTCTCTCTCTCTCTCCCTCCCCCCCCCTTAGATTTTTGAAGACAGGGTTTTTCTGGGTAATAGACCTGGCTGTCTTGGACTTGCTTTTGTAGACCAGGCTGTCCTCGAACTCACAGCGATTGGCCTGCCTCTGCCTCCAAGTGCTGGGATTAAAGGAAGGTTTTCTTTAGTGACACTTGTCCCAACCTTTGGTTACAAACAATGAAATCTGCACAACTAGCTGGCTGTGGTAGCACAGGCCTATACTCTTAGCATTGGGAAGACAGAGGCAGGAGGATTAAAGTTTGAGGTCAATCTGGGCTTTTACAGCAAGAAAATCTTTTGAAAATAATAACAACTTGAGGCTGAAAAGTTAGCTCAGTGGTTAAGTTGCTCCTGCAGAGGCCTGGGTTCAATTCCCACATGGCAGCTCACAACCATCCATAACTCTGGTTCCAGGAGACTTGACCCTCCCCTCCCCTCTGCAAGCACCGTGAGTGCCCATGACTGACATACACACATGCAAGCAAAACACTCATACAAATAAAATAAACTTTTTTTTTTTCCAAAACAGGGCTTCTCTGTGTAGCCCTGGCTCTGCTGGAACTAGCTTTGTAGACCAGGCTGGCCTTGAACTCACAGATCCACCTGCCTCTGCCTTCCCCAAGTGCTGGGATTAAAGGTGTGTGCCATTACCACTTGGCAAATAAGTAAAAATTAAAAACTTTACAGTTAATAAAACTTCAATCTAGGGGACTGGAAAGATGTCTCAGGTTAAGAACTCTTCAAGAGGACCCAAGTTTGTTTCCCAGCACCCATAAGGCACTCCCTATAGCTCCAGTTCTAGGAAATCTAACTTCTGGCTTCTATGGGGCGCGCGCGTGCACGTGCACACACACACACATAGAGAAAAAGAGGCTCTGAGCACTTGACACTAAGCGAGTGAAAAATAAAATTTTAAATACAATAAAATTTTTTTAAATTTAGTGAAATGGTTGAGCTCTTCCTTATGGTACAATTCCTGAAATAGGGAACACGTATTTCTCTTCCACGAACTTAAAGAACAACCTTCAAGCAGTCACTAGGAGGAGGCTATGGGCTAGCAAGACCTTTCAAAGACAATAAACGGACCGCTTATTAGGTTTCACAGGGGATTATGGGGCTGCCGAGCCAAAAGCTCTCTGCTACCACATGAAACTGAGAAGAATCCAGCAGGAGGTCCCAGTGAACTCTAGAAAGATCTAGGAAGCTCTATCTCTGCTAGCTGAGATAAAGCAGACCTCCTGAGTGTAGAGACACCACATCCACTGATGAGAATACCAACGCCATCCAAGTTCTGAGCTTTCTAAATAACCAGGTTATTTCTTCACTCACAGACCGTGGACGAAACCAGAAACAACAACAGAAACCTCCTTCCTGACTGGCTTTAATTTGAAGAGCTCACAAGACAAAGTTACAAGCCCATGATAGCAAGCAAACATCCTGGCCCCACTGTCTGTGCCCCAGGCACACCTCCCATTGCAGAGCCTCCACTTACAGGCTCTCACTTGGAGCCAGGAGTGTTGTCCAGAGCCACCCAAACAACCACCAGAATACAAGTGTATGCAGATCACCACTTAGCCATTTAAATACTTGATTGACATAGGAAAAATGTGGTACAGATGTAAGGTTAAGCTCAAAATGAAAATCCCGATTTTCCGGCAGCTGCAGAGATGGCTCAGCAGTTAAGACTGCATGTGTACTTTTAAAGGACCCACTCTAGTCCTAGCCCCCTCCCCCAAACTCCAACTGCAGGGGATGTGCTCTCCTCTGGTACCCACACACGTTTGTAGACAGCCAGACACACACACACACACACACACACACACACACACACACACACACACACACACAAGTTCTGGCTTTCATAGCAGAGAGACTACTTCTCTGTTTTTTTTTGGCAGTGTCATGTTTCTTAGCAGAGGTGGGATGGCATCTGCACAGAACACAAGTGGCAGTCCTGTCAGTCTTTGGCAACTGTCTACGAATCCTCCATCTTTTCCATATAATTCTCAGTAAAATTTATGAAAACTTCCTAATGTAATTTCAGAAGAGCTACAAGACAGCCACAGAAACAATGATCAGCTTACCCTTCACACGCACAGTTCATTCTCCATTCAACCAAACATTTCTTTGTTTTGTTTTTGTTTTTGTTGTTGTTGTTGTTTGTTTTTTTGAGACAAGGTTTCTCTGTGTAGCCTTGGCTGTTCTGGACTCGCTTTTTAGACCAGGCTGGCCTCGAACTCACAGCGATCCACCTGCCTCTGCCTCTCTAGTGCTGGGATTAAAGGCGACAACCAAACATTTCTAATAATTCAAACTGTTGAGTGTCCTAGAAAGTAATTAACATAATATTGTTTATGCAAGCAAACCCCATGATGAACTCATTTAATTAGGAGCATTGTCTCCAAATTAGACCTCTTAAAAAAACAGCCCCTTTCAAAGTGGGATCTAAAAACATCAGCACAGCAGGCGCATGAGACTGAAAAGGTTCCGTGCTCCACTCAGCTTGAAACCAGAGCTTCACAGAGGGGGCTTGTTTACTTAAATTTAAAAGGGCCCTTAATGTGCATTGGGGGCCTCTGTGGAGAACAATCACTGTAGCATTTTCTGAAATGAATTGCCAGAAGAACCCCAGTGAGTCACAGCTAGTAACACCATCCATCTAAGACACCACAGACACACGCAAGTATGTGTTAGCGCACAGTTGAGTCAAGTACCAGCCCCCCCACCCACATACACACATTTTAAATGATAGAAGTGTTTTCAAAAGTACTAAAACTTCTGGGTTCTCTGGGAAAGTATGTAAAAGAAAACACAAGAGTTCTAAATCTGGTTAGGTGGGAGATCAGCTATACTGACTTCAGGCAAAGGGAATTTATAAGATCTCTGCTTGAGACAAGGGAAATAAAAAATACCATCTACCAGCAAGAGCAACCCACTGAGAAGAAGGTCGTTTGTTTGGATTCCTTCCGTGAGCATCTCCCTTGCAAAGTTTGGAACACCCACAACTTAAGGTCAGTGCTGTCCAGATGCTCAGTGAGCACTACTGTAAGAAGGTGTGTGTATCTGTAAGGTGTGTGAATCTAAGAGCATCACATCCCTGATGCTATTAGCATCCTTCTGTGTGTGTGCACTACCCAAGAGCTGCAGAGCAGGCGGGGCAATCCTTGGTCCAGTCCTACCCTAAGGCAGTGTGTCACAGTTACCTCTCATGGTATTATGGTTATATACCCTTAGTTTAAGAACCACTAACAAGATGTGGGCATAGTGGGCCTTTAATCCCAGTACTTTAGAGGCAGAGGCAGGTAGATCTCTGAATATGAGGCCAACCTGGTCTACAAAGAGAGTTCCAGAACAGCCAAGGCTACACAGAGAAACCCTGTCTCAAAAAACCAAAAACCAAACCAAACAAAAAACAACAACAAAAAGCCCAAAGTTCTCTGGCTTCCATACATATGTTGTGACATGCATACACACACACACACACACACACACACACAGAGAGAGAGAGAGAGAGAGAGAGAGAGAGAGAGAGAGAGAGAGAGAGAGAGAGAGAGGCAGGCGGGCAGAGAGAGAGACAGACAGACATAGAAACTCAATGAGAAGGCCTAGGACTGAGTGAACAGTTGTAATTTTTCTCTCTCAATTTACCACAGACTGAGAAAACACAATCCGCACTTAACCATGGATCCATGAGTCTTTAATTCTTTGTTGCTGCAACAAAATACCTGAGGCTAATTAAGCTAAAAAGAGAAAAAGCTTTTTTTTTTTTTTTGGCTTATGATTTCACATTTTTCAGTGCTTTGTAGCTTGGCCTCATTGCTCTGGGGCTGCTGTGATGCAATAGATCTTGGTGAAAATATGATGTAGAAAAGGCCTGTTTGCCTCACGGGGTAGGGGTTGGGGACACAGTAAACTAAGGAAGGGGTGTATCCAGGCACCTGCACCCTTTCAACCCACAACGAGCTAGCTTTCCTCTCCTGGGCCCCCATCCTAAGGGTTCTCCCATCTCCGAGGCGTGCCTCAGCCTGATGAACAAGCTGTTAGGTGTTTGTGGAGCATAGCCACCACTCTGATTCTATGACCAGCTAGATTCAATTTCCCTGCCAGTTACAGAGTAAAAGACTGGAAAAATCTTAGCGCAACAAGAAGCATCAAGGACAGTCTCAGAGTGAACAGAACTCATGGCAAAAGGCTTTACATGAGCGTGAGCTTGAGGGCGAGTCTACCCTACCAGGCCTTCATTTTTTTTTTTTTTTTTTTTTTCCGAGACAGGGTTTCTCTGTGTAGCCTTGGCCATCCTGGACTCACTTTGTAGACCAGGCTGGCCTCGAACTCACAGCGATCCGCCTGCCTCTGCCTCCAAAGTGCTGGGATTAAAGGCGTGCGCCACCACGCCTGGCTTCAGGCCTTCATTTTAGGCTGCCAGGCTTTGGTCTCCCATTAGGAGAGGAAGGAAGAAGCCCAAAGTTAGCCATCTTTATTACTTAGTTGCAGTACCTCTTCCTGTCTGCTTGCCTGTCAGGGACCTACCTCTTGGTCTCTGGGTACATTTCTGACTTGCTTAAATCGTGCTATCTGAGTGAACCATGTTGAAACAAGCACCCGCTTGGGATGGAGGAAAACTAAGCAGTAGAGCGGCTCAAGCTTCTTGTGTGAAGGGCAGGGGAACAACTCACCAGGATCATTATTTCATATCATAAGCTTCAAAACATGCTGAAGCTCCGCGAGGAGCTGAGAGGTGCCGAGAGGAGTGTCTGGGACTCTCATACTCCTCAAACCTCTTGGTTTGGTATTGACTTTGAGTTCTGGGTCTCACCCAATCAGAGAAGACATACTACAGATCTTGGAGTGATTTGAATGAGACTAGTTCCCATAAGCTCATATATTTGAATGCTTGGTCCCTAGTTGAACTGTTTAGGAAGGATTAGGAGGTGTGGCCTTGAGGAGAAGGTGGGTTACTAGGGGACAACGTCAAGGTTTCAAAAGCTTAAACCAGGTCCAGCTCCCTCGCTCCCTCCCTCTCTGCCTGCCCCCCTCCTCTCTCTGCCTGCTACCTATGGATTAGCAGGTAAGCTCTTAGCCACTGATTCAGCCACATGCCAGCCTGCCACCACGACAGTCATAGGCTCACCCTCTGAAACCATATTGAATCTCCCAATTAAATGCCTTATGTTATAAGTTGACATGGCCATGGTGTCTCTTCACAGGAACAGAACAGCAATAAGACACCCCTAGAGCTTTGTGGACTACTGTCATGATCGCCACCATGAATGTGATGGGTAAGTTCAGAGCAGCTAAATAGACATACAAGCTCTCCATCCTAAACACAAAGGCTGCAAAGTATTACTGTGAAGTGACAGAACAATGAAAACGATGATCTAAAAAAAGAAAGAAAAAAAAATTAAATTAAAAAGAAAGAAAATGATGGCCTTGAGCTACTATGTGGGTGTGACCTGTAATACTAGCACCCAGAAAACTATATAGTGCATTTGAAGTCAGTATGGGTATACATACATAGTGCGATTCTATCAACAAAGTAAAATAGGGTTGGCAAGGTAGTTTAGCTGACACCAAGCCAGATAACCAGTTCAATCACCAAGGTTAACACCATGAAAGTAGAGAACCAGCTCCCAAAAGTTGTCCTCTGCTTTCCACAAGCACGCTGCGGCATGTGTGTCCACCCCCAAAACACACACAAAATAAATAAAATGTAATCATAAAATAATTGCAAGGCACAAATTAGTATATCTTTTTTAAAAAGATGTACTTATTTATTTAATGTATATGAGTACTTTAGCTGCATGTACTCCGCATGCCAGAAGGGGGCATCAGATCCCAGTATAGATAGATGGTTGTGAGCCATGAGGTTGCTGGGAATTGAACTCAGGACCTCTGGAAGAGCAGGTGGTGCTCTTAATCACTGAGCCATCTCTCCAGCCCCAAGGCACTAATTAGGAGTCAGTGACATTTCACACAATTCTGGTGACACAAATTCTGGGTTTCTTTTGAGCTCTGTACTCAGGAATTCCTGACAGTTTATGTGTGTTTGTTTTTTAAGATTTTACTTATTAGAGCTGAGTGTAGTGGCACAGGCTTTTAGTTGTTTTTTGTTGTTATTGTTGTTTTGTTTGTTTGTTTGGGTTTTTTTTTGAGACAGGGTCTCTCTGTGTATCCTTGGTTGTCCTGGACTCGCTTTGTAGACCAGGCTGGCCTATAACTCACAGTGATCTGCCTGTGTGCGCCACCATACCTGGCTGAGGTTTAAGTTTTAAAATTTGAAAAAACAAAGTTGGTTTTGTTTTGTTTGAGACAGGGGTCTATGTAACCCAGGCTGGCTTTGAACTCACAAAGATCTACCTGCCTCTCTGCCTTTCAAATGCTGGGATTAAAGGCATGAACCAGCCAAACATAGTGGCACATGCGTTAATCTCAGCACTGGGAGGCAGAGGCAGGCAGATCTCTGTGAGTTCAAGGCCAGCCTGGTCTGCAGAGTGAGTTCTAGGACTACACAGAGAAACCCTGTCTCAAAACACTGAGAGATGTGCTCAAGGGCACGCTCTTGATGGATCACAGCGAGGTTATTGACCTTCCTAATATTGTGACCTTTGGTGACTCCCAACTACAGAATTATTTTGGTTGCTACTTCAGAACTGTAATTTTGATACTGTTATTAATCATAACGTAAACCATCTGATATTTCTGATTGTCTTAGGTCACCCCTGTGAAACCTTCTTCCAGCCCCTCAAAAGGGTCACAGCTCACAGATTAAGAACCACTGTTCTAAACTAGGCATGGTGGCGCACACCTTTAATCCCAGCACTCCCGGGAGGCAGAGGCAGGTGGATCGTTGTGAGTTCGAGGCCAGCCTGGTCTACAAAGTGAGTCCAGGACAGCCAAGGCTACACAGAGAAACCCTGTCTTGAAGAACAAAGCAAACAAAAAAGAACCACTGTTTTATTGGTTTTTTTTTTTTTAAGCTTATTGATTGGTTGTTCTATTGTATTTTATGGTCAATCTGGCCTTCACAAGCTCCTATATATAAGAGGCAGGGGCCCCATAACATAGGCACCAGAAACTTCACCATATGAACGTGATCAAAATGAATCATACACCTGTATAAAATTTTCAAAGTAGTTCTCAAACTATTCATACCTTTTAAAAGATAAAAACTTCACTATGAAGAGACAGAGAATGGGAAAACAGCATTTAAACTTTGTGCGATCGTTATCTGTATCTAGAACAGAAGGCAGAGATGAGCAGGAGGAACACACTGGGGTTCCATACAGAACACTTGCCCCACTCTACAGAAGGCTGAGCATTAGTCGGCAGCAGCCTGGGCAGCAGGTACCAAGCGCAGCAGCTCTTGAAGGGTCTTCATCATGCTGCTGCCTGCGATACCCAGAAAGGGGACAGAAGTTTATTCCCAAATTAGCCCAGTACAGGCAACAGGTAAGAAACATAACGTTAGAGCTGGGTGCAGTGGCACACGCACCTGTAATCCCAGCACTCTGGAAGGCAGATACAGGTGGATCTCTGTGAATTTGAGGTCAGCCTGGTCTACAAAGTGAGTCCAGAACAGCCAAGACTACACAGAGAAGCCCTGTCTCGAAAAACAAAAACAAAAACAAAAACAAAAACAGTAAAGTCATCCGTCCTAAAAATATTCAGTGCCTTTGAGGCCTCTTCATAGAGAGATTGCTGGCGTTTTCTTTTAACCGCTCAGTATGTATTGGCCACCCCCCTTGCGCTTCGGTTCTCAACCGTGTGCCTCACTTCAGTTGAAAAAGAAATAACAAGTGAAATTGCTTGTCTTGTTTTCTACAGACTGCATCTAATGCAAAAGCATGGCCTGCCCAAGATAATGTGATTTACCCTGGAGCCTGCAAATACTATCCTGTCATCTGCTGCACAGAGCATTTCCAGACAGTCACTAACGAGTAAGAAAACAGCAAATTGCTAATTCACAAAGAGCGTGCAAGGATTGCTAAAAGCATCTGCTACATCCATGCTGCAGTTTCTGACCTTTAGACCTTCCAAGCCCACTAAGTGGGAGTCCCCATGGCCAGATCTCTCCCTGCAGGTAAGTTAGCAGGCACTGGGAGTTCCCGTGGCCATATATTGGGGGTTAGCCTGATGTGCTGTGTATTTGGATGCTGGTTTCTGTGCCCCCAAATCAGGTTGCAGTCCAGACCTGGGTACTGTCATGTTCCTTGATCAATGTTGTGTATATGTTGGTCATCAGTTATCTCTGATTTGTTAAAGAAGCTAAACAGGCCGGGTGTGATGGCACACGCCTTTAATCCCAGCCCTCAGGAGGCAGAGGCAGGTGGATCACTGTGAGTTCGATGCCAGCCTGGTCTACAAAGTGAGTCAAGGACAGCCAAGGCTACACAAAGAAACCCTGTCTTGAAAAACCAAAAGAAGAAGAAGAGGAAGAAGAAGAAGAGGAAGAAGAAGAAGAAGAAGAAGAAGAAGAAGAAGAAGAAGAAGAAGAAGAAGAAGAAGAAGAAGAAAAATAAGTAGCCAATGGCTGGGAGAGGAGATAGAAAGGCTGGACTTCTGATCCACTGACAGGTCTCAGGTAGGGACCATGTGAAAGGAAGGAGGAGGAAGAGGAGGGAGAGAAAGGAAGTAGCCATGAGGACTGGCCTGATGGAGCAGAAGCAGCCCTGCAGGACCAGTATGGCAAGTAATTTAGGGTGTGTGGCTGGAAAGCAGCCAGACTAGCAAAGAGGGTTAGACTAGATCGATAATCTGCCCAGTCCTAGAGCTTTAAAGCTTGTTGAATAAAACTAGTAGGTCTGTGTAATGAATCAGGAGCTAGAATGGGTGATTAGAAAGCCCCCAAATTGTACCGTATCTTGTCAGCCAGACCTCTCCCTGCAGGTTAGAAGGCACTCAGCAAAGAACGCAGGAAGGAAGGTCCGGTTAGTCAGTGACCTACAGAGCCATGTTAAAACATTCCCAAGAGGGCTGGAGAGATGGCTCAGTGGTTAAGAGCATAGGCTGCTCTTCCAGAGGACCCAGGGTTCAATTCCCAGCACCCACATGGCAGCCCACAACTGCTTGTAACTCCTGATCCAGGGGAATCTGACTCCCTCACACATACATGCAGGAAAAACATCAATGTACATTAAAAAAAAAATTTTTTTTTAAAAACTCCCAGCGACTTCAAGAAAAAGGTTCCTTTTGTGAGAAAGGAAGCAAAGTGTCCTATACCCATGGCATGGATTATTTAATAAAGTCATTAAATATTTAGCTCTGATAATGGACCAGAAGGATGCCATTTTGATGAACACTCTTCAGTGGTTATTAGCAAAGCTAAATGCTAAATTGAAATGGGCTCCTCTGTCTCCGGTGCTTACGTTTGTATTCCATGGAACCAAGAGCCTGCTGCGTATCAAAATAAAAGTGGCCAGCACCCAGTCCTGCAGCTGCCTTAGGCACAGCCAAAATGTACTGGACTGGACAGTGGGAGAAAAGACTTTTACACCAGGCCACTGATTCTTTGAGATGCAGATAGTGGCCCCTTCTGTATGGCATCTAACACTGTTCCCATCTCCTCTGTCAACACTGTTCCCAGCTCTTCCTGATCATGCAAATCAGAATGCAGGTGCCCCAAAGTATACAGAAGGGGCCTAAAGGGAGCAACTCAGAAAAGGAGAAGTGGAGGGGAGCTTACCTGCTGGGCAGAGGGGTCAGGGATGGAGGTGATTACCTGCTGGGTGAGGGGACAGGCTACAAAGCAGACTCACACAAATCTCTGAGGTTGAGGACCAGCACTGCACAGAACAAGAGGCCAAAGTGATCATTGATTTGGGGTTCTTATTAATTTTTTTGTTTTTTGTTTTGCTTGGTTTGATTTTTTTTGAGACAAGGTTTCTCTGTGTTAGCCTTGGCTGTCTTGGGCTTGCTTTGTACACCAAGCTGGCCTCAAACTCACAGTGGTCCTCCTGCCTCCCGAGTGCTAGGATTAAAGGCATGCACCACCATGCCGGGCTTTATTAATTTTTTTTTTAAAGTTGTGTGTGTGTGTGTGTGTGTGTGTGTGTGTGTGTGTGTGTGTATGTGTGTGTGTGTGTGTATGTGTGTGTGTGTGTGTGGTGCGCCACGGAACACAGGAAGTCAACATCAGGAGTTGGTTTGCCCCTTCTACTGGGAGCAACTGAGCCAGCATGACAGTTTGGTTTTGCTATACAAGCCAGGGTGCTGAGATTACAGGCCCTGCTGCACCTCGCCTGCCTGAAAGCACCATTAAAGAAATAAACAGGGTCAGGAGAGATGGGTCAGCAGCAGTTAAGAGTGTTTGCTGCTCTTCCTCCAGAGGACCCAAGTTTGGTTCCCAGCATTCACACTGTTGGGGCTCACAGTCACCTGGTAACTCCAGCTCCAGCGTATCCCATGGCCTCTTCTGGCTTCCAAAGGTACAAGCACACATACAGCATGCAACCACACAAACACATATATACAGAGTTTTTAAAAAATGTTTTCTCCAGCCTGGTCTACAGAGTGAGTTCCAGGACAGCCAGAGCTGTTACACTGAGAAACCCTGTCTCGAAAAACACACAAACAAAACAAAACCAAAAAAGAAAAGTGCTCTCTTGGGAGTTAGAGAGATGGCTCAGAGACTAAGACTGCTGACTGCTCTTCCAGAGGCCCTGAGTTCAATTCCCAGCAACCACATGAGGGCTCACAACCATCTATAACATGATCCAATGCCCTCTTCTGGCCTGCAGGTATACATACAAGCAGAGCTATATATATAAAATAATAAATAAATAAATAATTTTTTAAAAAGAAAAGCATTCTCGCTTTACTTTAAAAGATATATAAATAAATCCACAGCATATAAAATTATCTTTAGAAACTAGAAAATTTATTTGGTTTTCCTCACCACACAGTTCATGGAACTTCCCTTTTTCAGATAGCTCATCCAAATGACAGACTGTAATACTTTGAAACATATTCTTGTTTTCTTTCTTTACATAATAGCCCACTCTTGCATTGTCTGAAAATATTTACTTTTTGTGTGTGTGTGAGACATTTTCTCACTATGTAAACCAGGCTGGTCTTGAACTTAGATCTGCCTGAGTCTGCCTCCTAAGTGCTGGGTTGAAAGGTGTGTACCATCACATCTGGTGAGAAAAATTTCTCTGAGACAACTGAAGAAGGTAGTTTTGCAATAAAAACAGTCTAAGATGTATTTTCCTCAAGCCTCAAACTTGTCTGTTATTCTCAAAAAAAAAAAAAAAAAAACTCTTTTCATTGAGGATCCTAAGTTTGATAGGTAGGTAGCGTTTTTTTTTTTGTTTTGTTTTGTTTTGTTGTTTTTGAGAAAGATACATGAGATCAAACACAGTTCTCCATGTGTATCCCCCAGGCAAGGCCAAACTGACAAACTCATTCATGGGGATCACTGCTGAGACAGAGAAATTATTGATGTCTGTCCCAGTTTCATTTTTGTTGCTGTGATAAAAGATCCTGGCAAAAAGTAGACTGGCGGAGGGAAGGGTTTATTTCAGCATTAGAGCCAGGTCACAGTCCACCATTGTGGGGGAGACAGAAACTTTAACCCCAGCACAATGGAGGCTGAGGCAGATGGATCTCTGAGAATAGATATTGTGTCAAAATGGGGTCATGGTGGTAAAGTTAAGCATGCTCAACTGCTGTGTTCAATTTTGCTCTTTTATAGCTCAGGAACCTGGGGTACGGAGTGTTACCACTCCCAGTAGGCTGGGCCTTCCCACATCAATTAATACAGCCCCCAGTAGACAAACCCACAGCACAACCCAAGGCAGGCCATCTCGCTTTAAAACACTCTTCCCAGGGAGTGTCAAGCTGACAACTAACTCTAACCACCAGCAGTATCCAATTGCATAATAATGAGAAGGCAGTTTTGTGGTTAGAAAGGGGTGGTGGTGGCGCACGCCTTTAATCCCAGTGCTAGGGAGGCAGAGGCAGGCAGATCTCCGTGAGTTCGAGGACAGCCTGGTCTACAAAGCAAGTCCAGGACAGCCAAGACTACACAGAGAAACTCTGTCTCTAGGAAAAAAGAAAGCAGGTAAGTTTGCTAGGAAAGGTAAGGTTTTATGTGGGACCATTAGTCTGACTTGGTCTTAATAACACCCACCACTTTGTTGATTTCTGGACTGTGGTCTTTTCACACCATTCTTGCTACAGTACAGATACGACCTGAGTATGTTCTAAAAGCTTGGTACCCAGTATAACCATGTTAAGTAGGCAGAACCTTGGAGAAGTAGAGCCTAGAATGCGGTAGTTAGGTCTCAGGGGTTACACCCCAGGAAATGGTTCATGTGCTGTTTTAGAGCAAGACCATCCCGTGTCCTGGACATAGCTAACTAATTGCCTTTGTCTCTCCACCACATTGCAAGGTAGTCCGGGAGTCTCTGTGAAGAAGTCAGCTCCACGTTGCTGGGTTCTCCAGCCACCAGGATTATGAACCCAAAAATCACCTTTATCCCTACCTCTGGGGGGTTTTCTTAGAAAGAGATCAGGTTTATTGAGCATACTGCAAGGGGCACTGGGGGTGGGCACTACCTAGAATTCCCCCAGGAACAGCAAACAGACTGACTAATAAAGAGTACTAAAGTCTCAGAACTTTGCAAACCAAACCATCATTTTCCCAAGCTGCCAATTCTTCAAGTCTCTGGCTATTATTAGACGCATGATTTATCGCTCGGGTGGGTCCCCGCCGCTGCACACAGCCGACCTAGAGCGCTAAACTGCCTGGGCAGAAGTCAGGACATTGGGAATCTCTTGTGAGAAACAAATAGAAGCAGCCCGAAGGGAGACAGGTGGGCCCTACAACTTGCCCGAGGATGTGGTGCGACAGGAAACTGTCACAGTTTTGCCAGGTAACCGCCAATACGCAAACTCCAAAAACCTCTAGACCAGCCAGCCTGGCTGCAGTGAGATGGGATTGCTGGAAGGCGCCGAGAGGGCAGGCAGGGGGCTCCTGGGTAAAGGGGCATGAAGGGAGAGCCTGGGCTAGCAGGGGGCAGTAAAGAAGATCCTTGTTCTACACCGTTGAGCCCTGAGCCCAGAGGGGAAGGGGCAGTGGGCAGGCATGGCCGTCCTCGAACTCACATTGCCTGCCTCTGCCTCCTGAGTGCTGGGATTAAAGGCGTGCGCCACCCCGCCCGGCTATCATGCTCAGCTTCAACCATCAGTTTCCAAGCAGATTAATAACGGGATGAAATGACTCACTTACATATGAAATGCTGAAACCAAACCAAAGCTAAGGCATCCCCCCTTCACCTGTCAATGCAAACAGAACACGCATAATGCTAAATGACAAATGTCCAGTTATGCGTCAAAATGAAAACCAGTTTGTTACACACGTGCCCTAATAACCTTCCACCCAGCCTGTAGAGAGGCTCGCACAAGTCCGGCCACACACCCTAGGAAGGGGCATAAATTGAGGACCCAGTTCACATCTTCACTTCCCCAGTATATGTCCTTTCACAGTGAGGTCCAGCAGCTCAGGCTAAGGAAACACCAGGAGGAAGGAACGGAAACAAAGCCACTTCCTGCAGGATGACATGCCCACCAGCAAATAAAAAAGGGGGGGGGGGCTGCTTAACTGCAGTGTGATTGTTAAATTACATGGAACTATAAGGAATGAGTTTTCTATAAATAAAAGCAAGTTGAGACTCTTCCAAGCTAATTACAACTCAGAGATATTACATATGCTTATCAATTGACTGCCAGAGTAGGCGGGGCCGGTTATTATCTAATAAAGAAAGCACGGGTGGTACCATATTTTTGGCAGCGTGCTGCTAAAGAGAGAGTGATGCTGAGATTACCATGGCCCCTATAGAGGGAGGACACCCAAATTTGCAAAGTGTTCCACATTTCTAGATATAGTCTGTGCTGAGAGACACTGGTAGCCGAAGGCATTGAGCTTATTCTGAGGCCTAAATTATTCCTTGTTTAATGAGTAAATTTGGAAGAAATTGACTGTGTGAAAAACTGTGGAATAGCAGGGCATTTCTTTCACCGAGAAACTAGGCTTACAGAAGCACATATGTGCACAAGCTAATGAATGGATCTACTGTGGGCAACTTGTACTTTGTATTTAAAAATTATATCCATATTGCATGGGGGGGGGTGCTCATTTTACCATTTTTAATAGCAAAATTTGGCATTGCCCTAAATGTCAATCAGTACATATATTAATAAAGAATATTTATGTCACTGAGCAGGTGGCCATTAAGCTTTGAGCTAGATGTTTGTGTGTAAGTGTACACACACACACACACACACACACACACACACACACACACACACAAACACCCCATATACCAAGTCAGAGGAAGCCTAAGATACACTAATGAGTGAAAAACCAACACAGGCTGATCTGGTTTATAACATGTTGAAAATTCAAGAGCAAATATACATAATGAAAGTGTCAGCCTGGCGTTGTGGTGCATGCCTGTAATTTTAGCATGTGGGAGATAAAAGCAGAAGATAGACATTCATGGCCAGCCTTAGCTACATAGCAAGTTCAGGGCCAGCCTGGGCTGCATATGATCCTGTCTGCCTCAGAGAGAATTAAGCTGGGTGTGGTGGTAGACACCTCTTTGACTCCAGCACTTGGGAGGCAAATCTCTGAGTTTGAGGACAGCCTGGTCTACATGGAGAGTTCAGGCTACATAGAGACATGGGCACACAGAAAAAAAGATAGAGGGAGGGAAGATAGAGAAGGAGAAGGAAGGAAGGAAAGAAGGAAGCAGGAAGGAAGAAGGAAAAAGGAAGGAGGAAGGAAGGCCAAAGAAAACAATCAAATGGGACTGGAGACCCGTTTCCTCTTTGCAGTGGAGTCTGCATGCTGACGATGCATTGCGTAATTTTTTTTTTTTTTAATAAAGGACTGGAACACTTGCCTAACGTACCTAAGGCTCTGCAAACAAAAGCAAATTCTCATGTTCAGTTTACAGTTTCCCTTCACTTGTTTACTATCTACCTCTGCACTGTCTCCCCTACCTAGAATGCATTTCCCCCTTAGGTCAGAGTTGTATGCAAATCAACCCAAGCCAGGTTAGTCACCAAAAGCAACACAAAGGTCGTCTATCATCTCAGGGGCCCAAGCCCTGAGTCAGTGTCTCTTGTCCAGATCAGAAAACACAGGAGACGCTTTCCTTCCCTAACCCTTAAAAAGATAATGCCTTAGCTAAGACGATGGCTGGGAATACAATCTAGAACACTTGAACATGGAGTATCCCCGGCCCCCCCCCCATGTGTGTGTGTGTGTGTGTGTGTGTCAGGGCAGGACTTGGGAAGCCACGGAGGCAGCATGGATGGGATGTGCAAGTCCACAGCGAAAATGTTATCCAGGAAACCTTAGAAAGAGATAAGGTACAATTTTTTGTTGTTGTTTATTTTTGAGACAGGGTCTCATGTAGCTCAGGCTGGCCCAGAATTCACAATGTAGCTGAGGATAACCTTGAACTCCTCTGACCCTGCCTCTTTACATCCCTTACACATGTGAACCCCCCACACTGAGTCTGTGGGGTACTGGGGATGAAAGCCAGGCCTTTAGGCATGCACACATGGTACACACAGATACATGCGAGCAAAATGTTCATACACACAAAGACAAATAACAACAACAACAAAAATATATCATGCAAAAGAAAGTAATTGAAGAAGAGACATTTGTTTATTATTACTGTGAGTGTTAGTCAATTTCCTGAGACAAAGGCTCATATAGTACAGGTGGCCTTCAGCCTCCTTTCCTCTGCCAAGTGCTGGGATTCTACTCAATGCCATGCTTTGCACAGGCTCTCTACAGAATGAAAAACATACATACTGCTTACTCAAGCAGTCCAGGCTGAGTCACATTTGTAAGTGACAACCATTCTTTCAGCACCATCCATCAACTGCTCCACATCTCCCTCTGTTATATCTGGAGGCCAGGACTAATGGCCAATCTTAATCATGGTGTGCGTGGGTGGATGTGTGCGCATGTGCGCATGCACTCATGGGCAAAGTCAGAGAATAATTTGTAAAAACTGGTTCTTTCCTTCCACCCTGTAGGGTTTGGGAACTGAACTCAGGTCAGTGTCAGGCTTAGTGACAAGTGTCTTTTCCAGCTGAGCCATCTCCCAGGCCCAGGCCCAGGCCCAGGCCCCACCTACCTTTAAACCAATGCTGCAGCCATTGAGAGATGATGCACCCAGGGCTAAGGGCAATGCATCCTTCCAGGGCTAGAGAGACTTCCCCCCTTCACTGGGAGTGGCTGGCTTAGCAGGGGTTCAATGAGCCATGCTGTCCAGGGTCCACTAAAATCCTAAGCAAAGCTGTAAGCATGCACCCCATGTTAGTGACGATGCTTTCATCACCTACAAGCATGGAGCAAATTCTTGGAAAAGAATGCACCCATGCACACACACACACACACACACACACACACACACATCACCCCCTGTCACACACAAAAAAATCAATTCCTGTAGTTTTAGTATTACATTTAACTTTCATTCAAAACCTTTGATTTTGTTTCCCTGCCCCCAACCCCCTACCCCGCCCCAGACAGGGTTTCTCTGTGTAGACCCGTAACCTCAGTTTTGGTTTCCAAAGTTTCATTTTCAGGGTAGCCCCTGTGTTTTCCTTTTCCATATGTGTGTTGTGCATGTGTGTATGTTTCCATGTTCACACATGCACATACATGTAGAGGCTAGAGGTTGGTGCTAGAAATGATGTCCTGGTCTGCCTGCCTCTGCCTCGAGTGCTGGGTCAAAAAGTTTTTTGGTTTTGTTTTTTATGATTGTGTGTGTGTGTGTGTGTGTGTGTGTCTGTCTGTCGTCTGTCTGTGCAGTACAACTATGTGCAGGTCTCTACAAAGGGCAAACGAGGCATCAGATCCCAGGAAGCTGGAATTACAGGCAGTTATGAGCCACTAGATGTGGGTGCCAAGGTGTAAGTCAGGTCCTCTGAAAGAGCAGCAAGTACTCTTAGCCACTGGACCATCTCTCTAACCATATCACTCAAAAATTTTTTTCTTAAAAGATATCCAAGAACATGGAGAAATTTGTATAAGTAACATTTATTGTTTTGCATTAAAAATTATATTTCAGGGCTAGAGAGATGGCCCAGTGGTTAAGAGCATTGTCTGCTCTTCCAGAGGTCCTGAGTTCAATTCCCAGCAACCACAGGGTTGCTCACAACTGTCTATAATGAGATCTGATGCCCTCTTCTGCCCAGGCAGAGCTCTGTATACATAACAATAAATAAATAAAATGTTTAAAAATAATAATAAAAGCCGGGCATGGTGGCGCATGCCTTTAATCCCAGCACTCAGGAGGCAGAGGCAGATGAATCTCTGTGAGTTCGAGGCCAGCCTGGTCTACAAAGTGAGTCCAGGACAGCCAAGGCTACACAGAGAAACCCTGTATTGAAAAACAAAAACAAAATTCAAGAAGGCTGGAGAGATGGCTCAGAGGTTAAAAGCACTGTCTGTTCTGCCAAAGGTCCTGAGTTCAATTCCCAGCAACCACATGGTGGTTCACAACTGTAATGAGATCTGGTGCCCTCCTCTGGAGTGCAAGCACACAAGCGAGCAGAATACTGTATAAATAATAGACAAACCTTTTTTTAAAAAAGTATATTTCAACCCTATATATCAAAATCATGTGCCCACATAAAATTTCACTCTCCCAATTTATGAATCAAGCACCATTAGGCCCAGGCAAACAAAAACTTAGTGGTGTCCCTCTTTAAAAATTATGTTGACTCTAATGTTTACTTATTAGCAGCTTTCTCTCATCAAGCACAAATGCTAAGCAATTAAAACCAGTCAAAAATGAACAGATAACAAATAATTTCCCACGACAAGGTACTCTATTGATTTCATCTACACAAAGCCATTTTTAAAAATAGGATTAAAACCAGTCTTTCTGCATCCCACACCAGAGAGGTGTATGCACAACGTGGAGGGTTAAGCTATTTATCTTCAGAAAGAAATGCTGCTTGTGCAGGTGGTCCTAGCCCAGAGCAGATGGAGGGAAAAATACACCTATAAATCCTTGAGCTTGCTGTCAGCATGCCACTGGATAAGATTCCTCTGTTTTACTCTTCAAAATTCTCAACTCAATATAATATGTAAAAAGATTCTGATTTTTAGACTACTCCTAAATTCTTAATTTCTGTGTTGGGGAGGGTGGATGCATGTGGCAGTCTGAGGACTACTTGAAGAGTTGGAATTGGTTTTCTCCTTCCACTGTGCGGTTCCAGAGGAAGGAAGGAAGGTTGTAAGGCTTGACAGGCGGAGCATGGAGCCTCTCACCAGGCCCCATTAATTTTTTAACAATGCATTCTCCAACAAGATAGGAATTTTCGAAAGGGCATATGGTCTCCCAAAATGGTACTTCCATGTAAGCGAAGATAATATCAAGCTGGCTGTTTTGCTTACTATCTTTTTCTTTTTTGTTTTTTTTGTGGGTTTTTTTTTTTTTTTTTTTTTTGTTTTTCGACACAGGGTTTCTCTGTGTAGCCTTGACAGTCCTGGACTCGCTTTATAAACCATGCTGGCCTCGAACTCACAGCGATCCGCCAGCCTCTGCCTCCTGAGTCCTGGGATTAAAGGTGTGCGCCACCACTGCCTGGCTGCTTACTATCTTCTTAAAGGGCTCCATTTTCAGCAGGTTTGTCTCTGCATTTTCCTTTTCCATTTGTGTGCTGCACATGTGTGTATGTTTGCATGTTCACACATGCACATTCATGTAGAAGCTAGAGGTTCATATTACGTATTTTCCTCAACTACTCTCCATTCTATAATGAGGCAGGGCCTCTCAATGAACCCAGAAACAAGTTATGGAAGAGCATCCTGGTGGCGGCACCTGCCTTTAACCCCAGCACCAGGGAGGCAGAGGCAGGTGAATCCCTGTGAGTTCGAGGCCGGCCTGATCTACAACATGAGTTCCAGGACAGCCAAGGGCTACACGAAGAAACCTAGTCTCGAAAAGACAAACAAACAAAAAACAACAAAACAAGTTATGAAAGAGTATATAAAGCTAATTGCTTTGCTAGTTCTAATTTTATCATGAACTTTTTGATTTTGGCTAAGTGCATAAAAAATCTATATAATTAGTAGTAGTGTCAATCTCCACAGCTTCAGAATACCCTACTCTAACTGTATAGAAGTTCACTGGGCTGTAACTGACTTTCATCTGGTTAATTTTGGTGTGTGACTTCTTTATAATAAAGTTACTTTTTAATTTTATTTTTAATGAGGTAGAGGAGCTGGGAGGAATGGAAGGAGAGGGAGCTGCTGTTGGGATGTAATGTATGAGAGAAGAATGAAAAAATATTTTTAAAAAAGATTTATTTATTGTGCATAGTGTTTTTTGCCTGCATGTACACCTGCGCTTCAGAAGAGGGCACCAGATCTCATTATAGATGGTTGTGAGCCACCATGTGGTTGCTGGGAATTGAACTCAGGACTTTTGGAAGAGCAGGCTCTTAACCTCTAAGCCATCTCTCCAGCCCAAAAATTATTTTAAAAAGCACTGAAAAGAACAAATGTGCAGTCCAGCTCTAATCAAATAAAAGAAAATTGGATAACTCCTCAGGGCTGGTGTGACAGCTCCGCAGGTAGAGTACCTGCCACTAAGCATGGTAATTTGAGTTTGAGTCCCAGGTGAAACGAGAACTAAACTCAATGCTGTGTCCTCTGAGCTCCACACATGCGACATGAACTAAAAGTCATTAAAAATTTAAAAATCTTGCTTGACTTTAATCCCAGCACTCGGGAGGCAGAGGGAACAACCCTTCATAAAATGAATGTCATGAGAAACACAACAGGGGAGGTTTTTTTGTGGTTTGTGTGTGTGTGTACGTGTGCGTGTGTGTGTGGTTAGTTTTTATTTGTGGTTTTATTATTGCTGTTGGCTGGTGTTTTGAGACAGGGTTTCTCTGTGTGGCCCTGGCTGTCCTGGAAATTGCTCTGTAGACTCAGGGATCCATCTGCCTCTGCCTCCAAGGGATTAAAGGCGTACACCACCCCGACCTGCTTGTTTGTGTTTTTTGTTTTGTTTTGTTTTGTTTTTAAGGTGGTTCTTTTTTATTATTATTATTAATTTATTCTTGTTACATCTCAATGTTTATCCCATCCCTTGTATCCTCCCATTCCTCCCCCCCCCCCATTTTCCCATTATTCCCCTCCCCTATGACTGTTCCTGAGGGGGATTACCTCCCCCTATATATTCTTATAGGGTATCAAGTCTCTTCTTGGCTACCTGCTGTCCTTCCTCTGAGTGCGACCTTGTTTGTGTTTTTGAGACAAGCCCTTATAATGTATCTTGGCTGACCCAGAACTCACTGTGTAGACCAAGCTGGCCTCCAACTTAGAGGTTCATCCACCTGCCTCTGCCTCCCAGAGCACTAAGATTAAAGGTGTGTGCCACACAGCTGGGCAAGTCCTCTTCAAGAGCTTTTGTTTTGTTTTGTTTTGTTTTTCAAGACAGGGTTTCAGGCTGGCCTCGAACTCAGAGATCCGCCTGTCTCTGCCTCCCGAGTGCTGGGATTAAAGGCGTGCTCCACCACGCCTGGCTTCTTCAAGAGAATTAAAACAAAACAAAAGTGCCAAAACCCCAAATCAAACAAAAAAACAAAGGCAACCTTGATTATATCCTGGATCCAATCTTTTAAAACATGGGTGGTATGAAACACACTTAAAGAACCAGAAAGAAGGTCTCTGTATTACATGATGTTCAATCAATGTTAAATTGTCTCCTACTCGGTTGGAACAGAACTGTAGTTAAGCAGGATGGAGCGAGGTAACTTTACAATGCTGAGCTGTCCAGGCAGGAGGTGCCCTGATGTGTAACCTCACTCTGCTGGAGCTAATACCAAGAAGAGTAGAAAAGTGTCCGTGGGGTGTGGGGGTCCCTGGCAACCCCATCATGCACTCAGAAAGCAGAGACAGGCTCCCTAGGACTAATCAGTTAGTTAGAGGAACTAAATCGGAGAGCTGGGTTTTAGTGAAGGACCCTGTCCCAGTGATTAGAGTGGCCAAGGAAACGACCAGATATTAACCTTTTGGCTTCCACAGGCATGCATAAACATGTGCATCCACACACATGGCACATAAACACACACACACACACACACACACACACACACACACACACACACAAATGAGAGCTAGGGAGATCCAGTGGACATGGCAACGTGTTCAGTGCTGGGGAAATTGACAGAAGGATCCCTAGGGTTTGGGGACCAGCCAGTCAGGCCAGTTAGTGAGCGCCTTAAAGTGACCAGCTGGAGATAGGACTCCGAAGTTAAGACTTTTTACTGCTCTTGCTGAGGAGCCAAGTTCAGCTCCTAGCACCCATGTTAGGCCAACTTACAACTACCTGGCCTCCGTGTACACACCTACACAAGTACACATAACTCAAACATTAAAAACTATTTTTGAAAAAGGTGGAGATCTGCCAGGTGGTGGTGGCATATACCTTTTACCCTAGCACTCAGGGAGGCAGAGGCAGGAGGATCTCTGAGTTTTGAGGCCAGCCTGGTCTGCAGAGTTAGCTCCAGGACAGCCAAGGCTACACAGAGAAACCTTGTCCCCCCTCCCCTCTGCCAAAAAGAAAAAGTGGTGATGGGATGAGGCAGATACCCGACGTTGACCCCTAGCTTCTATGTGGATTTCCATCGCTCTACAGACACACAGGCACATACACAAACACACACCAAGAGAAATAAAAGATAAAGCAAAAATGAAGCCAATATGCTGGGTGGGCCGTGCCTGTAATCCCAGCACCAGAGAGGACGAAACAGAACTGTGATGAGCACAACAACAAACAAGGGCGGGGAGACAAAAACATACACAACTGACAAGTAACTGTGTAGCCGGGGACACGTGTCTTCAACTTTACACCACTGCCTCTCTCACACCATGCATACAATCCTCTATAGAGCAACTTTCCAGTCTAGAAATGGTTTTCACCTAAATTCTAAATCAAGGGAGAAGAGACCAGCTCAGCCCAGCAGTGGTGGCGCATGCCTTTTAATCCCAGCACTCTCTGTGAGTTTGAGGCTAGCCTGGTCTAGAGAACTGGTCAGCCAAGGCTATAACAGAGAAACGCTGTCTCCGGGGGCGGGGGCCGGGGGAGCAGGAGCGTGAGAGAGCGAGACTCATGAGACACTGCAAAAATAAATAATGTAAATTAGGAAAGCACAAGTCTTATTGCCAAGGACACATAACGTTCATAACGTTTATAGATTCAGTCTGGCATTTGCTGGACACACACTGATTTCAGAAGTCATCTTTAGCAGATTTTAGCAGCAGTAGGGAAGATGAGGCAGACGGATTGCAAGTTGGAGGTCACCATGAAATTACATAGCCCAAGCAACACTGTCAAAGAGGCAAAAAGTGAAAACAAACAGCTGAGGAGATGACGGGTAAAGGGGTTTGCTGCCAAGTCTGCCAAACTAAATTCAATCCCTGGAACCCATGGCATAGGAAGGAGGGATTCACCAGAGCAAGGCTCATGTACAACCAACGTTTTACTCTGTGAGGCATGAAATTACACTGAATTAGAACTGACACATCTGGCGGGAGGTGGTGGCCCCACTTGGGAAGCAGAGGCAGGCTGATCACCCAGATCCAGGACAGCCAAGGCTACCCGGAGAAACCCTGTTTCGGAAAAACCAAAAAGTTGCGGTTATAATCCCACAGTACAGTTGTTATTTTCTCCTCTGGTAATCAAACCATGAAGCTTCTGGTAACCAGACTGAAGGCAGAAATAAGGCAGGGCCCCTCACAAACTCCAGCTCTCTGGTGGAGCTGAAATAAAGCAGCTGGTCAGCTCCCAGCAAAGGCATGGGGCGGGGGGGGGGGGGGGGGGGGGTTGTTTGGAGATTTTCCTTCATGACCATAAAAAGCAACAAGCGGGTGACATTTCCCTGCACTTGAGTTTGCCAGCGCAGGAATTTGCAACTCCATTCAAGCAGGCTGTCTGAACTTCCCTGCTCTTCCCTCAAGTTCACCCACAGGCACAGAACCTCTAGTATTCGGTGCAGGCTGGGGAGGGTTTGAGGAACATAGTAACTTAACAGCCTTTCAACTCCACAGTAGTCCAATTGTCTCCTGCCCTAGAAACCACACCGAGGGAGAGTGCGGAAGGCTAAGAAGGCTTAACGCGGTCCTCTCGAAATTAAGTCTATAAACAGTTACTCTTGCGGTCAGAAAGTCAGGATGAAATCTGAAGCAAGTTATCTGGATTCTTTGAACAGTAAGGTCAACCCCAAAGGGTACTGGATCACAAAGTTTCTGGAATCATTCCTATTGTTGCCCCAATTTTCTGCTTTATCTGCTATGGGCCCCTGGACTATCTCTACATCTGGATGAAGTTAAATAAGATAAGCCCCTCCCCCTCCCCCGGGGACTCCCAGCTGTAAATTCAGGATCTGGGCAGCTCAAGCAGAAGAATCAAGAACCCAGCAGGGAGGATGTCCTGTCCATCGGCTACATCTGGGTAGGGGTTTGAAGTTTACTGCACGTATTGTCCTTGACTGGTGCCATAGTTTGAGCAGGACCCCTGGGCCCAGATCCTCCCGTCATAATGTTCTTCTTGTAGGTTTCTAGGACCTTCTGGATCCTTCTATTTCCCCATTCTTCCATGCTTCTCTCACCTAAAGACTCAATAGGATGTCCTCTCCTCTGTCCCACTTCCCTGGTAAGTGAAGACTTTCATGGGACATGCCCCTTGAGCTAGTGTCCAGATATAAGTGAGTATATACCACTTGACTCTTTCTGCTTCTGGGTTAACTCACTCATTATGATCATTTCTAGTTCAATCCATTTGTCCACAAATTTTGGGAATTTCCTTGTTTTTAGTAGCTGAGTAGTGTTCCATAGTGTAAATACACCACAGTTTCTTTATCCATTCTTCTACTGAGGGACACTTAGGCTGTTTCCATGTTCTGGCTATTATGAATAAGGCTGCTATGAACATGGTTGAGCATATGTCCCTGTTGTGTGGTGGAGCATTTTCTGGGTATATTCTGCCTCCCCCTCCTGCCTCCTCTCATGGCCCAGTTTGGTCTGGAACATTCCAGGTACCTCTGGCTGTGCTCTCCCTCGGATCTACAATAAACCTCAACTCATACTTAGGAGCAATGTCCTCATTTTTCCTTAAGATGCTACAAAGTTGCCTTCTGACCTCCGTATGTAATGTGGCACTAGGGCACCTCCCACTCACACAGGTCACCTCTATGCACAACATAATTTTTTGTTTTTATTGTAACAGGGTCTCACTCTGTATGTAGCTCTGGCTGACAAAGAACCTGCTTTACCGACCAGCTTGGCCTCACATGCAAAGGTCTTCCCCCTTTGCCACCTAAGTGTTGGTCTTAAAATATCTGGCAATAGAGCCAGGTGTGGTGGTGCACGCCTTTAATGCCAGCACTGGGGAGGCAGAGGCAAGCCTGGTTTACAAAGGGAGTCTAGGACAGCCAAGGATACACAGAGAAACCCTGTCTGGGTCGGGGTCGCGGGGGAACAACCCTAAAATACCTGGCAATAAATTAAAATTTTAAATATATGGGGGAAAGTATCACAGTGAACCCATGTTGGCCTTGGCCTTTCAGTCCACCTGTCTCAGCCTCCTTGGTGTTCAAACTATAGGTATTTGCCACCCCATGTCTTGAGGAAAACTTACTTTTTACATGGAGTGAAACCCACCCTCCTCTCCTCCACTCAAAAGAGGAATTCTTTAGCATTTCAAAAACTTCTCGGTCCTAGATTGAGAACACAAAGCTGAGAGTGAGAGTGGTGAGAGAGCCTGTAATCCCGGCAACCCCAGGGCTGAGGCAGAGCCTCAGTGACTACTGAGCCCAGTGTGAGTTACCCACGAGACCTTGTCTCCCAGAATTCCTTCAGAGGCCAGAGGATAAACTGTAGGAGTTAGTTCTCTTCCTCAACCATATGGGTCCTGAATTCAGCTTGAACTCAGGTCACCAGGCATGTGACAAGGACTTTTACCTACTGAGTTTTTCTTTTTTCTTTCTGGTTTGGTTTTTGGTTTGTTGGGGCTGTTTGTTTGCTTGTTTGTTTGGGAGACAAGGTCTCATGTAGCCCTTGCTGGCCTAGAAACTGGAGATGTAGCTGAGGATGACCTTGAACTTCTGGATTCTGCCTGTACATCAGTTATTGCAGGCATGGGCCATCACACTTGGTCTTAAGGATTGGATCCAGGACCTCATGTATATTAGGGAAGTGTTCTACCCATTCAAATGTGTCCTTCCTCCCTAACCCAGTCTTTCCTGGACGACAGCTCACTCAAGGTGCCCATGCGCTGGCTCTTTCTGAGCTCTTGACCAAGCTGTTTCTCTCAACGGTCACCATTCTTCCAAGATGCACCATGCAGGCCATGGCTTCTGGTCCCCTCCAGGACCTCTCTCACTTGTATGTTCTGTCATGTTTGAGCCTTTAGTGTGCAGCAGTAATGTGTACTTCTGGGCAAAGTGCAATTTCCCTGAGCTCAAATCCTCCACAGACTGTGGGTACACCACAGTCATCTGTAATTCTACTGGGACTCACGTATTGTTTCCCACCCCCGCCCCCAGCAGTGCCTAACATTGCCAGAAAGGACACCCAATTCATTTTATTTACTTTTGTGCTTTTTGTACATGGTCTCCTGTAGCCCAGGATAGCTTCTTTATACAGAAGAGGAGTTTGATTCTCCGCCTCCACCTCCCAGATGGTGGGATAACGGGAGTGAGCTGCAGATTAAAGACAAGGCCATGTGTGATGGACAAGTACTGTACCAACTGGACTATAGCCCCAGCATCCCAAATCCCCCATTTTAAAAAAGCACTGACTCTCCTTTTCTTGCTCAGTGTACTTACCTCTTCTTCCCCCATCCCCTCCTCTTGCCTTTGACTTTATTTTAATATACGTGTGTGCATCTATGAGACCATTATGCCATCTCTGTGTGGGTTCCCAGAGAGGCCAGAAGAAGGGATCATCAGCTCTCCTGGGGCTGGAATTATGGGCAGTTCTGAGCCTCCGATGTAGGCACTGGGAACCAAACTCAGATCCTCTGGAAGAGCAGGAAGCGCTTTTAAGCACTGAGACATTTCTCCAGCTCCTGCCTATCAAGTCTTTAAAATAAAATCTACTTCAGGATCACACACACAGTGACAAAAAAAAAAAGAGAGAGAGAAGTATCAATCTCATCTATGACTTTTCTGGAGACACAAGCTTTAGCAGTGAACCTGGAGCTCTGAATCCAGCTCTCCAGAGGCTGAGACTCATCCTGCCACCTAATTTGCTTAAGACTGAAGCATTCTGGGAAAGGCCTCAGCTGGGTTCCAGGGCTCAGAGAGACTGCCTGAGCTTCCTCTGGCCAGTGTAATACTTTAAACCATGACCTACTTCCCTGAATACTGAGGCATTCTTTGCATTCCTCCAAGTCCTGAGGGACTTGACTTGAAATCTGTCACTGTTACAGTCTGGATACCACTGCTGGGTCTGCCAGCACAAAATCTCCACATAGAACAATGCAGTATAACTCCACATACAACAACAATTAAAGAAATATATTGTAAGGACCTCAGTACTAAAAGAAATACCGGTTTTCATGTTGATTGAAGCAAACACCTTTAGTGTGTTATAAATGAAACAAAAGGAGCTGGAGAGATGGCTCAGGTTAAGAGCACGTGCTGTTCTTCCAAAGGTCCTGAGTTCAATTACCAGCAACTACATGGTGGCTCACAACCATCTATAATGAGGTCTAGTGCCCCTCTGGCCTGCAGTTGTTACATGCAGGAGAACACTGCATACATAATAAATAAATAAATCTTAAAAAAATAAAATAAATGAAACAAAAGATTCAATTAAGACTGCTGAACTTAGCCGGGCGTGGTGGCGCACGCCTTTAATCCCAGCACTTGGGAGGCAGAGGCAGGCGGATTGCTGTGAGTTTGAGGCCAGCCTGGTCTACAAAGTGAGTCCAGGATGGCCAAGGCTACACAGAGAAGCCCTGTCTCGAAAAACCAACCAAACAAACAAACAAAAAGACTACTGAACTTCAAGTAAATTTTAGTTCTTGAGGTTTTTCAATAAAGGGTGTGTGTGTGTGTGTGTGTGTGTGTGTGTGTGTGTGTGTGTGTGTGTGTGTGTGTATAAAACGATTAACCTGGGTTTTATTCCCATTATAGTCCAGTTTTTTGTTTTTGTTGTTGTTGTTATGGTTTCTCTGTATAGCCTTGGCTGTCCCAGACTCAATTTGTAGACCAGGCTGGCCTTGAACTCACAGCCATCTGCCTACCTTTGCCTTCCAGAGTGCTGGGATCACAGGTGCATTTGAAGGATTTATTTATTTATTATGTATTATGCTGGGGTAAAGGCATGCGTCATCATACCCAGCTCTAGTCCAGTATTTTTTGCTTCACTTTTATACAGCATCTCGTGCCAAGAGCGGGAGAAACTGTGATAATAAGGAAGCGTTTGACAGCATTTATAGCATTCCCTACTGAGTGAGTCTCTTTATACAAAACAGATCAGAGAGATTACAGATGTCCATTTAAATATACACAGAAGCCGAAGCTCAACTCACACTACTGATTTGCTTGTGCATGTTATTTCTGAAGCAATTAAAAAACTCATTATAACCCGGGTGGTGGTGGCGGCGCATGCCTTTAATCCAAGCACCTGGGAGACAGAGGTGGGTAGATCTCTGTGAGTTCAAGACCAGCTTGGTCTGCAGTGTGATTCCAGGACAGCCAGGGCTACACACAGAGAAACCCTGTCTCAAAACAAAAGCTAAGGAAGATGATACGTGCCTATAAACTGTGGAATCAGGAAGCTAAGACAGGAAAATCGACAGTGTGTCTAAAAAATTAATTAATTAAGCCGGGAATGGTGGTGACTCTAATCCCTGCACTCAGGAGGCAGAGGCAGGTGGATCTCTGAGTTCGAGGCCAGCTTGGTCTACAAAGAGAGTTCCAGGACAGCCAGGGCTATTACACAGAGAAATTCTTGTCTTGGGGGAAAAAAACAAAAAGATGAGCAAGTGAAAAAGACCTGGCCTCCATACACACATTTGCACCCGCAACACCCATTCACACACATACATGAACACACACAAGTACAGGTGCTTCATTGTGTCTAGGTAGCTTTCGTCATAAAGTGTATGTTGTCATGCAAGCAGTAGTATGTTTGTTTTGTGGTTCTTAATTTTTTTTTTTTTCTCATCTCTCTCTTTAGGGGCTAGCCTTAACTATGTAGCCAAGGCTAGTCTTGAACTTGCTTTCCTCCTGCTTTTGCCCTACTAGGGCTACGGGTGTGTGCCATCATGTGTGGCTCCAAGTACACCTTAAAAAAGAATTGCCAGTATCAAGGAGTATTTAGCCAGTATGGTGGCATACACCACTAATCCTAATACTTGAGAGGCTGAGTCAGGAAGATTGCCATACATTAAGGCCAACCTAGGCTACAATAGTAAGTTTCAGGACAGCTTGCACTACATAATACAACTGTGCTTAAAATAAAAACGTGACCTAGGCATGGCGACGCACACCTGTAATCTCAGCATTTGGGGAGGCAGAGGCAGGTGGATCATTGAGTTTGAGGCCAGCCTGGTCTGCAATGTGAGTACAGGACTACCAAGGATACACAGGAAAACCCGGTCTTAAAAAAAACCAAAAACACCAAAAGGGATGAGCTGCAAGATGGCTTCAAGAAAAAAGTACTTGCCTAGCAAGCCTGAGGTCAGTCTCTAGACAAACAAATGAAAGGTCATAATTATATCTGTGTCCCCAACACTCCCTGTGAGATGGGAAGTGGTCATCGGAGGGAAGAATTGCTTGGAACCTCCTGGGCCAGCTGGCCTGCAGTACCGCACTACAGAGACAAGAAAGACTTGCTCAAACAAGGTGGAAGGAGGAGAAAAACCAACTCCTTAAAGTTGCTCTGAGGTCAGGTGGCAGTGGCGCACACCTTTAATCCCAGCATTCAGGAGGCAGAGGCAGGCGGATCGCTGTGAGTTCGAGGGCAACCTGGTCTACAAAGTCAATCCAGGACAGCCAGGGTGACACGAAGAAACCCTGTCTGGAAAAACAAAACAAAAAGGTGTTTTCTGAGCGTGCACAAATACCACCCTTCTCTGTCTCTGTCTCTCTCTCACACACACACACACCACCACCACCACCATCATAATGACATTTTAAAAAGAATGATGAATTGACTGCTGTGGCAGCCAGAATCCAGAGCCTGCACAGGATCCACTCAACAAGCAACCACACACACTCCAGACAGGGAACCTAAGGGAAAAAAACCATCAACTGCCTTGTCCTTAGCACAAGCCAAAAAGCCGACACTGCACGTGACGGACATTACCCGAAAGAAACAGCCCCTTTGAACATCATCCCGAGACACAGTCTCTTCTACCTGCAAACAGAAGGGGCGTGGTCAACCCTGAGGGACCTTCATTTCCGGAGGGAAAAGATGCGCTGAGATTAAGTGGTGTTCTGGCAGCTGCCCAACTCGATGCTTTCAACTTTATCTTCTACTTCCGCACTCTTTTCCTCCCCTCTGTACCTCTGCTTGGCCACCACCGTCAGGTTTCAAGGCATTATCCTCCCCCATTGATGCCCTTCGAGGCCCACCACGCCCAGACAGTGCTTTCAGGAAAACCACTATTAGCGATGTGTGGCTTAAGTATAAGGTATCTCAGCCCTTGCCTTGTTTGCTGAAGCCTCCACTTACACATTTGTGCATTTGTGACAGGCACTGGCTACATAGCCTCAGCTGGCCTCAAACTCAAATCCTCCCGCCTCAGCCTCTTGAGAGTGCACCCTCCTGGTAAACCCCTGAGTCCCCAATTATCACTATCAAGTGATGCACTCGTTTCATTTCTGTTGCTGTGATAAAATACGGGACAAAAAGGAACTGGGTGGGAGTTCCAGGTCACGGCCCATCACTTAGGGAAGTCAAGGCAGGGACAGCTTGAAGTAAGGACATCCACTGTCAAGAGTAAAGAGAAACGAGTGCATCCATGCTTACAACTCAGCTAGCTCTGTTCTCACAGAACTCAGGGCTTCAAGGCAGAGAGTGGTACCACCCCCCCCCCTTCAGGCTGCATCTTTCCCAGAGATGCCCATAATCCACCTGCTCTAGCTAATCCCTCACTGACACTCCTTCCAAATGATTTTTAGGTTGTACCAAGTTAACTTTTTTTTTCTTTCTATTTTTTGGTTTTTTGAGACAGAGTTTCTCTTGTGTAGCCTTGGCTATCATGGACGTACTTTGTAGACCAGGCTGGCCTCAAACTCACAGAACTCCTGGGATTACAGGCATGTGCCACCATTCCTGGCTCCAAGTTAACACTTTAAAATGTCTCCCTTAAGCCAGGTGGTGGTAGGAGGGCAGGCAGGTGGATCTCTGAGTTCGAGGCCAGCCTGGTCTACAAAGTGAGTCCAGGATAGCCAAAGCTACACAAAGAAACCCTGACTCGAAAAACAAACAAACGTACGTCTCCCTTCTAAGGATCCTTCACATGAAGCCAGACATGCTAGCTATGGTGCCAGATGCCTGTGAGGCTAAGCCAGAAACATCACTTGAACCCTGGAGTTCAAGGAGCAGCCTGGACAACACAGGGAACATTCTCTTTTGTTCTGAGAGAGGGTTTCACCTAATTTGGTTTGTAACCTAACCTGACTCACAAATCATTCTTTCTTGTCAGCCTTGTGCAATGCCGGGATTGCAGGTGTGCACCCTGTAATTTTTTGGTAGGGCTGGTTGGTTTTTTGTTCTCTTAGCTTTTCGGTCTTTACTGTTAATGGGGAAAGGAATACGAGTTGTGTTTGTGTTAAGTGTGGGCACACACATACCATGGCATGCGTGTGGAAGTCAGAAGAACTTTTAGAAGTCGCTCCTTCCGCTGTGAGTTCTGTGAAACAAATTTAGGTCATCTGGCCTGTGCGGCAACTGCCTTTACCTGCTGAGCTATATGTGGCCCGTCCCTTTAGTTGTTCCTGTGTGCCCCATGTCAAGCCTGTACCCTGCTCAAATTTCACTGACCTGGCAGCTATCTGAGCTAATAGCATCCTTAGAAAATGTTCACCAGAGTCTCCCTTGGCAGCATCACTTCCCACCTGTCTCCAGCTCATGACATTCGCAGTTTCATCATCCTCTTGTCCTCCCCACCAACCCTGCCATCTTCTACATCTCTGCTTTGTTCAGTAACAGAAGCTTCCATTTCATTTTAAAAGCTCTCCACTGTGGGGGCAGCTTTTATGCCAATTGGATGAAACGTGACTTTATCACCCTTTTCCATTGTCCCCTTAAAAAACATCCATCTCCTTAGCATGCCTTGCCTCTCCCGGCTTCCCCCACTAATGGCCTTTGATGTGTCTAGACTACTTTCCCAAAAGTATTCTTTGCTTTTCAAAGTAGTTATCTAGGAAATTCTCTGCATGGATATGGACAGACTGATTGATGGTAGTTCTTCCATTCTCTTTCACACATACCTAAATCTGTCATTGAATATACTGCAGCTGAAGAGGCCCTTCCTCGTCCCCCACCCCCCACCCGCAGCCCGCCTTGATGAGCAATGCTGTGTGCTTTTCCTTCACTTCTCCTCAGTAACTACACCAGTGTGGTGCAGCACACCTTTTAATCCCAGCACTTGGGAGGCAGATGCAGGTGGATCTCCATGAGTTCGAGGCCAGCCTGGACTACAGAGCGCATTCCAGGCCAGCCAGAGCTGCTACACAGAGAAACTCGTTCTTGAAAAACCAAAAAAAAAAAAAAAGAAAGAAAGAAAACAAAAAAGAAAGATCCAACCCAGGGCCTGGTGCTAGACAAACACATTGGGCTTTATCTCCAAGCTCAGGAAAACAGGACATGATTTCCTTTTCTCTTACAAACAGGGTTTCTCTATGTAGCCCAAGCCTCAGTCTCTCCACCCTTCTGGGGAGTCATCTGAGTGTGCTGAGCCTAATGGGGCGTGCAACCATGCCTGCATCTTATTTGTCTACCTTTGATGTATAATGTTATCATGTGCCAAGAAAACAAATGAAGCTTAAAAACAATCCCACTTTCTACTTTTTTACACTCATATAGGCATACACTCACCAGTCACCTCAGCCTTGAGATGCAAGGAAAATACGTGAGATATGAAGTAGAAAAATAATTTTAAAGGATGTGTTTGGTGCTGTGATTGAACAGATGCTTTTAATTTATTGTGAAAATATAGAGGGAAGTCGTCTAAATTTTTTTTTTAAAAATTGAAACAGGCACATGCATATGTAGAAAAAGATAGAACAAAAGAGAGTATGTGACCCACGACACTAATAGAAAACATACAAGGACAATAAAATCAGATTTCTCCTCTTAGGCATAAAAATAACCCTTTCTTGTTCATTAGATCTAAATGAAATGAGGGGTGAGAGGCCAGGAAGGGATGGAGGATGGTACACGCCTTTAATCCAGGCACTCAGGAGGCAGAGGCAGGCGGATTGCTGTGAGTTTGAGGCCAGCTTGGTCTACAGAGCAAGTTCTAGGACAGCGAAGGCTTCATAGAGAAACCCTTTCTTGAGAAAAAAGAATTTAAAAAAAAAAAAAAAAAAAAAAAAAGGACTTGGTGCATAACTTAAAGGGGAGCCTTGCTTCCCAGGGTGGGTGAGGCAGGAGGCACTCTGGATTCAACCTGCAGCTCGCGCCTCTAATCCTAGGTCTTGGAGGCTGAGGTAAACTCAAGGCCATCAGGGCTACATTGCAAAGCCTTGCCTCAAAATAAAGTAAACCAGCTAGGCGTGGTGGCACATGCCTTTAATCCCAGCACTCGGGAGGCACTCTTTGAGTTCATGGCCAGCCTGGTCTACAAAGTGAGTCTAGGAGAGTCAAGGCTACACAGAGAAACCCTGTCTTGGAAAACCTAAATAAATAAATTAACAAATATCCACCCCTGGGACCTTGTGTGGCCGGCAGGCTTCTTCTACCCCTGACAGTTTGTATACGCTAACAACCTACATGGCTTGTGTATACGCTAACAACCTACATGGCTTGTGTGTGCCAGCCTCCACACAACATGGCTCGTGCAGAGCAGCCTCCACTTACACCTGTGCAAGCTCCAGGAGGAGTTGTCACTAGGAGGAGGTGCTTTGTGTGTGAGCTCCTTTTCTTCCATGAGGCCACAGTGCCCATGCTGAGCAATCAGAATACGTGATGGCCTTTCAAGAATCCAGACCCTGGTGCTGGCATTCTAGGCTATGGTGAGACTCAGTCTCCAAACACACAGACACAGATAAACACGACACACACACACACACACACACCACATCATGGTAACACACACCTACCATCCCAGCACTGGAGAGGTAGGGAAGGAAGATCTGGAGACCAAGGGCAGACTGGGATATATAGAGATTTCAAGGACAATCTCGTCTTTGAGATAAAACCGGACTTCTAAACAAAGAAAGATAAAAGCATCAATGACGGGGCTGGAGAGATGGCTCAGTGGTTAAGAGCCCTGTCTGCTCTTCCAAAGGTCTTGAATTCAATTCCCAGCAACCACATGGTGGCTCACAACCACCTATACTGAGATCTGGTGCCCTCTTCTGGTGTGCAAGCTCACAATGCCGGTACAACACTGTATAAATAATAAATAAATAAATCTTTTAAAAAAACAAAAAAAAGCATCAATGACTAAAAGAGAAGAGTAGCCACAACTGAAAGCGCCCTCCTTACGTCCTCCAGCGGCTTCTGATCTGCAGGAAAATGGTCCAAGATCCAAACAGCAAGTCAAATAATTGCAATCATGTATTTTTCAAGTAAGAAGGGCAGGACAACAGTGGCTTATGCCATTAATCCCAGCACTAGGCAGGTGGATTTCTGTGAGGTCAAGGCCAGCCTGGTCTATAGAACTAACTCCAGGACAGCCCGGGCTACTCAAAGGAACCCTGTCTAGAAAGAAAGAAAGAGGAAAGGAAAGAAAGAAAAAAGAAGTTGGGCAGTGGTGGTGCACACCTTTAGTCCCAGTGCTTGGGAGGCAGAGGCAGGCAGAACTCTGAGTTTGAGGCCAGCCTGATCTACAAAGTGAGTCCAGGACAGCCAGGGCTACACACACAAACTCTGTCTCAAAAAAGAAAAAAAAAAACAAACAAACAAAAAAAAAAAAAAAAAGAGAGAAAGAAAAAAGAAAAAGGGTAAGGAGAAGGGGTGTGGAAAGCTGCGCAGGTAAGAGCTGTTCTTCAACCATCTGAAAGGCCAGCTTTACAGGGTCAGTGCCCTCTCCTGGCCTCCACAGGTACTAGACATGCTTGTAGCACACACACCATACTTTTAGGCAAACACACATATGAACTAAAAATAAATCTGTTTTTTTTTTTTAAACTAATGTTATAGTATTTCAGCAAGATAAGATATTGGCTATAGGCATGTGCTGCTACTTGACTCAGGCCTCCACAGCCTTGCCATGGTACTGCACGCACATGTGCAAACACAGACACGCAATATATTATTTATCTTTCTCCTGGCTTTCTACTGTGGGGTTTTTAAGCGTTTATATCAAGAGAACTAAGAATTGGCTCCAGGGGCTGGAGAGATGGCTCAGAGGTTAAGAACACTGTTTATTTTTCCAAAGGTCCTGAGTTCAATTCCCAGCAACCACATGCGGGTTCACAATCATCTACAATGAGATCTGGGGCCCTCTCCTGGCCTTCAGGCACACATGCAGGCAGAATACTTTATAAGTAATAAATAAATAAATCTTTTTTTAAAAAAAAGAATTGGCTTCAGGGATTTCAACAGGTGCAGGTATTGGCTATTTTCTCGAAATGCTGAAATGCCATAAACTCCGATCCCTCACTTCACAAAGGAGGGCTCACATAGAGAGCTACAGAGGCCAAGGATGAGCATGATCTCCCATGATCCCTTTCCTGCGCAGGTGTCCTGCTGCCTAAACCCTGAATATATTTTAAAACTTGCAGAAGACAATGAAAACAGGCAGTTTCATAATGTTGAAGACGAAAACACCTTTGTGCGTGTGTGGTGTAATGAAACCCAGGGCTCCCCACCTGTGGTTAAGAACAGTCTAAGGTGAGAGTCCTTAGCTCCCATCCCAAGCCCAAAGGAAAGCACACTATTCCCTCCATGTTGATTGTCCTAAAACTTCCACAAGGCTTAGGGTTTTAATGGAGCTCATCCACTGGGCCCAAAGGACCAGGGCAAAGTGGAGTGACTCTTGCTAAAGCTCCAGGCCATGGAGCTGGAACCAGATTGTTCACCTGACCTCTCACACATCAAAAGATAAAGAGCTGGGTAATGGCCAAGCCCAGCAATGTAAGATGGTGCATGCCTGTAGTCAGCCCATACCCTGGAAGCAAGAACTTCCTGCCTGTTTTGAGCCTGATAGACCCTGCCTAAACAAACAAATAGAAACAAATAGAAAGTTTTGGTTGTATAAGTGAATCCACCTCTGCATTAAACTTTACAGGATAAGTAACTTTTGGTTCTCTCTCTGGTTTCCTCAGCCCTTTTTCTTCTATAGTCAACCTCAAGTCATCTCACTGGACAATTTATTCCATTTTATAGGAAGTTTCCACCACCAGGCCAGGCGTGGTGGGTGCACGCCCTTGATCCCAGCACTCAGGAGGCAGAGGCAGATGCATCTCTTTTAGTTTGAGGCTAGCCTGGTCTACAAAGTGAGTTCAGAATAGCCAAGGCTACAAAGAGAAACCTTATCTCGAAAACAAAACAACAACAACAACAAACTTTCCAATTTTAGAAGCACAAATAGAGAGGCCTGTTAGGGCACAGCACAGTACTGCATGTCTGTAACTCCAGCTACCGGGAACTGAGGTGAGAGGGCCACTTCAGCCCTGGGAAAGGAGACCAGCTGAGGCAAGAGTGAGAGCTGTGTCTCACACATACAAACAGAGGCTGACTAAGCTCTTAAACTAAATATATTACACATTTGTATATTTTTAAAAATTTGTGCACATGTGCACATACCCATGCCAAAAGAGGACAACAGGTGACCTGCTCTCTGTCCTTTCTCTGTGTCTGTCTGTCTGTCTGTCTGTCTCTCTCTCTCTCTCTCTCTTCCTGGAGCTCAGTTGTCAGCTAGACTAACTGGGATAACAGACACAGGCTGCAACTCCCAGCTTTTACTGTGAGTGTTAGACACACACACACACACACACACACACACACACACACACACACACACACACACACACGACTTCATTCTTAAAAAGCAGGCTGACCTCAAACTCTGTAGCCGTATAATTTCATCTTCTGTAGCCCAGGCCGGACTTGAACTTGCTATTCCCCTGCCTCTGCATCTCAAGTGCTGGCATGACAAAAGTGCACCACCTTGCTGGGTTTGGTCTCTGATATAGTAAGAGAGCAGCAACTCTTATAATGGGGACAATCTGTTGGAGCATAGGTAACCAGCTGGCTGACAGGGGTGAGGTAGGGTGGTGGTGGTGGTGGTGTCATCGTCTTGAAAAACCAAAAAACAAAGAGAGAGAGAGAGATGACAGGGTCCACCTCCCCACCTTCTGGGGACACTAGCCTCACCCAGCTTGTACTAGCCTTGTTCCATTTTCAGCTTTAGAATCACTGACCAGTAGAATATATAGAAGAGTCGATTCAGGGCTGCCAAGGAGACACACATGTAAGGTGCCTGTGGCCAAGCCTAATGACCTGTGTTCAATCCCTGGGACTCACATGGTAAGAGGGGACCATGAGCTCAACTCCCACTGGCTGTCCTCCGAATTCCCTCTGTATATGTGTGTGTGTGCGCACACACACACACACACACTCATATACACAAAAACAATTATGTAATCATTTACTTCGAAACAAAGGTCAATTCAAAGGCATTCTGACTGCCAAAGCTGGCCTGCCTTTCGGCTCCAGAAATCAAGATTCACCAAAGCAATAAAAGTCTTTAGTCATTGGTCTGCCGACATCTGTCAGAAGATGGAGGAAAGTAAACTTGCAGAGACCAGAGCTTACAGACACACAACTGAGAAAGCAAGAAGCCAATCCTACCATCCCCAGGAGTAGACAAAAAGTCTTAAGCCAGGAACCAAGCAACTGACTGACCAAGCCATTTTCCCCTTAGAATTTACATATGAAGATTGGCCATAGGGCTTCTTGCATTTTGCTGAAGTGCAGCAGATAAAACCAAGAGGCGAGTCATTTAAATGTTAAACTTGAGTAATCAAAGCTTAACTCTTTTGGGCCGAGGCTGTACTGTGCTTGCCTAGCATGGACAAGGCCCTGAGTTCAATATTTTTTGTTTTTTTGTTTTTCAAGACAGGGTTTTTCTGTCTAGCCTTGGCTGTCCTGTACTCACTTTGTAGACCAGGCTGGCCTCGAACTCATGGAGATCTGCCTGCCTCTGTCTCCCAAATGCTGGGATTAATGGCATGCACCATCACACCTGGCCAAAAAAAAAAAGTTTAACTTTCAATTGACTTCATAGGAGAGTTCAACTAAGGAGTTGCCTTTGGGGACTCTTAGGGAGTAACTGCTAACTACCGTCACCAGAAAAGGGGCTAGGGACTGTAGCTCAGTTAATGTACATGCCCAGCATCCTGCCCAAAGCCTGGGGTTCTTTCTTCTTTCTTTCATTCTTTTTTTTAAAAGAATTATTATTATTATTATTATTATTATTATTATTATTTTAATGTGCATTGGTGTTCTACCTGCTTGTGTGTCTGTGTGCATGAGGCTGTCAGATCCCCTGGAACTGTAATTTCAGACAGTGTGAGCTGCCATGTGAGTATTGGGAATTGAACCCAGATTCTTTGGAAGAGCTGCCAGTGCTCTTAACTGCTGAACCTTCTTTCCAGCCCCCCCAGGTTTGCATTCTAGCAACCAATAAATAAGTAAATAAAATTTGGACTATGCACCGGCGTGGTGGTGCATGCCTGTAATCCCAGCACTTGGGAGGCAGAGGCAGGTGGATTCAAGACGAGGTAAGTTCAAGTGAGTCCAAGACAGCCAAGGCTAGACATAGAAACCATGTCTTGAAAACAATGCCCCAAAAAAATTGTTTTTGGACTATGCAGATTTGCTGTAATGAAACTCATTTCTTTATATGTTGACTAAAATTAATGTGTGTGTGTGTGTGCGCGTGTGTGTGTGTGTGTGCGCATGTGTGTGCGCATGTGTGTATATGTTAACAAAAACAATTATACAGGCTCCTACCTGTAAAGTATCACCAATAGTTCAAGGCTAGCCTGGGCTACAGAGTGATTCCTTATCTAAAACAAAACAAAACAAACCGGACAGTGGTGTCCCATGCCTTTAATCCCAGCACTTGGGAGGCAGAGGCAGGAGGATTTCTGTGAGTTCCAGGCCAGCTTGCTCTACAGAGAGAGTTCCAGGACAGCTAGAGCTGTTGCACAGAGAAACCCTGTCTCGAAAAAACAAAACAACCAAAAACCAAATAAATAAAAAACAAAACAAACCCCCCCAAACCAACTGATTTACTTAATATGTAGCATATAAGTATTTGACGATACGTACAGAAAAAACAATGGTAGGGATTTTAAATGATCACATTCTATAAAAAGGAAAAAAAATCATTCCATCTAAAGAAAAAACTGTGTATAGTAAACCTCCCCCAAATGTCTACAGATTCCTCAAAATTATATATTCATAATGTAACCCATAAATATCTCTGTGTATGTTTCATCTGAGCAAAAAAAAAAAAAGGTTTCATGTAGCCCAGCCTGGCTTCAAAGTCACATCATCAGTCCTTCTGCCTCAGACTTCTGAATGCTGGGATTGTGACTGCAAACGTGAGCTTCCATCCAGCCAAGCCACTCAACAAAGAGCAAACTAGTCCTCAAGTCTGACTTTCTCCGCAAATCATTTGCTCAATCTGCTAACTACCAGAGAGACAGGTCTCGGGCACTATCTGATACATAAAACTAACCATAATGAGGTTAAAAGTGAAGCGGGAGAAATAGACAGCTGGTAAGCACCAACAAACTCCCGCTGGGGCCAGCGTCATCGCTTCCTTATCTTCACCGGGCTCTTGCCAAGTCCCTCGACTTCATGGCAGACACCATGCCTCACCCAGGGGACAGTGTGTCAGCAAAACCAGGTAAGCCTTATGGAGCACGCAGACCAGCCAGGCCTATTTAAAAAGTCCCTAAACCCACAAATGTAGACACTCTTGGGAAGGGGCCAAGGGGCTAAGGAGCCAAGAGTGGCAGATGGAACGTCTCCCCCGAGGAGGTCAGGGGAAGATGGGGCAGAGCAAGGGTAGAAGTCGGAGGTGCTGAATCATCCCAGGATCCTACTGAAAAAGCCTTCAGTCTTCAAAACCTGAGGATCTGTGGGTTGAGATGAAGAAACATGTCTACTCCAACAAGCACATGCAAGTGTATGGATCCACCTCCAAATTGATAACTGGGAAATGGGCCAACGAATGAATGAATCTGTGGATGCCACTTAAGTCATCTTTTAAAAGAAGACTGCTTGGATATTTCAAGATAGTGGTAGATGGGGATGGAGAAAGGGAGACAGGCCACGGGAGATAGGAAAGGTGGAAAAGAAAGGACTATTTCTAAGGAAATAAATGCAATTTATTGGGAAGGAGATAAAGTCCATATATCACTATAAACAGATAAGAAGACTTGAAGCCATATAAAAACCAAAGTTTAAAAAAAAACAAATGTCTCCTAACTGCAAATTTTTAGCAATTACCTTAAAATTACTAAATTTCAGGCTGGAGCTATGTTGACAGTAGTTATCATCAAAACATGGTGTGGGCCAGTGAGATGGTTGGGCAGGTACAGGGGCAAAGCTGACAATATGAGTTCAAGCCCCCACAGCCTACATAAAGGTGGGAGAGAACCAATCCCACAGAGCTATTGTCCGATCTCCCCGGCACATTTACCCCTCCCCCGCCACCACTCACAGGGCGACCCACAGGCATACTCTTTCTCTCATAATCCTTTTTCTTTTCTTTTCTTTCTTTCTTTTTGGTTTGTTTGTTTGTTTTTCAAGACAGAGTTTCTTTATGTATTCTTGGATGTCCTGGAACTCACTATGTAAACCAGGCTGGCCTCGAACTCACAGAGATCCACCTGCCTCTGCCTCCCGAGTACTGGGACTAAAGGCGTGCGCCACCACCCGCTCATAGTTCTTTTTTTTTTTTTAAAGACTGCTACACTGAGGCATCCAAAGGGGGAAAACTGCTGAGCAGGAATTGGGATGCCTCTGAAAAAACCCATGCATCAGAGGGAGTGAAAGACCTTGAATTTTACAAGTAGTGATGGGATATAAAACTGGAGATAGAAACTGTTAAGAGCAAGCGCTCAGCCTCCACTGTACTGGGACCACTAAAGAGGTCAAGGCGATCAGGTTCCACTTCTGTGAGATTGCCTGGATGTCAATGTTTTGTTCTCAAAGATCTTTACACTCCCTGGCCCGTTCCCCAAAAGTCCTCACTCCTCCCTCTCCCCACATAGACGCAATTGGTTGATTCTTGTTTAAGTTGTTTGGGTGCCCACAGGTTTCTGTAAGAATTCATCAGTCCATCTGAGTGAAGCCTTGATCACAAACACGTGCTGCGAAAACAGCTTAACGCATGTTGCCAAGCCGGGCGTGGCTGCGAAAGTCATCTGAGACGTTGAGGCAGGAGGATTGTGACTAGTGGGGCTAGCCAGTGAGTTCCAAGCCAGTCTAGGCTACAGAGTGAGACCCTGTCTCAAAACAAATAAGCAAATTAATTCGTTAACAACCACAAACAACGACAAAAGAAAAAGAACTGAAATTAGAGAAAAAAATACAATAATGAGAACAGGACACAACAGTGGAGACTGTGACAGGCCGGATCAAATTCCAGTCTCGAGCCAAGCAGGCCTATAAAATGCAGTATTTCTAGGGCTGTTCAGTAGACTCGCCAGACAGAGTGCAAGGAACGCTCACTTAAGCCTTTGCCTACATCCGTGCAGAACTTCTAACTCCAATGTTTGTTTATCCAACTGAGTCCACAGGCAGCAAACTGTGAGAAAGGGAGACAGGACGCCGGGAGCTTTGCCTATCCCTCCATTAGTGCTTCTGCTCCGCTTCTCTCTGTCTGGAAAAGAGCTAGCTACACGGCAGGCTCTCTGCATCAGCTAGGCGGTGTCCCAGGCGCTGCCGCAGGACTCTGGGTACCAAACCCCTGGTGGCCCGGGTGGAAGCTGGTGTCGAGGCCAATACCGGGCGGGGGACCTAGGACCTAGGTTTGCCCAGCTTTAAAGCAGGTCCCGGCTTTCCCTCTCTGGGACCTAGAATCTAGGGTGTGTGTGGGAAGTGGCTTCAGACGCCAGACCATGGTCAATTTCTAATGGATGCCCCACGGGCCATCCCCCAGGCTGCCAGCCCACCGGAAGAGAGGAGAAAGGCTTGGAGAGCGGCGGGCAGGGGCAGATTTGATGGCTGCGGAAGGGCTAGGTCGCCGCCCTTAGGGACCCACGACAAAGATGCCAGCCCCGCCCCGGTGCGAAAGACCCGGGAGCCTGCAAAAGGCTGCGCTCGAGTTTGCAGACGGGCTGCACACCGGCGGGAAGTTGTGGCAGGCGGAAACCGCCAGGATGCCCCATCTCCATCCCGCCCCACCCGGGCAGGTGGCCGCTGCTTACCTTGGTGGCGGGGTCCGCGTCGGCTGAGTCTTCAGCACCTCCCGGCGCTTCCGCTGCGGGCCCGTGGTCACTGAGCTCCAGCTCGCTCGGCGTGTCGCTCCCCGCCGGCAGCTCGGGGCTCCCCTGCTCGGTGGAACTGCCTGCTCCCATGGCTCAGTGGCTCTCCTGCTCCCGCCGGCTAGCCGCCTTCTTGGGACCGCGGGGACGCAGAGAGGGAGAGGAAATGTACGCCCGGGACTACAGGGACCAAGGGAGAGGAGCGCCGGCTCTCTGCGATCCTGCTGAGAACGCGCCCGGACTGCGAATGAAGGGGACGCGCTCGTGGCAAACTCCTTAAAAGAAAAAAAAAAAAAAAGCCACCTCGTAGCCTCCTCCCCCCTCCTTGTTTTTCCCTCCCTTCATCACATGAGCACAGCCCAGACACGCCTTGCAGCATCTCCCTTTAAGCTGCTAGGACCAGAGGCTCCGCTACTAGGTCCCCAGCAGCCCACACCACCCTTAGGGTTCTCAAGCCGCAAAGGAAGACAAGAGCTTTGGGGGTCTGTCCCGGTGCTGCAGAAGGTTCAGGGACAGCAAGAAGGAGGCGGGGGCAAAAGCATTGTTTTTTAATTCAATGATTGATAACCCAAGGCTTGATCTTCTGCAGCCCTGGGATTTGCATCTGACCAGGCGCGAACCCAAGCCCCCATTTGCTTTTTCTTCGGATTGCGTTTGACTTTAGGCATTTGTTCCAGTCTTCTCTCCTTTAGCAGGAGAAAAGGAAGCACTCCTGGGTTGCTCCTGAGCCTGGCCATATTAGGGCGGCTCACGTGGCAGGAGCTGGGAAACCCAAAGGCTGATGCAGTCAGGCCACCGCTGAGGTGGGCCCAGCGTCCCCATGATCCCAGCCAGTGATGTCAGCTGATGCCATCACCAGAATCCACCGCCCTCCTTCTCTGGGGAACGCGGGCAAATGAAGCTGTTACTGGAAATGTGCCTGTCCTTTGAGCGTCACAAGCTCAGGGTTACACATCCCAGGCCACTTGTCTCTCCTGACGCTTAAACACCAAGTTGGCTTAGGTCTGTTCAGTCGCCATCGGCTTTATCAAAACAAGGAAGATTTCGAAGGGGCCTGTCTGGTTTTTTTTGTTTTTTGTTTTTTTTTTCCTTTTCTCTTCTTGATTAAATACTCATTAAATTAACATAGCAGGCAATAAGTCTTTGACTTAAATTAAAATTTTGTTGGCTTCCCCATCACTCAGCACGGGAGTGCTAGGGAGAGAGCATAAAATGACGTCAGGTGAGCCGGGTGCTGTGATTTGTGCCTGTATTTCTGATACCTGAGTAGTCTGGCAAGGAGGGTCAGGTCAGCTTAAGCCTGAGGCCAGCCTGAGAGCCACTGGGTGAGACTTTGTCGATGCATGGTAACACAAAGGCCAGGTTCTTTGGCGTTTATTCACTTAGAAAGAGCTTTTTTTTTTTTTTTTTTTTTTTTCCTTCAAGCTGTGTTTTTAGTTATTTGTAAGCATATCATCCCTCCATTTTATTCTGTGGTGTTTTGTTTATTGAGACATACTCTCTCGACAATATAGTCCAGGCTAGCAATGAGCTCTCCAGCCTCAGCCTATGGAAGGAAGACAGTCCAGGCTTCTGAGACCACGCCCTGCTTCCATTTAAATTCTGTTTGGAGACCATCTTCTCCCCTCCCCCACCACTTAACAGTGCTGAGGGTGGAGTCGGAGGCCTTGTGCACGTGAGACAAGCACGCCAGTTTTGAGCTGCGTTTCTGGCCCAAACATGAGCGCTTTCATTTTGTGTCAGGTACTATTCAAGGAACACCGCATATATATCATCACATGTAATCCTTACAACTCGACGGCATACGTCCTATCGTCCTCACTGTACCAACAGAGAAAGGGAAGAAGGTTAACCAGAGAATATCAAATTTTGTGGACCCAAGGTTTCCTTGTTGGTAGATGCACAAGGAAGGGGTCCAAAAGAGCGTGTGACTTCAAAGTTCACAATCAACCACCAGACTGCACCTTAACCTTCTGCAAGAAGCTCTCCTTATGCGCTCCCTTTCTCTCACGGATTTAAGTGAAAGACATTTCGATGTCAGGATGGTAGCAACTGGAGAATGCTGAGGAAGCAGCTTGGATAGCCTGGGCGTGGCTTATGCAGAGCCCTGGATCACGTGCGTTGGGTTCCACCCGGGCACAGGAGGGGGCGGGGCTTACCTGAGAACAATAGTCTCACATTTAAAAATGTATCAGAAGGCACTGTTTGTACTCCCCGCTTTGATACTAATCGTATCTACGTTCCCCCATTGCTTTATTCAAGTTCTTGGGAAACTCTTGAGAACGCTTTTCACATCCACTGGCCTTGAAATGTTCAGAAACGATGACAAGGTCACAGATTCCCACTGGCAGTATACAGCCAGCCCAGTGCTGAGGAAGCCACTGGGTGCCTACTTACAGCACAAGCCGCTTCCCTTCTTCTTTATTGTCCAGGCTATGAAAATGTGCGTTTTCTTACTTTTGAAAAATAAAACTAAGGGGATGAGAAGATGGCTCAGTCAGAACGCGCAAGCATGAGGACGACGCGAGTTCAGCTCCCCAGCGCTGAGACACAAAGGCTGGTGAGGTGGCCTTGCAACTTCGGAGAACCTTGATCAGCCTGGGTAAATCAGCGAGAGACCCTGTTTTTTTTTTTTTTTTTTTTTTTTTTTTTTAAAAAAAAGCAAGCCAGGTGGTGGTAGTGCAAGCCTTTAATCCCAACACTCGGGAGGCAGAGGCAGGCAGATTGCTGTGAGTTCGAGGCCAGCCTGGTCTACAAAGTGAGTCCAGGACAGCCAAGGATACACATGGAAACCCTTGCGGAGGGGTGCTGGGGGTGGGAGGGGATAGCAAACTCAAGCAGGGTGGTGGTGGCTGTAATCCCAGTACTCCAGGAGGCAGAGGCAGGCAGTTCTTTCTTAAATTTGACCCAGGCTTGTCAGGGCTACACAGTGAGACACTGTCTCACAATACAAAACAAAGCCAACCAACCAAAACAGCTGGAGAGCAAATGTGGAAAGCACCTGTATAGACCTCTGGCCCCACATGGCCTCAGATGCACGTGCACATGCATCCTGGAACACACACATACACACACACACACACACACACACACACACACACACACACACACACACACCAAAATAAGCAAAACACAAAATACCTAAGTGAGGTGGCACACCCTGTAGTCCAAGCACTTACGAAGCTGAGACAGGAAGATTGTGAGTTCAAGGCCAGCATAAACTACCCAGTAAGTCCCTGCCTTAAAATAACAACAGCAACAACAACAATAAAAAACCTTCGGGAAGCAGAGGCTGGCAGATCTCTGTGAGTTTAAGGCCAACCTGGTCTACAAAAGCTAGTCCAGGATAGCCAGAAATACAGAGAAACCCTCTCTCGAAAAACCAAAATGAAACATAAAAAGTGAAATTGTATTTTAAGGGCCTAGGTGTAAAATGGTCAGCAGTAAAGCCTTTCCTTAGGTCATGCGAAGTCTTGTGTTTAATCCTAAATGTGGCAAAAGGAAAAAAAAAAACAACAAACAAAGAATTTAAAGAAATTTGTACATAATATTCTCTATTCTGCCCCAAATACCTCCAGGATACTGGTATGGTATTTATAACAGGCACAGGCAGGCATGGTGGCACATATGGTGCCCTGGACAGGCTGATACAGGAGGATTCCCATGAATCTGAGGCCAGCCTAGGCCACAGAGTAAGTTTGTGGGTAGTTTGAATTACATAACAAAACCTTAGAGTTAGTGTTTGTTTTTTTTTTAAAACAGGGCTTCTCTATGTAGCCTTCCCTGGCTGCCCTGGAACTCACTCTGTAGACCAGGCTGGCCTCAAACTCACGGAGATCCACCTGCCTCTGCCTCCCTAGTGCTAGGATTAAAGGCGTGCGCCACACTGCCTGACAAGCAGAATACTCTTGCATTTCAGAGCTTCACGCCTGCCTGGTACACACTTTAACAGCCGAGCAACGTCCCCAGCCCCTCAGTACACACTCATCAAGTGCCTGCCCTATGTCAAACTCACACTTACTGCTTTGCTTGCCTGCTAATGCTCAGATGGTGGCCTCAGGTTTGGCCTTTGGTAATGTCTGAAGAAGTGCTCTCCTGGCCTCTGAGGCGGAGCAAAAGGCAGCTGGCCCTGGTTTCCGCACCTCCCTCGGAAACATCAGTTACACAGATTCTGTCTAGCAGGCCCCACCACCTTCTGACACACCACAGGGCGCAGGTGTCCTCCCCCATACTCTCCCATGGGACAGTCGATGACTGAGATGTTTCCCCGAGAGGGTTAATTTTCTCATAAAAAACAGTTTGAGAGTTCACAAAAACAAATACCCATCACCTGTAGAGCAGGCTGAACTTGTACTTGAAGTTCCCTTCTCCAGAAAAACTGGTTGCATGAGATTTTAAAAGAAAATATAGAAAGTTGCTTGAACGTCTTGTGTGCACGTTCACAATTTTAAAGCAGAAAAGGCTTGATGTGCCCAGTACCCTGGCATCATTCCATAGGGCACTCAGATGATACAATGGGCAAGAATCCATTATATAACGGGTATGGTGGCGCACGCCTTTAGTCCCAGCACTTTGGAGGCAGAGGCAGGCAGATTACTGTGGGTTCAAGGCCATCCTGGCCAACAAAGCGAGTCCAGGACAGCCAGGGCTATTATGCAGAGAAACCCTGTCCTAAAAAGAGTGTGTGGCAGAGACACTGGTTGCCAAAGGGCTACTCTCAACTGCCAGCAATGGGCATGAAAGCACGTGCATAAGTGGATACACACCTACTAAATGAAAGGTAATACCAAATGCAATTTAAAAAAATAAAAAACGCACTCGGGAGGCAGAGGCAGGCAGACCTCTGTAAGTTCAAGGCCAGCCTGGTCTACAAAGTGAGTTTCAGGACAGCCAAGGCTGTTACACAGATGAAAAACCAAAAACCAAAAAAATTAAAAACAAACCCAGCTTGATATCCATTGGAGAATTATTATGATTGGATAGGAGACCATTTAACTCTTGTCCTACCTGCTTGCTTTCCCATCCCATCTGTGTCCTGATAAAGATATGCATTCCTACGGACTGATCTCATTTTTACTGGGTAGTTTTGTTTCTGGATTTTTTGGGGGAGGGGGCGGGGTAGTTGCTATTGTTTTTTGTGAATGACTTCTTGTCACTCTCACAAGAATGAAAGATATCAGGGTGGTAGCACAGCCAGGAACCTTAGCACTGGAGAGGATGAGGCAGGAAACTCATGGCTTCCAGGCCAGGAAGGACCACGAAGCAAGATCTTTGTCTCGAAACACTAAAACTAGAGCTGGAGAAATGGCTTAGCTGGCTGCCAGCACTTCCTGCCTTTTCAGAAGACCTGAGTTCAGTTACCAGCTCCATCTGGGGCAGCTCCCAGCCACCTGGAACTCCTGCTGCAGGGGACCCAGTACCCTTGGCACCTGCACTCACGTGTATATACCCACACAGACATGTACACATAATTAATCATTGTTTTCAGATAGGTTTCATTCTGTAACTCTGGCTGGCCTAGAACTTACTATGGAGACCAGCCTGGACTTGGATTTACAGAGATCCACTTGCCTCTAAATGCTGGGATTAAAGGCATTCATCATTACCTTCAGTCTACATAATTTAAAAAAAAAAAAAAATGTAACAGCTGGGTGGTGGTGGCGCACCCCTTTAATCCCAGCACTCTGGAGGCCGAGGTAGGTGGATCCCTGTGACTTTGAGGCCAGCCAAGGCTACACAGAGAAACCCTATCTCAGAAAAACAAAAAATGCAAAAACAAACAAACAAAAACTGTGACTATACTAAGCTAAAAAAAAAAAAAAAAAAAAAAAGTAAATAGCTGGTGTGATGGCTCATGCTTGCCTAGCATACTCAAACATTTGGGTTTCACCCTGAATGCTAAGTAGACCCAGGAGTGGTGGTGTCACCTCTAATCCTAGCAGTGCAGAAGAAGCAGGAGCCTCAGAAATCCCAAAGCCACCAGATACAAACCCAATTCAAGGTCAGTTTGGGTGACAAGAAACCCAGCCTTTTAAAAAATAATAATAAATAAAATAAAATAATTTTTTTTTTTTTTTTTTTTTGGTTTTTCGAGACAGGGTTTCTCTGTGTAGCCTTGGCCATCATGGACTCGCTCTGTAGACCAGGCTGGCCTCGAACTCACAGCGATCCGCCTGCCTCTGCCTCCCGAGTGCTGGGATTAAAGGCGTGCGCCACCACGCCCGGCTAAAATAATTTTTTTTAAAAAAGCAGCCTTTTGCCAGGCAGTGGTGGCATATACCCGTGATCCCAGCACTCTGAGGCAGAGGCAGGCAGATCTCTGTGAGTTCAAGGCCATAATGGTCTACAAAGCAAGTCCAGGACAGCCAAGGCTACACAGAGAAACCATGTCTTGAAAACAAAAACAGAAAATCAAATCATCCTTTTATGATGACACACACCTTTAATCCCAGTGGGAGGCAGAGACAGGCAGGACTCTGTGAATTCAAGGCCAGCCTGGTCTACATAGTGAGTTCCGAGCCAGCCAAAGCTACATCATGGGATGGTCTCAAAGCAACAACAAAAAAAACCAAATCAGTAATAAAATTAGATTCGTCCCTTGTCCCCTCTCTCCCTCTCTCTGACTTCATCATAATATGCCTGGGAACTCAATTACAGAAACACTCCAAAATATGTATCTTGTGAGTGCTACTCTGTTCTTTTTTTTTTTTTTTTCAAACTTTTTTCTTTTTTTGGTTTTTTTCAAGACAGGGTTTCTCTGTGTAGCCTTGGCTGTCCTGGACTCACTCTGTTGACCAGGCTGGCCTCAAACTCACAGCAATCGGCCTGCCTCTGCCTCCTGAGTGCTGGGATTAAAGGAGTGCGCCACCATGCTTGGCTTTACTGTGTTCTTGAGACTTGTGAAGAAGAAATGATTTGAATTTCACTTTCTTTTTACTTTGTATTTTTGGTGCTGGGGGTTGAACCCAGGACTTGACACATACTAGGCAAGAACTCTACCCCTGGGATTGTAAACACCCAGACTTTGAATTGCATTTTGTCTCTTTTGTTCTGTGTCTTTTGAATGTCTGCATTTATTAGTGGGTGTGCCACAGTGTCGCACTATTCTCTCCTTCCACCTTTACGTGGGCTCTGGGAATTAAAGCTGGATCGCCCATCTGGCTTGAGTGGTAAACAACTCCCTCTACCCAGGGAGCCATGCGGCTGGCCCTGCTATTGCAGTGCTTGTTTGTTTGTTTTGAAACAAGGTCTCACTCAAGGTAAGGTTGCCCTCAAACTCCCAGTGATCCTCTTGCCTCAGCCTGTCATATGCTAGATTTATATGAGAGAACCTCCGGGCCAAGTGTGAATTTTCCTTTCTATAGAAGAATTTGAAGAGCCGGGCATGGTGGCGCGAGCCTGTAATCCCAGGGAGAGGCTGTCGGATCGCACATTGTAAAGGGTGTTTGCCTAGCACGCTGTAGGTCACAGGTTCAATCCCCAATACTGAAGAAAACGTAACTGAGAGACTCAATATTTGCTCATTCGGGCCTTGCTTTGTTTTCTTTGGTTTGTTTTTTTCCAGACAGGGCCTCACTCTGTAGACCATGCTGACCTGTAAGACCCACCTGCCTCTGCCTCCCAACTGCCCAGCTTTATATCTGCTCTTAAATATGGAGTAATTCTCAAAAACTGGCAAAATGGCGCAGTGAGGGTAAAAGGAATTGCCACCAAGCTAACCCAGCTTAATTTCATCCCTGACACCATTGTACTGAGATAAATCCACTTGCTTTCAGTCAGATGTAATTAGTCCTTGACTTTCTTTCTTTCTTTCTTTTTTTCTTTCTTTCTTTCTTTCTTTCTTTCTTTCTTTCTTTTTTTATATTTAAAGAGACAGGGCCTCAAACACAAAGATCCCTCTGCCTCTGCCTAAGGAGCACTTGGATTAAAGGTGTGGGTCTCCAAACCTGGCTATTAGCAACCTGTTAACGGGGCAGCTTTCTTTTAGGTCAGGGTGTCAAGTTGGACTGGAACTTAAGATGTAACCAAATATGTGACTGAGTTCAACTGTCTTGAGCCAAGCCCCAAATGCTGGAATGACAGCCACGTGTCACCAAGTCCCAAAAACTCATTTCTTTGCTGTGTCTTTAAATTGACTTGCTAAAGGCTTAAAAAGTAAATGTAGGCCAGGTTTTAGTGGCGCACACCTTTAATCCCAGCACTCAGGGAGGCAGAGGCTGGTGGATCACTGTGAGTTTGAGGCCAGCCTGGTGTACAGAGTGACTCCAGGACAGCCAAGGCTACACAGAGAAACCCTGTCTCAAAAAACAAAACAAACAAAAAAAACCAGTAAATGTAAAATAATGTGTCCCGGGAATAGTAGACCTTTATAATATGTTATGTGACAACCTTGAGATGACAAATTATGGAAATGAGATTGGTGGTAGCCGAGAGGGAGAGCAGGGAGGTGTAGGTGTGGCTGTAAGGTAAGAGCAGGATGGTCTCCTTGGGTTGAGAACATTTTGTTCCTTGACTGTATCAAAGTGAATGCCCTGGCTGGGGTGCTGTGCAGTTTTTGCAAAATGTTGCCACTGATGGAACTAGGTAAAGGCTGTGTTAGAGCTCTCAGCATTATTTCTCACAGTTGCTTGGCAATCTTCAGGGAACCCAAATGGAAAAAGAGTCTATCTATATACACCCATTATACCCATTGATGTGTGTGTGTGTGTGTGCGCGTGCGTGTGTGTGTGTATGTGTGTGTGTGTGTGTGTGTATGAGAGAGAGAGACAGAGAGAGACAGAGAGAGAGACAGAGAGAGAGAGAGAGAGAGAGAGAGAGAGAGAGAGAGAGAGAGAGAGAGAGAGAATAGACAGTAGCTGGGGCTGGGGTTGTAGATCAGGGTTAGAATGCCTGCCCGCAGAGACAATGCACTGAGTGGTGAGTTCCATACCCAGCCCTGAGCCAGGACGTGAATCAAAATAAGACAGAAGTCAGCAAAGCACTCATAGGTTGGTGTTTGTTTTGCTTGTAAACTGTTATCGCTGAAGCAATCAGATTCCAGCCAACTCAAAAACAATAGTTTTCCTGCCTGGCGGTTACTCCCTGCCTTGGTGTCACAATGCTCACCAGCAGTCACACTTGCAGTCTCCCTGGTCAATACCATGTCTACATTTGCCTACCTCCAAAGGCCTCAAAGCTGAGACAAAACCTTCAAAAGTGAAGGCAGATGTGGCAAATCCCTGTAATCCCATCTGGGAAGAGGCTGAGGCAGGAGGATCATTAGAAGTTGGAGGCTATCCTGGCCTATGTAAGGAGTCTCAGGCGCCTAGGTAGGCTGTTCTGAGACTCTGTCTTAAAAATGAATGAATGAATGAATTCTGGAAGTCAAGTGAGGAGGCCATGGGCTGCCTCTCTGAGATCAGCTGACACCCCACATCCAGAAACAGTTTCTTCTAGTTCTTTCTATAAGACTAACACCCTATCTACTGTGCTTATGAGGCATCTCATTTCTTTCTGAAGTTTTGCATTCTTTCTCCCTCCCTCCCTCCCTCCCCCTCCTGGCTCATATATTACACTGTGTGAAATGTTCCTATTTGAGGCCACAAAGTCATCCTTACTCTGTACCGTCTTGGGCTTCCTTTCGCTCTGGGTTCTTCCGCCTCTGGGGCCTGGGGAACTCGGGACAAAGAAAGGGTCTGCCTTGGGGCCTGCCCTGAGAAAGCAGCCTCTTCTGTGAACTCAGGTCTTTCTTGATGCTGATCTCTCTGGGCCTTGGTGGCTTGAGCAGAGAGTCCTGGACACCCCCACCTACCCCATGAATGGTACTGAGGATTGAACCCAAGGCCTAGTACATGCCAGCAGTCCAAATCTGCTTTCTTCTGCTGTGACACTCACTCCATCCAGCACCTTCTACACTCCATCACTGAGCTGAAGCAGAGACTGTGGAAGAACACTGCATATTGGTTTACACCACATCTACCCGCGCCCCGCCCTCCTCGCTCAGCTACCTTCTTATTCAGCCCAGGCCCACTTACTAGGGATGGCTCCACCCATCGTGGCCTGGACTCTCCTATATCAATTAACAATGAAGAAAATGCCCCACAGACGTCTTTGCAGGCCAGTCTGATGGAGGCAGTTTTTCCCTCTTCCCAGGTGACCCTTCGTATACATTAAGCCCACAAAAGTGTAAGTATGGTAAGTAAGTGCTCTTCCACCAGAGCCACTTCCAGACTATGTGTGAGATGACACAATTCTCTTTTGTTTTATTCTTTTTAAATTTTGTTTTGGCTGTGAAACAGGAAGACTAAACACTGTGACTTTACTGGCCATTGAGATTAAAAAAAAAAGAAAGAAAGAAAAGTTAGCTATAAGGCCAGGGTTGCATAATGAGACTCTGTATCAAATATACATACACATATATACATACATATATGTGTGTGTGTGCCAGTCAGATGGCTCAGCAAGTGAAGGTGCCTGGGCCAAGCCTGAGGTCCTGAGTTGGATCACTGGCCCCATAGGCTTGAAGGATCATCAATTTACATAAGTTTTCCTTTGACCTCTAGAGAACAACATGCCACACCGTGCTCATGGCCCTGTTCATAATAAATAAATAAACAAACAAATGAGCAAGCAATTAAAAATGATGCCTTTAGCTAGGGGGTGGTGGCAGCACACACCTTTAATCCCAAGGCAAGGCAAAGATAGGCAGATTCCTGAGTTTGAGGCCAGCCTGGTCTACAGAATGAGTTCCTGGACAGCCAGGGCTACACAGAGAAACCTTGTCGTCCCCCCCCCAAAAAAAAGAAAGAAAAGAAAGAAAAAAGAAAAGAAGAAAGAAAGAAAGAAAGCTAAGAGATGAGCTAACCCAATGGTTCATCTGTAATCTCAGCATTTAGGAAGTAGAGGCAGGATCATCAGGAATTCCAGCCGGGCGTGGTGGCATATGCCTTTAATCCCAGCACTCTGGAGGCAGAGGCAGGGGAATTGCTGTGAGTTCAAGGCCAGCCTGGTCTATAAAGTGAGTCCAGGACAGCCCAGGCTACACAGAGAGACCCTGTCTTGAAAAACAAAACAACAACAACAAAAGAATTCTAGGCCATCCTTGATCACACAGTCAGTTCAACACTAGCTTATGTCACCTGAGACCTGCGTGAAACAACAAGGAAAATGGGGCTAGAAGGGTGCTAAGCTGGTAAGATGCTTGCTATTTGAGCACGAGGACCTAGGACTTAACTGTGGGCCAGCCTAGCCTAATGCTCTAGCCTCAGGGCTCGGGATGAGACCCATCCTCAGAAAATAATGTGAGAGCAATCAAAGAAGACAGTTGATGGCTTTTGAGATTCGTCAGCATCACTCTGTAGGTCAGGCTAGACCAGAACTATTATAGCCCAGGCTTACTTCAAATTACAGCACTACTTCTATCTTTGTCTCTGGAGTGCTGAGATTAAGATCACTCCCCACCAGGCTTTCTAGGCACCTTATCTCTCAGAGAAAGTGTTGCTGAAACAAAACAAAACAAAACAAAACCAGAAATCAAGCCTATTTAATTTATTTTTGAAATCTAGGAGATTATGTGTGGTGGTGGTGGGATTTGTTTTGTTTTCTTTTTCTTTTTTGTGCTGAACTACTATCCCAGGCCTTGCATCTCTTCCTCCCTCCTTTTTCCTCCTCCTCCTCTTCCTCCTTCTCTTCTGAGTCACAGCCTTACTATGTAGCACCAAGCAACCTGGAACTCACAGAGATCCCACTGCCTCTGCTTCCCAAGTTCTGGAAGTAAAGGAATGAGCCACTACACCCAGGAAAAGATCTTTATCTTGAGAGTTATCTTTACATGTGATTTCTTTCTTCTTGCTGGGCTCCTGGGCCTGCCATAACTTCCCACCAACACAAGCATTCTGAGACAGACTTCCCCAGTGTTTCTATAAACTCACAGCCCGGCTCACAGCTTGAATGCAACCTCCAGGAACCCTGAGTAGGGACAGCCCAGACAAACAATTTCCGGGTTCCTGATCCTCAGAAACTGAAACAACAGGAATTCTCTTGTTGTTTCTCTCTTTGTGATTTCGTTGTTGTTGTTGTTGATTTTTCAAGGCAGGGTTTCTCTGTGTAGCCTTGGCTGTCCTGGACTCACTTTGTGGACCAGACTGGCCTCCAACTCACAGAGATCCACTTGCTTCTGCCTCCTGAGTGCTGGGATTAAAGGCGTGCGCCACCACCGCCTGGCTTCATTGTTTCTCCTTAAATGCTACGTGTCTGTATGCCCCAAACAAATAATTTGAAATGAAAAAGAAAGAAAGAAAGAAATTTAAAAAGGAAAGGGCACAACTGCTTCTAGGTATGGTGGAGGAAAAGGTCAACAGTAGATTTTAGGGAAAGCACAATCAGAGGCAGTGATGCTTGGGAGACCCCAGGACTAGACTGAGCCGGGCTGTGTGAGGAGATAGGAGAAAGAAGAGGGGAAAAGCGCTGCTGACCAAGAGGGAAGCCTGGGCCATGAGGCTGACCAAGAGGGTAAAGGGCAGACCAAGAGACCAGGCAACCAAAGTGGCTGGGTTATATAGGGGAGGGCAGCCCAGTCCCTGGACTGGAGAAGTTTAGAGACGGGCATGGGGTATGCCAGCCATACCTTATAACAGGTAGGGACTGAAGGATGCTGGGAGAACCATAAGGCCATGTCCGTTTGATATGTTAAATAGGCACTTCAACCTTTTGTCAGGATTTGGGACCTAACTTTTTGTTGTTTTCTGAGACAGGGTTTCTCTGTGTAGCCTTGGCTGTCCTGGACTCACTTGGTAGTCCAGGCTGCCTCGAACTCACAGAGATCCGCCTGCCTCAGCCTCCCGACTGCTGGGATTAAAGGCGTGCGCCACCATGCTGGGCAGCAACTCTTGAACCTATGGGTGCCTTTCCCACCTCCTCCTTTCTGCACATGGAGGCAGTTCTGTCTCCAGCGCTTTGCCTCAGACTCACGGAGTTCTGCTTAGGGGGCAAGATGCCAGGTCTTTCCCTAGCAAGAGAGCACCTGCATCCGGAACTCTGTCTTCTGGCGCATACTCCTTTCAGTAGCGATGAAAGCGTCCGTTTGACATAGAAAGAAGGATATTCAGGCACAAGGGAAAGAAACAGAAACAGGCTGTTCACAGAGAGAGGGCAGCCACTTTTGCTCCCCAAATAGCCTAGTTTGGGCTCCCTTTTCATGTAAGGGGCCTGTCCCTGGGACTGGCTGGAAAGCCTTCCAGTATGTACCCAGTTGAGTCATGACTAGGTCACCATGTTTTTAGAAGCTCTGTACCAGGCTGAGGCCAGTCCCCAGTTATTAGGGCAATGGATGGTGATAGGATGGAAGCGAGGGCTATGATTTACCTCAAGTTCTTCCCAGCCGGTCCTGGGGCAGCCTGGTCCCTCCGCTCTTAGAGTCAAATTAGGTAATTTGACTTGTGGCTCATTCAAGTGGGCATCGGGACAAGATTTCAAAAGTTGAAAAGCATTTTTATCATCTTCCAGAGAGCAAGAGGGATGGCCCAATGGTTAAGAACACTTGCTGCTCTTGCAGAGGACTTAAAGACTTTTGCACAGGATGGAGTGAGCCTGCCTGCCTGCCTGCTTTCTTCTTTCCTTCCCTCCTTCCCTCCATCCCTCCCTCCTTCCTTCCAAGTCTCTTCCTTCTTCCTCTGGTTCCATTAGAAATTCTCACTATTTTACGATGTAACCCAGGCTAGCCTCAGACTTTCAGTGTTCCCGCTCAGTCTTCAGAATGTAGGATCCCGAAGGTCATAGGCTTGTACCATCACATCTGCCTCTTCTCCACTTTTTTCTTTCTTCTTTTCAGGCTGCCCTTAAACTCACAATGGTTCTGCCCCAGGTTTTCCCACAGATGAGAGCCACAACACCAAGATGCATGCCTTTGCTTCTCAATTTTATCTTTTTTAAAAAAGATTTTATCTTTTGTTCTGCAGCCTGTGGAACTGTGTTCTGTATGTCATAAAATATGACCAATTAATTCACAAGCTTGTGATGGGTCTTGAAAGTGATATTAACAAGGGGACAAGTGGAATTGTTTTTTCTGGTTTTAGAACACTGTAGCTCCTTTTGTTTTCTGCCCCCCCCCCCCGCCCCGTTTTTTCAAGACAGGGTTTCTCTGCAGCCATGGCTATCCTGGTCTTACTTTTGTAGATCAGGCTGGCCTCAAACTCACAGAGTTCACCTGCCTCTGCCTCCCAATGCTGGTATTGAAGGTATGCAAGCCACCATATCCGGCTTCCTGTAGGTGGGGGGAGCAAGTTGCCGGGCGCAGTGGCGCACGCCTGTAGTCCCAGCTACTCGGGAGGCTAAGACAGGAGGATCTCAGTGAGTTCAAGGCTAGCCTGGTCTACAAAGCGAGTCCAGGACAACCAAGGCTATACAGAGAAACCCTGTCTTAAAAAAAAAAATTAAAGCTAGGTAAAGCACTTTTTCTTCCAAATATGCTCTTTATATCAGTAGCATTTCTAAATCAAAATGTATAGAAACCCATAGGAATGTTCATTATGCAATCAATGGCAGCTTCAGCAGCCTGGCTTGTTCTCTTGCTTGTGGAAGGGACATTGTCATTCCCAGGACACTGGCTGGGTTATGAAGGTACGAGTCCTCACCCCACCCCCCATGCCCTGAGTACATACACACACACATAAATTGTGATTTAGTGAGATTTTCTGTTTTTGTTTTGCTTTTTGTTTTTTGTTTTTCGAGACAGGGTTTCTCTGTGTAGCCTTGGCCATCCTGGACTCACTTTGTAGACCAGGCTGGCCTCGAACTCACGGCGATCCGCCTGCCTCTGCCTCCCGAGTGCTGGGATTAAAGGCGTGCGCCACCACGCCCGGCTTGTTTTGTTTTTCAAGACAAGGTTTTTCTGTGTGACACCCCTGGCTGTCCTCTAACTTGCTTTGGAGACCAGGCTGGCTTGTCAGGTTGTTTGTGTTTCATGGGTTGAAGTGGCTAGAGGGGAATTGCTTGGGTCAGGACAATGCCAGGGAAGGTATGCATGTCCAGTGAATAGATTTGCAGAGAGATGAGTGGGTGTCCCATGGTCACAAAGAAGCCAGCCTCCACTGTCAGGCAGCTACCGTGACCTTGAGTGGATTACCTCACACCTCCAAGCCTTCACTTACTGGCCTGATATTTGTATGTCTGGAATCAAAAAGCCAATTTGCAGGTTGTGAGATGATTCCGTTGGTAGACGTGCTTGCAGCAGAGCCTGGCGTGGTAGAAACTAGGTAGACCTTGAGTTTCATGCATCTGAATGCACAAATGCATACACACACACACAAATAAACGAAATAATATATATGGGTGTGTTTGTTGGTTAGGAAATCAGAAATAATAATAATAATAATAATAATAATAATAATAATAATAATAATAATAATGATAATAATAATAATAATAGTAATATTATTATTATTTGGTTTTTTGAGACAGGGTTTCTCTGTGTAGCCTTGGCTGTTCTGGACTCACTTTGTAGACCAGGCTGGCCTTGAACTCACAGAGATCTGCCTGCCTCTGCCTCCCGAGTGCTGGGATTGCAAGTGTGCACCACCACACTCTACTGGGTCTGAGCTCTTAACCGCTGAGTCATCTTTCTAACCCCTCTATTATTGTTGTTGTTTGGGTATATGTGAAGGCACTTATATATGGGCATATCCTGGGCACAGTGCCTGTGTAGAGGCCACCATGCCTGACTAGTTATATGTTTTTTTGGTTTTCTTTGTTTATTCTATGGTTTGTATTCCCTGAGTTGGACCTGGTGGCTCTCAGCATTTCTTGGAGGCTGCTCACACTGAAAGCTGTACACAGAGTTGGGTTTAGTTCGGCTTTTTGTAAATTACATCCTTATTTAGTGTGTGTGTGTGTGTGTGTGTGTGTGTGTGTGCGCGCGCGCGCGCGCGTGCATGAGGGTGATGTGATACACATGAGGAGGTCGAAGGAGAACTGTGGGAGTCAGTTCTCTCCTATCATGTGGGTCCCAGGGATTGAACTCAGGCCATCCATCCGTTATGTTGGCAAACGCTTTTACCGGCTGAGCCATCTTGCCACTCAATGTGTGGCTTTTTGAGGTGGGAGTTCATGCAACCTAGACTGCCTTCACACTCAGGGATGACCCTGAGTCCCTGGTGCTCTGGCCTTACCTCTGAAACGCTGGGCCTACGGGTATATTGTACCAAGTTCTGCTCTCTTACTGACTTCCTGTTAAGCAGACCCGGAGTGGAATATGAAGACTCCTGTACCCTACACGTTCCTGCGAGGCGCTTATGGTGTCTGAAGCCATGCCTTCTGACGGCGGTGCTCACTATCTAGGCCTTTCCTCATGGTGCCTGCTAGGTCTCAAATGCCCTTTGTCCACACACTTGTCTTGTCAACTTCCACTGCAGCCTCAGCTGGAATGAGTCACCATTTCAGCTTCTTTTTTTCTTTCTTTCTTTCTTTTCCTCTGTGTATGTATGTGTATGTGTGTGTGTGGGGGGGGGGGTATTTAGGGCTTTGTGTATGCTAAGCAAGCATTCTACCACTGAGTTATATCACTAACCGCCCCCCCCCCTTTTTTTTCTGAGACAGGGTTTCTCTTTGTAGCCTTGGCTGTCCTGGACTTGCTTTGTAGACCAGGCTGGCCTCGAACTCAGAGATTCACCTGCCTCTGCCTCCTGAGTGCTGGGATTAAAGCCGTGTTCTATCATGTCCAGCTGTTTTTTTGTTTTTTGTTTTTGTTTTTGTTGTTCTTAATAAAAGTATTCTTGCTTAATTTCTGTTTATTTTCTTGGCAGGGCCAGAGTAAATTCCTACAGGCAAGAATCCAGCTCTGCTCCCCACCCAGGAGCCTCTAGCTGGCTAGCCTCCACCAGCCCAGCTGGGTATCACAGAATAAACCCAATGAAGGAGACGAGGAGGAGGGGTGAGTGAGGAGGGCTAGCCAGCCCGAGGCTTCCTGCCATTATTCTACCCTGGCACTTTATGGTCTCCCCCATCATGTAGGTATCCTACTGTGCTCCAGAATCTGACTACCTCCCTCCCCTTCCTCCTGCTTCTCCACCTCCTCCTCCTCCTCCTCCTCTTCTTGTTTGGTTTTTTAAGACAGGGTTTCTCTGTGTAGCCCTGTCTGTCCTGTCTGTAGACAGGCTGGTCTCAAAGTCTGGGATCTGCCTGCCTCTGCCTCCCCAGTGCTGGGATTAAAGGAGCCTTCTTTTCCCCTTCCAGTGAGCTTAGGAGGAAGCTAGTTCTCTCTGAGGCTCTGTCCTACAGCATCAGCAACAGGTGTGACTCCTCCTCATCCTGGCTTCACCCAGGACTCACGTTGCCCTGGTGAGAGAGCCACAGGCCAGGGTTGGAAAGCTCAGATTGTCAGAACTTAAGTAGCCAATTACTTGAGTCTGAGCACACAAGAGCCTCCTCCTATTTGGGACCAGAGGCTGCTGCCACTGGAGCATGCTGGTCCCTCTTGCAGAGGCTGTTGTCCCAAGTGCATGCTGGTCCCACCTGCTTCTTCAGGGAGAGCCACAGGCTGAGCTGTCCAGGATGTCAGAACAACTGAAAAAGGGGAAAACACAGGCTCTTAACTGTTTTTTTGTTTTTGGATTTATTTTATTTTATTTTATTTTTGGTTTTTTTCAAGGCATGGTATGATCTGGACTCTCTTTGTAGACCAGGCTGGTCTCAAACTAACAGAGATTCCCCCTGCCTCTGCCTCCCTAGTGCTGGGATTAAAGGCATGTGCCACCACACCTGTGGATTTTTTTTTCTAAAACAAGGAAGATTAAAGATTTATTTACTTATTCTTATAAGTGTTTTGTTTGCTTATTTGTGTCTGTACCATGTGTGTGCCTGGTGTACTAAGGAGCTAAAAGAAGACATAAGATCCTCCTGGAACAAGAGTTAAGGGTTGTGAGTCACTGTGTAGGTGCTGGGAACTGAATCTGGGTTCTTAGCACATTGTGAGCTCCTCACTGCTGAGTCATCACTCCATCTTCCTCTCTCCTGTTTGAACTTTTGAAATAGAGTCTCACCCTATAGCCCAGAATGGCCTAGAACTCATGCAATACTCCTGGCTCAGCTACCTAAGCGATAAGGTTGTTAATAATAATAACAAAAATAATAATTATTATTTATTTATTGTTTTTACACTGCCCCAAGATGTTCTAGGAATGCAGTGAATATTTGGTAAATTAATAAAAAGAGTAATGAAATGCCCTGTGAAGACAGAGGCACAGTGCTTAAGAATGGAAGAATAAGGGCCGGGCGCGGTGGCCCACGCCTTTAATCCCAGCACTCGGGAGGCAGAGGCAGGTGAATCAGTGTGAGTTCGAGGCCAGCCTGGTCTACAAAGTGACTCCAGGAAACCAAGGCTAACACAGAAAGACTCTGTCTCGAAAAACAGAACAAAACAACAACAACAACAAAAAGAATGGAAGAATAAAACCGGTGTAGTGGTGCCATACCTTTAATCCCAGCACTTGGAGCGAGGCAGAGGCAGGTGGAAGGCCAACCTGGACTACAAAGGGAGTCCAAGACAGCCAGAGAAACCCTGTCTCAAGCAAACAAGCAAACAAACAAACAAACAAACAAACAAAGAATGGGAGAATGCAGGCAGAGAAGGGAGGGAATAAACATAAAGGACCTCAAGTTGGGTGGGAACTATCTTTAAAAGAGTATTTGTTTTGCCAACTGAAAGGGGAGCAAAGAGGCCAGCCCTCCTCCCCCCCCCAGCTGTTCCTTATGCTTCTTGCTCTGTAGCCGGACTGGAAATGTTTCGTTTTTATTTTGGCTTGAGCTGCTACTCACCATGGCAGCAGGCCTGTGTGCGGAGAAGGACAAGAAGGAAGAGAGAGAGAAATTGATTAATAACTTTAATTCCCAATCTCGGGAGAGCAGCTGAAGAGAAAGGCACAGCTTGGGAGGGGGGCGCGGTCCTGGAGAGGTGTGTGCTGCACTTTCATCTGACCCAGTTCTTTGTGTGGAGGGAAAAGCAAGCACTGTGGAAACAGGCATGAAGGCAGAGTAAGGGGTGTGTGCTTAAGAAATGTCAACCATTGCTTCTAAATAACCCTGATTGAGAAGCAGGGCGAGCAAGCATCCTGTCCATTGAGCTTCTTGGGTATATACGGTCTCTAATTTTAAAAAAAGAAAAAAGAGAGCCGGGCGTGGTGGCGCACGCCTTTAATCCCAGCACTCGGGAGGCAGAGGCAGGCGGATGGCTGAGAAAGAAAGAAAAAAGAAAAGCTGGGTGTGGTGGTGAATTTTAGTTCCTTCACTCAGGAGGCAGAGGCACTCTGTGAGTTCAGCCTGGTCTACATAGTGAGTACAAGAACTACAGTGATAGGACTTGTATCAATACTCCTACACACACACACACACACACACACACACACACACACACACACACACACGTGTGTGTGTGTGTGTGTATGTATGTATACATGTATATACACATATATGTATATATACACATAGATAAGTAGTATATGATTTCTTAATGTGTGTGAATGTTTTGTTTACATGTATGTATGTGCCTGGCACCCACAAATGCCAGAAGAAAACACTGGATCCTGTAGAAACTGGAATTATAAATGGTTTTAAGCCACAATACAGGTGCTAGCAATGGAACTCATGTCCTACTGGGCAGTGGTGGCACACACCTGTAATCCCAGCACTCAGGAGGCAGAAGCAGGTGCATCTTTTTGAGTTCGAGGCCTGGTCTACAAAGCAAGGAGGCGGGTTTGAGGCTATGTCAGTTGAAAAATGAAAAGAAAAGAAAAGAAAAGAAAAGAAAGAAAGAAAGAAAGAAAGAAAGAAAGAAAAGTGAGACCCTGTTTCAAAACTGTGGTGCTCTGAATAGGAACGGGCCCCATAGTCTCCTGTGTGTGAATGCCTGGTCCATAGGGAGAGGCATTGTTAGGGGGTGTGGCCTTGTGGGAGGAAGTGTGTCACTGTGGGGGTGGGCTTTGCAGTCTCCTATGCTCAAGGTACACCCAGTGAGGCACACAGTCTCTTCTGCTGCCTGTGGATTAATAGATATAAAACTCTCAGCTCCTTCTCCAGCACCATGTCTGCCTGTGTGCCTCCATGCTTCCTGCCATAACGATAATGGACCAAACCTCTAAAACTGTAAGCCAGCCCCAATTAATGTTCCTTTCCCCCCACCCCCCACCCCTGAGACAGGGTTTTTCTGTATAGCCTTAACTGTCCTGGAACTCGCTTTGTAGACCAGGCTGGCTTTGAACTCACAGAGACCTATCTGCCTCTGCCTCCCGAGTGCTTGGATTAAAGGCGTGCGCCACCATCGCCCAGCAAATGTCTTTATTTATAAGAGTTGCCATGGTCATGGTGTCGCTTCACAGCAATACACAAAGGCTGTCCAACGTGAATTCAGTCCTAGGCACTCACACTAATGCTGTAGCACACGTGCACTTGAGCGTGTAGGTGAGCTTACAGTCAAATACAAACACACACACACACACACACACACACACACACACACACACACACACACACAGTATAACAAAAAACCAACAAAGACAGGAATTTCGTTTGTTGGCTTGGTTGGTTGAGGTAGTCAGTCATATTCTGTAGTCCAGTCTGGCCTGGAATGTGGGTCCCCGCCCTTAGGCTTTGGTTTCCTGAGGGCTGAGATTACAGGCAAGTGCTACTACCACACCCGGCTTTCTGTGGTGCAGAGGATGGTCCCCAGGGCGTGCAGACATTAGGCAGCTACTGTACCCACTGAGGTATCCTCCCGGCTGGAGAACTTGGTTTCTCTGGGGGAGAGTTTCAGGAATCCCAGGCTGGCCGCCAGCAGGCTGTGCAGACGGTGATGACTTTGAACTCCCAGTCCCTGTGCCCCTCCCTCTAGGAGTGCAAGTGTGTGTAATCAGCCAAATTACAAAAAAAAAAAAAAAAAAAAAAAAAAAAAGAAAGAAAGAAAGAAAGAAAGAAAAAAAGAAAAAAATTTCAAGAGCATTTCTAACAGCTGCATGAAAAACCTGGAAGAAGATTATTTGTACTTATATGCAAATTGATTCAAACATTTTTTTCCCACATTCACAGAGGGAAAAGATGAGGATTGTAGGTGGGGTTACGGGCAAAGTGGGGAAAAAAAACGATTTCTTTCTTTCATTTTGGTTAATGCCTAAAGAAACTCTGAAATTAACTCAAATACTGGACAATCTAGATGAAAGTGGGTATATGAAATGCAAAGAAAAAAAAACCCACAAACCTGTTCTCACACAAATTGAATGAATAATTTTATTGCTCAAATAGTGTGGGCTAGAGGTAAGCCAGGAGCTTTGTTCTCTCTCACTCTGCTTATATGAGCTTGTATACATGTGCACGTGTGTGTGTGTGTGTGCGCGCGCGCGCGCGCCCGTGTGTGCAGGTGCACATGTGTGTGCGTGTGTGTAGAGACCAGAGATGTTGTTCTTTGGGAGCTGTCCACCTGTGTCTCTCACTGGTCTGGAACTCATCCTTTAGGCTAGATTGCTTGGCCAGCAAGCCCCAGGGATCAGCTTTCACCCCCTCAGCACTGGAGTCTGTGCCACAGGCAGAGATGCCTGCACTCGGGTCCTTATGAGCGTTCTCCCAAGAGCCTGTTTTTTGTTTGTTTTATTATTTATTATTTTTTTTTCGAGACAGGGTCTCTCTGTGTAGCCTTGCCTGTCCTGGCCTCGAATTGTAGACCAGGCTGGCCTCAAACTCCCAGCAATCCGCCTGCCTCTGCCTCCCGAGTGCTGGGATTAAAGGCGTGCACCACCACGCCCGGCTCTATTTATTATTTTAATTTTGTGTCTGTGTGTAGGCATTTGCACATGCCTTCAGAGGCCAGAGGAGTCAGATACCCACCTCTGCAGTTGAAACTGTAGGCGGCTGTGAGTTGCTCAGCCTCCTCTTTTATTTTATTTTTTTTTAAATTTTGAGACAGGGGTCTCACACTGTAGCTCAGGTTGGCCTGGAATCCACTAAGTAGCCCAGGTTGGCTTTGAATTTATGGAACTTATGGAAATCCTCCTGCTTCAGCAACTCAAGCAATGGGATCTCAAGTGTGTGTCTCTACGCATGTTCAACCGCCTCTTTTCTGGAACCTTCCAGTACAAGGGCGGCCGTGTTCAGCCTCAAACCAGACAGGAATGCTTCATTCTTAAGAGTAGAAGTAGAAGCCAGGCAGTGTGGCGCACGCCTTTGATCCCAGCACTTGGGAGGCAGAGGCAGGTGGATCTCTGTGAGTTTGAGGCCAACCTGGACTACAAAGTGAGTCCAGGACAGCCAAGGCTACACAGAGAAACCCTGTCTGGAAAAAACAAACAAAACAAAACAAAACAAAAAGAGTAGAAGTAGAACTTGGGGGGTGGGGGAAGATTAATTTTAATGACAAGAAAGATTTATTTTAAAAAATATATTTTAACACTCTCTGAGCTATTTTATTTCGTGTGTGAGTATTTGGCTTGGATGTGTGTATGCATAACACATCCAAGTCTGGTGCACTAAAAGACCAAAAAAAAAAAAAAAAAAAAAAAAGCTCTCCTGAAACTGGAGTAACAGATGTTTGTGAGCCACCACTTGAGTGCTGAGACACCCAGGTCCTCTGCAAGAACGATAAGTGCTCCTAACCATGTCTTCTCTTCAGCAAATAGATTTTTAAAAACCTCTTTTGATTCGGTGTCTTTGTCTGTAGTGCAGGCTGGCCTTGAACTCCAAGCAATCCTCCTATCTCAGCATGACCCGCGATGGTCAGCTATATTTAAACGGTTGGAAAGTAAACTCCTTAACACACGCAGGGTAAACACACGTATTGAGCACCAAGCTCTTGTCAGGAGCCTCTCCAGGCACTTCAAGGTGACCACCCTGGAGAGCTGCCTTGGTGTCCCTCACAGGACTTGGCCTCCTGCGTGTGGCTGACTCAAGGAAGATAGTGCCAGGAGCTTCATTCAGAGGTGCCTCATTCTGGGAACAGATTTAACAGCCGGAACAAACAGGGAGCTTGGCACCCACCAATCAGTACTGCATCCGTGTTTGAGTATAGGGATTTTGGGGACCCCCCTCTTCAGAAGCAGACTTTGGTAAGGGTGACAAGAAGAGGTCCTCCTTTGTTCTTGAGGGGGAGGGAAAAAAAGCCCATTGCTGTGCCCAGGACTGAGATCAACGGACAGATGCAGGATGAAAGAGCCCCCCAAGATGTTGAAACTTGCCCCAATCACAGAGGGCCAGCTGTGTGCCTTCTCCTCTATAGCTTCATTGCTGGACCCCCACTTTGCCATCTGGGGGCAAACAAAGTCCATGCTTGGCCTTAATTGGTTCAAGTTCAGTTCTTGTCCCTCTTGCGTTTCAGAGTCCTGACTGAGCCAACATCAAAACAGCGACACTCTTTGTTTTCTCATCTTGGTATAATTAATCTATGGAAGTCCTATAGGTAGGGTGGCCCATTCCTTTAATCTCACACCCGGGAGGTAGAGATAGGCAGATCTCTGTGAGGAGTTCAAAGCCAGCCTTGGCTGCACGGTGAGTCCCAGGTTAGCAGTGAGACCTTATCTTAAAAATAAAATAAAATAAAATAAATATTAAGACATACAACTGGATGGAAGTGAGCATCGTACAGCTTTTATTTCACATAGTTATTTGTGTGTGTGTGTTGAGAAGACATGATTTTTATTGGTTTGTTTCTTGCTTTGTGAGACAACATCTCACTTTGTAGCTCAGGCTTGGTTAGAACTCATAATGTAAGCTACACGTGGTGGCACACACCTTTAGTCCCAGCACTTGGGAGGCAGAGGCAGGTGGATCTCTGTGAGTTCGAGGCCAGCCTGGTCTACAAAGTGAGTCTAGGACAGCCAAGGCTACACAGAGAAACCCTGTCTCGAAAAACAAAACAAAACAACAACAACAAAAAAGGACTCATAGTGCAGCCCAGGCTGGCCTCCAGTTTATGGCAATGACCCTTCCTCAGCCCCCCAAGTACTCCTATAATGGGTACATACGGATGTCTGGATAATATCCACTCATTTATAAAGATTTGCTATTTTAAATTGTGTGTATGTGTTGGGAGTGAGTTTGTACACGTGTGTATGCTGCTTACTGGCTTGCCCTCATGGCTTGCCTAGTTTGCTTTCTTTTTTTCTTTCTTTTTGTTTTTTGTTTCTTGTTTCTTGTTTTTTGAGACAGGGTTTCTCTGTGTAATAGGCCTGGCTACCTCACAACTATCTTTGTAGATCCGGCTGGGCTAGAACTCACAGTGTCTGCCTGCCTCTACCTCCCAAGTGTTGGGATTAAAGGCATGGGCCACCATGTCCAGCTTCCAGTTTGCTTGCTTATACACACCTAGCCCACGTGCTCAGGGATAGCACTGCTTATGTAAGTTGGGACCTTCCACATCAACCTTAAAGATTTCAGTCTTGCAGGGCATGGTGGCACATGCCTTTAATCCCAGCACTGGGGAGGCAGAGGCAGGCGGATCATTGTGGGTTCGAGGCCAGCCTACAAAGCGAGTCCAGGATAGCCAAGGCTAACACAGAGGGACCCTGTCTCAAAAAGTCAAAAAGTCAAAAAAAAAAAAAAAAGCTTTTGGTCTTTACATTAATGCCACATGCTCAGGACAGAGCATTCAAAATGTAAACCTGTAGCGGACATTTCAGATTCAAGCTATTTAAATAGTCCATCTCAACTGCAAATCTATATAGACACATTGGTGTCTATGTCTGTCTGTCTGTCTCTTTCATCTATCTACTTACCTATCACCTATTTATCTACCTACCTACTTTGCCATCCATCCCCTCACCCATCTATCTGTCTGTCTGTCTGTCTGTCTGTCTACTCCAAACAGCCTTAGAAGGATTAATATCTGCAGGGGAGGATGTGAGAACTGCCTGAGAGAAGCAAAATGACTTTTCCCCACCATACAAAGCTGATAAGGTAAGTCTTGCTCTGCCTGCACCAGCCACCTCTCCTGCACATGGTTGCTCTCTATCACTGGGGTTTGCCATAAAGATCCCACCCTTGATCGGAATTACTTTTTAGAGCTTGGATGCATTGGAGTGAATATGGACTCTAGTCTTCTGCGTGTACTGACTTTACAATTCTTATGTTTTGGCCTGGAGAGACAGCTCAGCAGTGAGGTGATCCTTGCTCTTTCAGAGGCTCTGACTTCAGTTCCTAGGACCCATGTTAGGTAACTCACAATCACCTGTAACTCTGGCTCCAGGGGACTGGATGCCTTCTTTGGCTCCAGCAAGTACCTCAGGCATGCAGCATGTACTTATACATACACAGAATTTTTAAAAATTAACCTTTAAATTTCTTTTACAAAGAACACTTAATGGAAATGCATATATGTTGTTTTTAGATTCTATCTAAGTTGATCAGGTTTTTTGTTTGTTTGTTTGTCTGTTGGTTGTTGTTGTTTTTTTTTTTTTTTTTTTTTTTTTTTTTTTTTTGAGACAGGGTTTCTCTGTGTAGCCTTGGCTGTCTTGGACTTGCTTTTAAACCAGGCCTTGAACTCGCAGAGCTCTGCTTGCCCTCTGCCTCCCTGAGTGCGGGGATTAATGATCAGTTTCTTAGAGTAGGTTTTTTAAATTTATTTATTTTATGTATATGAGTATTTGCCTGCATGTATGTGTGTAGCGTGTATGTGTGTGTGGGGGGGGGCACACTCCTGTTCAAATCACCACAGCAAGAAATGAGATTAAAGTGGTTGTTGAAAGTCTCTCTCTCTTGCCGGGCGTGGTGGCGCACGCCTTTAATCCCAGCACTCGGGAGGCAGAGGCAGGTGGATCGCTGTGAGTTCGAGGCCAGCCTGGTCTACAAAGTGAGTCCAGGACAGCCAAGGCTACACAGAGAGACCCTGTCTCGAAAAACCAAAAAAAAAAAAGAAAGTCTCTCTCATCAACCAAGTGTGGTGGTGCACGCCTTTCATTCCAGCACTCAGGAGACAGAGGCAGGTGGATCACTGTGAGTTCGAGGCCAGCCTGGTCTACAAAGTGAGTCTAGCACAGCCAAGTCTACACAGAGAAACCCTGTCTCGAGGGGAAAAAGTCTCCCTCAGGGACCAGCCTAGATTCATTGCTGAATTCTACCAATCGTTCACGGGGGATTGGACACTAATACTTATCAAATTGTTTCACAAACTAGAAAGGGATTGAACAAGACTAAACTTATTCTGTGATCATTGTTAACATTATATAGACATCAGAAAGGACATAACAATAAAACAAAGGAAAAACACACGACAATCTTGCTGATGAGTACAGAGGCAAATATGTTCTACAAGACACTAGAAAGAGCCAGGCACTGTGGCACTTTAATACAGTGCTCTGTGAGTTCGAGGCCAGCTTGGTCTACAAAGTGATTCCAGGACAGCCAAGGCTACACAGAGAAACCCTGTCTCAAAAGCCAAAAAAGAAAAAGAAAAGAGATACTAGCAAGCTGAATCCAAGACATTAAGAAGAACATACAAATGACCAAGTTATGTAATACACCACACGAAAGGTGTGATTGTCTCTCTGTGTAGCCCTGGTTATTCTGGAGCTCTCTATGCTTCTGAGGGAAAGTGTACAAACACACACACACACACACACACACAGACACACAGACACACACACACTCACTCATTAGTGAAATTGTATTTAAAAACTGAGTTGAAAGTAGACCCATTTTTGGACTGTGAAGACATTCATCAAGGTGAGACTTTGCCACCTGAATGTGTAAAAATACTTAGAAACAAACTCACAGTTCTAATACATTAGGGTGCCATAATATTTGTTCATTAGCCTTTTCTTCTTCCTTTACATTCTGCTTGAATTTTGAGTCAGGGTTCATGTGGCCCAGTGTGGCCTAGAATTCAGACTGTAGCTAAGGCTGGCTTTGAACTCCTAACCCTGTTGCATCCATCTACAAATGCTGAGATTACAGGTGACCCTACCAGGCTCAGGTCCTTTTTGTCTTTTAACACTCAAACAACAGTGTCAGAAAAGACCACATCTATACAGTATTTTAGGATCTCAAATGAGCTGTCATGTTTGAGTCAGAATCTCTTTCTTTTTTGGTTTTTCAAGACAGGGTTTCTCTGTGCAGCCTTGGCTGTCCTGGACTCACTTTGTAGACCAGGCTAGCCTCGAACTCACAGCCATCCGCCTGCCTCTGTCTTCCCAGTGCTGGCATTAAAGGCGTGCGCCACCATGCCCAGCTGTGAGTCAGAATCTCATGAAGCTCAAGCAGGCCTCAAACTTGCTATGTAGCCAAGGCTAGATCTTGAACCCGCTGCTCTTTCTCCCTAGAGCTAGTATCACAGATATGTACCACACCCAACTTCATTTGTCCTTTATGAGAAGTGATGATGAAAATGTTGTTTGCTAGCTCTGGTGTCACGACAGGTTAGCCCCAACAAATAAAACATTTATAGGCAAATCCATATATTAACTATAATTGTGCTTGGGCTAGTCAGCATACTTTGTGAATTTGGTAAATTTTCTTCTGTGTTCACGGTTACCGTTTGTGGGATGTCCAGCAAACTTTCTCTTGATGGGGAAAAGGCACACAGCCTTCTGGGAGCTGTTGTGTAGAGCAGGGAGGGAGTGTGATGTGAAAAAGAGCCCAGGGATAGCAGGTAGCTGCACAGGGGAGGGCAGCTTCTGTCACACAGAGTATGGGACGATTGCAAACCAAGAGGGTTCTTCTGAGCTGGGAGGTGGTGGCGAGCATTTTTAGTACCAGTACTCAGGAGGCAGGCAGATCTCTGAATTCGAGGCCAACCTGGTTTACAGAGTGAGTTCCAGGACATCCAGGGAAGTCCTATCTTGATGAACCAACCAACCAAACAAAGAAGGTTCTTCTGTTCAAAACACAGATTATAAATAACCCTTCTATGTTTTTTCAATACTGCCAGACTAGACACCAATGAAATTAGCCCTGCCCCATGGTGCTTCTTGTTTGATGTTGGACTAAGCTATGCACATGTGTAAAGAAATAGCTGTCTGCGTGTGTGAGAGTGAGAGGAGCCGCTGAACAGAAACCACCATGACATCAAAATCTCAGGCTAAATGGTCCTCGCTCCCTTTTTTTCCCCTTCTTGACATTTTAAATACCATTATGCTATAAAATCACATAACCTCTTTTCTCCTCAATTTTACAGCCTTCAAAGACGAGACAGGCAAATGAAAGGTAGAAACGAAGACTTATAAATGTATAAAAGAAGTTTCTTTATATGGCCACCTCCAAGTTAGGGTCACAGGGTTAAAGCCATCAAAGCCAGAGCATTTGACTTGCAGATGTGGCATGTATTATCAGCAATTCAGATTGGTCCGGTCCCCTCTCTCCTTTTGTCATCTTTTGTTGTTTTTAGTCAAGGTCTCACTGCATCCCAGGCTGGCCTGGAGCTTGTGGCAATCTTTCTGTCTCGGTTTCTTTGAGTGTGCTTCTCCATTTTCTTTCTAACACATTTTAAACTTTATTTTCTGTGTATGAGATTTCGCCTGCATGTGTGTCTGTGCGCCATGTCCATGCCTGAACCAGGAGAGACTGAGCGATTTCCTGGGACTGGAGTTACAGACCGCTGGCAGCCTCCGTGTGGGCACTGAGAATAGAATCCAAGACCTCTGGAAGAGCAAGCAGCTCCCCAGCCTCCTTTCTTTTCAGTATCGTGAGCATCACTTACTTTCCACTAAGTCCTGACTCCTCCTTTGCTTTGCTTTCATACTTCCCGATGTCATTCTGTGGCTACACTGGAATCCCTGTGCCGTTCAACATACACGCCCCACCCATTTTTCTTCTTGGATGCGCTCACAAAGATCCACTCAGCCACCTGCACCTGCTCCTCCTGACCCCGTGCTTTCTGGGAAGCCAGAGAAGCCATTTGGCTCAGGGCCAGACTCATTGACATAACATTTTTCTTGATCAAGAATGGCCACATGCTGCAGTCTTGCAAAGAGGCCTGCTTGAGCCCCTGGGATGAGGCTGCCGATTCTTCCGATACAACTTCCGGGTGGAGAAAGCTTGGGTCCTGGGAGTGAGCGTTAAGCCCAGTGTGGAAGAGAGACAAGACACTGGGTCGTCAGGACTTCCTCAGCCCTGTCCTGACTCAGCTCGCAGCATACTTCCGTTTTAGTGGAAGGTGGTAAGAATTGGGTTTTCGGTTACTTAAACAAGGAAAGGTTTTTTCATCGATATATTTTTTGTTTGTTTGTTTTTTGTTGTTGTTGTTTTTGGTTTTTCGAGACAGGGTTTCTCTGTGTAGCCTTGGCCATCCTGGACTCACTAGACCAGGCTGGCCTCGAACTCACAGCGATCTGCCTGCCTCTGCCTTCCGAGTGCTGGGATTAAAGGCGTGCGCCACCACGTCCGGCTCTTCATCGATATATTATATAATTGGGTCCTAACTATACACACATGTGGTTTTTAGCTACTCTGAAGCTGAGGCAGGAGAATCATTTGAGATGCCTGAGGAGTTCAAGACCATCCTGGCAACACAGTGAGATCCTGTCTCAAAACACACACACACACACACACACACACACACACACACACACTCAGGAAGACCTCAAACTTGCCCGGTAGACAAGGCTAAGGCTTGAACCCCAATCACCTCCCAAGAGTTGGGGCCACAGATATGTACCGCACCTAGCTTCATTTTGCCTTTTTTGAGAACTAATGTCTTAAAGTTGCTTGCTAGCCCCATTACCATAGCATATGCCACCTCCAACAAATGCAGAACTCCATGCAGAACCACATGTTAAAAAATAACCATGCTTGGCCTAATCAGCATACCTTGTGAGCTTGACAATCACTCTTCTGTCTTCACAGTTGCCTCTAGTTCGGTGATAAATAAGATAAATGCTTGTGAAATGTCCAACAAACTATCTCCTGATAGGGAAAGGCACACAGCCTTCCAGGAGTTGCTGTGTAGATCAGGAAAAGAGATGTGTTCAAGAGCCTGTAATTTAGTGTGGGTGTCTGTGTCTATGTCTGCGCGTGTGTGTGTCTGTCTGTCTGTGTCTGTGTGTGTACAGTATAAAGTTGTTGGAAAGTTTGAGCTACATGAAGGCAAACAGGTTATGATGTGACTGTCATTAACATGGTCCTCACAGCTCCAAGTAGCAGGTTTCATCCTACTGTGGGGGTGAGGGTGAAAAGCACCTGAGCTGTTGGAGGCAGAGGGAGAGGGGGAGCTGTGGGCTCTTATCATGTGGTTTTTCTGTGGGGGAAAAAACACATGAAGCCACATAAGCAGTTTAGAATTAGCTGCTCTGAATCATTTCAGGAGGGTTGTGGGACCAAGGACCATCACTGGTTATCTGTACCTGGGCTGGCCTAATGTAGCTACGTGAATAATGGCATGTATGTGTGTGTGTGTGTGTGTGTGTGTTGGAGGGAGGAATACACGAAGGGGTTGAAATGTCAACCTTAGGTCATTTTATGTGTAATTGAAAACTTCACTCATTATCCGTAGCTATTGGCTATCCCTGGGACAAGCAGTGTGTAGGCAAGACTTGTCTGTATGTCAAAGCGTCAGAACAAATGAGATAAACGTTTGGCTAATGGATATATTTGCCGAAAGTTTGGCACAGCACTGAGAAGACCATCATACCATTAGCACAGCAAAGAGAATGGGGAAGCCAGCAAAGGCCTCTACAATTATCTCAGCAAAAGGAGCATACACAGCCTCATGCCCGGAGCATCCTGTATCCCGGGGGAGGAGGTCATTTTTGCTGGGTTGCTAAGCTGACAGGTTTCACATCCACCGTGCTAGCTGCTTGCTATTTTCACCTTATGAAATGCGCCGGGCTCAGGAAAGAAGTGCCAAAGCTACATCCTAATGACACTATATCATTTGGTCTCTGGCCAGTTTCCCCTGATTTTGCCATCAGCTCTTTTAACCATACAATCCAACCATCAACCCCTCTCCCTCCCTACCCACTCTTTTCTTCTCTTCCTTCTCTTCCTTTCTAGAGCAGGATTAAGTTAACGTTATCTTAACCCATGACTTGCAGCTCAAAGATGGCGACTTAAATACTGGGTTAGTTTCCTTCCTTCAGGCCTTGACTGTACGTCATGTCCCTGAACTCTTAATCATTTATTTGAGCACAAGACTTTCTGGGCTCTGAATCCTCAGAGAACTGATTGTCTAGGACACACTGTTTTCGTCGTTCCCACAAATGCTACACTGAGATGTCCACAGAGACTTTGAATTCACCACTCCCCTGCTTAGCTCCTTTCCTCCCAACAATGCTGTGCTGTTATGGGCCAAGAGTTCCACGTGCTTTCTCTAAGGCCTATCTCACAAGGTTCTATCTGCCGGTCTGGCAAACAGTAAGTCACTTACTGAAGGTCACATATCTGGATTGGGAGGGAAACAGCTCCTACAACTGGGCCTTGGACCGGGAGGACAGCTCACTGAACAATAAGCACCAGCCATGAAAAGCCTTGCAACTCGAGTTCAATCCACGGAACCTAGCTAAAAAGCCAGATGCAATAGCACACACCTGTAATCCCCACACTCCTACACGGAGACAGGAGAGGAAACCGGATGGGCTGGTTGGTAGCTCGTGGTGGGCTCGGAAGCCCGGAGCATATGATGCAATGATGGAAGTAAGAGACTCCACCTCAGTAAGGTGGGGAGCAAGAACCAACTCCCCAAAGTCTTCCTCTGGTCTCCACAAGACACACATAGACATGTAAATAAAAAGTTAAAACCACGCATTCCAGTGGCAGCATTAAATCTGCCCGCAGCAACAATGACAAAGCTCCCAAAGCGCAGTGGCCTCACGCAGGGAGACAGTTTACTTTTCTTTCACCTGAAATGGAAGGTGGTTATCCAGGTGGAGAAAGTGCTACCTGGAGACACAGAGTTACACACTGGGCTTCTCCCTTTTTGGGACTCCACACAGATGTGTGACCCACTTCCAAATGTACCTCATACAGGCAGCGGAGAGGGAAGAAGGCAGAGGCAGGCGGATCGCTGTGAGTTCGAGGCCAGCCTGGTCTACAAAGTGAGTCCAGGATGGCCAAGGCTACACAGAGAAACCCTGTCTCGAAAAACAAAAAACAAAACAAAACAAAACAAAACAACAACAACAAAAAAAAACCCCCAAAAAAAAAACCAAAAAACAAACAACAAAAAAACACCTGTTCTTTTCCCATTGGAATCCCTGTCAGGGGTCTGAGCTCTTCAAAGCTCACTGCTGACTTCATTTGCTGCTGGCCACTGTTCTTCTTTTCCCATTAGGGTTAGATGAGGTCATGAGAAGGGGACTGTGGTGATGGCGTTAGTGACTTTATAAGAAGAGAGATCTGAGCTAGCCTGCTCTTCCTCACCTTCTGATGCCCTTTACGGAGCAATTTATTATTTTATTTATTTATTAAAAAAATTTTTTTTATTATGTACACAGTGCTCTGCCTGCGTATACACTCACAGGCCAGAAGAAGGCATCAGATTGCATAATAGATGGTTGTGAGCCACCATGTGGTTGCTGGGAATTGAACTCAGGACCTCTGGAGGGGCAGACAGTGAGTGCTTTTACTGCTGAGCCATCTCTCCAGCCCTATTTTTTTTTTTGATGGCTTACTTTATTTTTAATTATGTGTCTGTGCATACGTGTGTGTGTGTGTGTGTGTGTGTGTGTCTTCAGAGGTCAAGGGCTGGAGTTATAGATAATTGTGAGCTGCCTGATATGGATGCTGGGGACCAAACTTGGGCCTTTCTGTAAGAGCAGTCAATGTTCTTAACCCCCGAGCCATTTTTCTAGCTTCCTACTTAATTTGATTCTATAGTTTTGGTGTCAGGGGATCAAATCTAAGACCTTGTACATAGTAATACTCAGTCTGCCCCTGAGATATATTTTCAGCTGCTCCATGGTGGTATGAGGCAGCTAAAAGGCATTCACCAGGTGCTAATGAGATGCCAGCACCATGCTAATGGTTTCATTCAGACTTGGAAGTTAGCTTAGTTCTAGAATTCCGAATTCACCTTTCAGAAGTTGATGGGCATGAAAAACTGGGTCTTAACTTTCCGAGACTATTAAAAAAAAAAAAAAACCAAAGCCAAAACCCACATTATTTTATTTGTATGAACGTTTTCTCTCCATGTTGTGTATATGTGCCATGTGTGTGCAGTGCTCCCAGAGACCAGAAGGTGGCAGCAGCTCCTCTGGGACTGGAGTTACAGACAGTTGTGAGCCACCACACAAACGCTGAGAATTGAACCCATGTCCTTAGGAAGAGTGGCCAATACTCAATACTCTTTTTTTTTTTTTTTAGCTTCTTATTTACTTATCTTCTCATCCCCCTGCCCCCGCCCCATCTTTCACCCTGTTCTGCTTTCTTAGACCTGTGACAGAAGAGGACCTCCTCCCCCACCATATGATCACAATCTATCAAGTCTCATCCGGATAACTTGCTTCCCCTTCCTCTGAGTGCCACCAGGCCTCCCCACCAAGGGGAAGTAGTCAAACAGAGGGCACCAGAGTTCATGTCAGAGTCAGTTTCTGCTCTCCACACAACTGTGGAGAATGTGCTGTCCATTGGCTAGTTCTGAATAGGGGGTCTAAGTTTACTGCATGCACTGTCTTCGGTTGGTACAGTAGTTTTTGCAGGCCCCCCTGGGTCCAGATCTGCCAGCCTTGATTTCTCTTCTTGTAGGGTTCCAGGACCTCTGGTCCTTCTATCTCCTCATTCTCCCATACCTCTTTCACCTGGAGCCAATACTCCAATTGCTGAGCCACCTCTCCCATCCTGGAGTGTGTAGATTTTGCCAACATGTATGTATGTGTACTACATGCATTTCTGATGCTTGCAGAGGTCAGAAGAGGGTGTCAGGTTTCCCTACAACTGGAGTTATAGATGAGTGTGAGCCACCACATGGTGCTGGGACTTGAACCCAGGTCCTCTGCAAGAGCAATTAGTGCTTTTGACTGTATCTTCATCCTCATCCCCAAGTCCTTTGCATGGGATGATGGATGGGAGCAGGGTCAGGGCAGGAGCTCGGCAGCCTTGTGTGTGTCTGAGCCAGCAGATGGAGGTTACTCCCTGGCATGAGAAGTGTGTCTTGCTTGCTATGACTTTGGCCGTTGAGACTCAGTCTTTGTCCTTCAAGAGGAAAACAAAGGGATGACTCCAAATAGAATCATAATGCTAAGCGAGAAGCAGCCTGCTTCACTCAGGGCACTGGGGAAGCTCCATCTATTGGAAGCTCTCCCTCCACAGTGACTTGCAAACAGCAACTATAGCTTAATTATTCAGGAATGTTCCAGGAACTGTCTCTAAGCTCTGTAACTCTAAGACATCATGATTATAATGGGAGAAACTCGGAATTTTACCTGCCTCTTTTACTGTTTCTTTGAGACAGTAGATTACTGTTATCTTTTAAGATTTATTTTATGTTGTATATGAGTGTTTTGCTTGCACGTATGTCTGTGTACTGTGTGAATGCATGATGCCCTTGGATGGCCTCAGATCTCCTGAAACCATGTTGAGCCACCAGATGGGTGCTGGGAACTGAACCTGGTTTTCTGCAACAGCTCCAACTGCTCTTAACCCTGTGCCATCCCTCTATTCTGTTATTATTTTGAGCCAAGGGTCAAATACCTTAGGCTGCCCTCAGATGCACTGAGGATGAAGATGATCTTAAATCCCCAAACTTCCATCCTCTCCTTACTTTTCAAGTGCTGAGAACATGGGTAGGTACCACAAAACCTGGAGAACAACAGATGATTCTTTTTCTTAGATATAATTGTCACGTTGAGGCAGCCAAAAGAGTGTGACACATGTGGAGTATAAATGATTTTTTTTCCCTTGCACTTTAGGTCAGTCTGGGCCAAATCCATGAAGCGCGCATCTGTCACAAGCTCATCACAATCCAAGAGAGCCAAAAGCTTCTCTCTTCATTTTAGTTGTTAGCCTAGCCTTTAACAGTGGAGCCATCTCTCTAGCCCAGAAGTTTCTCTCTTAGGACAAGGAGCTAGTCCCAAGACTGTTTCAACTGGCTTAGCCAATGGCAGACTTGCTTGAGAATCTGCTGCCCGCCACCCACCCATTCATTCCTTCTTCGTTTCCTCTCTCTCTCTCTCTTTTTTTTTTTCCTGCTGGAGATTGAACCTAGTGCCTCACGTGTGCTAGGCAAGCTTCCTACCACCACGCTGCATCCCCAGACAGCTTTTCAGCATCTTAAGACCAGTCTCATTTAGCAAAGGCGCTTCCAGACGGATGCGCTCCTTACACCTTCTCTCTTCAATCTTACCTGTGGATCCATATACCTATTTCATAGGCAAAAGCTCCATCACTGTGAATACAAAGTGGCAATTTCTCCAGATTTCCTACACCCTCTGATTTTGTCCTGTGCCTATGTTTAGAAAGAGGGTCCCTCTCAAGAGGAAAGTGTCGGGGGGACAGTAGAGACATCTGTTCCATGTCAAAATAAATCTGCCCTAAAGCACTTGGATTTTGGAATTCCCCTTCTATCCTCTTCTAACACACTTCTCATGCCAGGGAGTAGCCTCCATCTGCTGGCTCAGACACACACAAGGCTGCCTAGCTCCTGCCCTGCCCCTGCTCCCATCCATCATCACATGCAAAGGACTTGGGGATGAGGATGAAGATACAGTCAAAAGCACTTAATTTCTCTTGCAGAGGACCCAGGCTCAAATGACCACGATGATGACTGTCCATGATCAAATCTTGAACCCTCTTCACCCAGATATGCACTGTGCTGGTCAGTGGCCCCCCTAAGACCCATGCACGGCATCATTGGAGCTCAGGGCCACAATTCCGGCCTAGCCAGCCAGGCTGGGTCACATCCAGAGCCTGCGATGGAGATGGCAGGATTGCTGATGCCGTCTTCCAGCATGGGACCACAACCCCCAGGGATTCAGCATGGAGCACTCCCAGGGGCCTTCTGCAGAAAGAGCCTTCCTGGAAAAGAAACACAGATAGAATCTGGACTGTGAGGGGGGGTGGGTGAGAACACCACTCGGTGATCTTGGTGAAGCCTGGCCCTTTCTAATAGGGGCCAAGAGGTTCCGTCTAAGTGTCTAGTTGCTGACGCTTGCAACTGAGAGAGTCTAATAAACAGATTGGAAAGAATCTCCCCCTCCCCACTCCACTCTGTCATTAACATGTCTTCTACATTTCAAGGCACGGCTGTCCCCATCTTATAGAATCCTATAGGATTGGGAGCTGGCACTGTGCATCTGTTCATCCCAGTACAAACCAAGATGATGTGTTTGTTTAAAGGCTAGATTGAAAAATTTCAAGTGTTTCCTTGCACATCCCTTGTCAGCTTCGTTTTGGCTGGGTGATCCAGGGTTGTAGTCTAGTGGAGCGTGTGTGTGTGTGTGTGTGTGTGTGTGTGTCTCTGTCTGTCTGTCTGTCTGTCTGTCTGTCTGTCTGTCTGTCTCTCTCTCTCTCTCTCTCTCTCTCTCTCTCTCTCTCTCTCTCTCTCTCTGTGTGTGTGTGTGTGTGTGTATGTTGCGGATACATAATCCCAAAGTCAAAATCCAAACTCCTGGGACCTTTTGTATCTCAGGATTCAGAGTATATGAGATTTTTTAAAAGGAAGGCAACACAGACCATAAGCCCTTCAGGGAGGGGGCTGTGACACAGCTTACTGTCAGAGAGTTTGCTTAGCACCCAACACCACACAGAAAACCACAAAGGGAGGAAGCAACGGGGCCTTCAGAAGCTTTGTGTGGTACAGCATGGTATGGTATCTTTTAATGATATCTGGTCTGGTTAGTTTTGTTTTTTGTTTTTTGTTTTTTTTTCCCTCAACTTGAAACAAGTTAGAGTAACCTGGAAAGAGGAACCTCCATCAGACTAGCCACAAGTTAGAGTCATCTGGGAAGAGGAACCTCCATCAGACCAGCCTGTAGGCAAGCCTGTGAGGCATTTTCTTGACTCACGAGTGATGTGAGTGAGCCCAGCCCATGGAGGGTGATGCCACCCTAGGCATGTGTTCCTGAATTGTATATGAAAGCAAATTGAGCAAGTCAGGAAGAGCAATGCAGGAAACAGTATCCCTCCATGGCATTCGCCCCAGTTCCTGACTCCAAGTTCCTGCTTTGACCTCTTGCCCTGACTTCCCTTCATGACAGACTAGGATAGGGATGTGTAAGCCAAGTTAAACCGTTTCCTCCTAAGCTTGCTTTTAGTTGCAGTGTTTATCACAGCAGTAGAAACCTCACTAGGACAGAATGAATGCTAAAACTGGGCAGTAGGGAATTAAAGGTGGACAAGTCTCACATTCTTCTGGGTCAAAGTTCACTACCTGTAATCCCAGACAGGCGGATCTCTGTGAGTTCGAGGCCAGCCTGGTCTACAGAGTGAGTCCAGGACAGCCAGGCTATACAGAGAAATCCTGTCTTGGAAAACCAAACCAAACAAACAAACAAAAAAGAATTATGGTGAGATTGGTGTCTTTGTCCTCTCTCTCTGCTCCAGAGAAGATGCTCTTTCTTCATCACACTCTCAGTATGGATCCATAAAGAATGCAGTTCCGTTGTTCACCTGAAAATGGGTGCAACTGGAAATAATCATGTTAGTGAATCAAGTCAGAGGAAAGCAGGTGTCATGAGTTTTCCCTTGTTTGCTGATCTTACGGTTTACATAGGGACATAAAACCATACATGTACAGATGCACATAAATAGACGTAAAATTGTCTAGGGCAACAAAGGGGACTAACAAGATGAGGGAGGACTGTGAGAGGGATGAGGGAGGACTGTGAGAGGGATGAGGGAGGACTGTGAGAGGGATGAGGGAGGACTGTGAGAGGGATGAGGGAGAACTGTGAGAGGGATGAGGGAGGATTGTGAGAGGGATGGAGGAGTGGGGTGGGGTGGGGTGAGGTGGGGAGAATATGCTCAAAACACATTATATATACATATAAAAATGGTCTGATTAATGGTCAATGGAAAAAAAAAATGGCCAGAGTAATGAAATAAACCAGTTCTGCTCAGAACACCAAAGGGTATTGGGGCAGATTAATTAGAAAATAATAACCAAAAAAGGGGGCAGGCAGAGTGTCCAATTATCCTTGTCCTAAGAGGGCCCCCTTTGCAGATGAGGCCACAGGGCAAATGAAGCTTCGGAATAGGTCCATCTGGAATTCGGTGGCAGCACAGAAGGAGGTGAGGTACTGGGGCACAAGTAGCATGTACACACACATGCACACGTATGTAAGAAACCGTCACAAGGCAAAAATTACTCATTTTAAACACTGGCCTCTGGATAGAAAAAATTTCCTGTTTTTGTTATTTATATCTGAATTTTAAAACCTTTCTTTCTTTCTCTCTTTTTTTAAGTATTTTTGAGACAAGGTTTCTCTGTGTAACAGTCCTGGCTATCCTGGACTCACATTTTTTTTGTAGACTAGACTGGTCTTGAACTCACAGAGATCTGCCTGCCTCTGCCTCCCTGAGTGCTGAGAGTAAAGTTGTGTGTCACCATGCGCAGCAGGCAACACACTTAAATCTTGGCCAATTATTTCAGAGCAGATACCCTCAAGTATATACAGAGAAAAAATTGAGAAAGAGGGGAGGAACTGGGGTTTGTATATGCCATAGTAAATATGCACAATATGTGCTTAGTATATACAGTCTTGGGTTCCATACCCAGCACCAAGCAACTATCCATCAATAACGATGAGTTTGGACTGATATGGGACCTTTAATCCTAGCAACTGAAAGGCAGAGGCAGGTAGATCTCCATGAGTTTGAGGCCAGCCTGGTCTACATAGTGAGTTTCAGGACAACTAGACCTACATAAAGACCTATATATATTATATAGACAAATAGACACATAGATAGATAGATGATGTATGTGTGTGTGTGTGTGTGTGTGTGTGTGTGTGTGTGTGCGCGTGCGTGTATACTTTTCTAACAGAGGACCCAAATTTGGTTCCCAGCACCCACGTTGGACGGCTCACAATCACAGCTAACTCCAGCTCCAGGGTATCAAACACCTTTGGCCTCTGGGAACACAGCACTTACATGAAAATAGATGCACACACACACACACACACACACACACACACACACACACACACACGATTTTTTAAAAAAACGTTTTAAAGAGCCGGGCATGGCAGCACATGGCTTACAAAGTGAGTCTAGGGCAGCCAAGGCTACACAGAGAAACCTTCTCTCAAAAAACAAAACAAAACAAAACAAAAGAAGTGTGTTGCTTGCTAACGGTACAGGACCAGTCTCGCCTTATTCCCAACTTCAGTAGGCAGGATCATATTATAGAACTATTCATAAGTTATAAAGCTTTACTGTTGTTGATATCGTCATCGTTTCGCTGTACTGAGTATTGAAACCAGGACTTACTCCACGATAGGCAAACATCTTACCACTAAGAACTTTAGGGACGCGTTATGTTGAAGCAGTCTCATGCAGTTGCCCGGGGTGGCCTGGAACCGACTCATGTAGTCCAGAGTACTTTTGAACTTGCAATCCTCCTGCTTCATCCTCCCAAATAGCTGCCATTTCAGGCCTGTTCCACCTGCCCAGCTAAACAAGCATTATCTTAACGGCTTCCATAATTGTGTCTTATAGCTATGGTAGTTAATATTGTCATCGAGGTAGGATTTAGAGTCACCATGGAAACAAGCCTCTTGTTTGTGCTGCCTGTGAGGGAGTTCCTAGATTACCCTAACTGAAGTGGGAAAACCCACCCTAAATGTGGATGCCACTATTCCTTGGGGTTACTTTTCTTTTCTTTCTTTCTATTCTTTTCTTTCTTTCTTTCTTTCTTTTTTTTTTAGACAGAGTCGCTCTGTGTAGCCTTGGCTGTCCTGGACTCGCTTTGTAGACCAGGCTGGCCTCGAACTCACAGCGATCCGCCTGCCTCTGCCTCCCAAGTGCTGGGATTAAAGGCGTGCGCCACCACGCCCGGCTCTTAGTTACTTTTCTATTGCATGGCCAACGCAGCTTATAGAAGGTTTTATAGGGGTCACTTACAGTTCCAGAGAGATAGGAGTCTACCACCATGACTGTGGGGAAGCAAGGCAGCACAGACCAGGCATGGCTATAGGAACACAGGGAGTTCACATCTCAAACCTCAAGCAGGAAACAGAGAACGAGAACTCATAATTATGAGTCTTTTGAAACCTCAGAGCCTGCCTCGAGGGACATACTTCCTCCACCAAGGCCACACCTCCTAAGCCTCTCCAACCACCATTGCTTACAGCTCTAAAGGAGAATGGAGCCTATAAATGAGACTGACTAAAGTCTCAGGCCATTGTCCATTTAGTGCATCAGACAGCTTATTACCCTGAGGCTTAAGAGGAGTCACGTGTGTGAACAGTCACAAGGGCGAGCCACGCGAAGCATGTTTCCATAGAGGCGTGTGAACAGATAACACTAGGCAGCTGTAATGAAGAAGCTGAGGTGAGCGCACTCCTGTCTGATACCCTTGGGAGGGCACAGAGGCACACTGCAAGAACAGTTCTGTGTTCTGGAGGGACTGAGGTCACCAGACTCTTGTCTTGTATTTTTATTTATTATTTATTTATCTGTATATGAGTGCTTTATCTGCATGTACACCTGCATGCCAAAATAGGGTGCCAGCTCTCGTTATAGATGGTTGTGAGCCACCATATGGTTGCTAGGAATTGAACTCAGGGCCCCTGGAAGAGCAGACAGTGCTCTTAACTACTGAGCCATCTCTCCAGCCCTCTAATTTTGTTTCCTTGGAGTGTTCTCACAAGCACTTAGAATTCTCCTCACATGACTGCATTCTTGGACCCCGACTCCAATCTTGGACCCTGTTCTGACAAATCACCACCTGGAAACCAAGTATTCAAATGCCTGAACTGTGGGGGACATCCAGTCAAACCCCACAGCCTCTGGACGGAAGATAGAAGAGACAGGGAGCAGACAACACCATTCATCTCTTTCTCTGCTTCCTGACTGTAGAGACAATATGACTAGTTACCTTATGTTTCTGCCACAGTAACCTCCCTAACACACACACACACACACACACACACACACACACACACACACACACACACACACACACTTTAATAAAAAGGAAGTTAAGATTAAACAACAAAACAAAACCAGCTTAGGGGTTGGAGGGACGGCTCTGAGAGAATCTAAAAGCTCACGGATTCCTTGGGGACCTGCACTCATGCGCACTTACTCCTTCCCCTACACACATATAAACATAATTTAAGAGAAAATAAATTCTTTTTTAAAAAATGAACTTAGCTAGTGGTTAGCCACCTGGTTTGGGTGGTAGAAACCAAACTTAGGTCCTCTGGAAGAGCAGTAAGGGCTCTTAACTTCTGAGCCATCATCACTCTAGCCCCTTTATTATATTTTTAAAATTAGTTTATTCTTTGTTTTGAACTTAACCCCCGACCCCAGGGTGGTTCACTGCCCTCGTTCCAGAGATGAGCTTCGCAATTAAAAAGTAAAGCCCAAAGAATCTTGCAGAATACAACATCTCACAAGGACAGTAAAATTCTATTTTAAGGCCAACTTTATGGAAACAATGCTAAGATCAACTATTTTGGGAATGGAGAGATAATTTTCTGTCTCAAAGGGACTGTCCTGTGACTAGAACAACAGGCAGGAAATTTGACTAGCTGAAACATTGTTTCAGCTCCATTGTTTTCGCTTATTCACTAAAAATAAACCCCCAGCCTCACCTTTTTAATCACGACATCCCAACAAGTCTCCCTTGAAGTGTTAAGTTCAAAATATCCACAGTTTAAGCCATCTACACTGCTGCCAGGAGACTTGTTTTGACCTGGAATGCCAGGTGTTAGCTGTCTTCCAAGAGAGCAAGACTTTAGGAGACAAAACCCTCTCCAAGTCAGACATATATCACTAATGGGGAAAATGTCTACTCAAATCGCTGAGTGTGGTGTCTCAGGCCTGCCATCATACCATTTCAGGAGGCTGAGGCAGGAGTTCAAGGCTGACTTTTGGCACACATCTTCAATCCCCGCACTCAGGGGCAGAGGCTGGTGGATCTCTGAGTTTGAGACTAGTCTGGTTTACCAAAAGAGCTTCCAGGTCAGCCAGCTTTATATACTTTGAAACCCTGTCTCAAAGAAAGGGCCTGGTGGCATATGCCTTTAATCCCAGCACTCAGGGAGACAGAGGCAGGTCGTGAGTTTGAGGCCAGCCTGGTTTTCATAGCAAGTCCAGGACCGCCAAACCTACACAGAGAAACCCTGCATTTATTTATTTGTTTATTTACTGTGTATACAGTGTTTTGCCTGAATGTACATCTGTAAGCCAGAGAGGGCACCAGATTTTATTATAGATGGTTGTGAGCCACCACGTGGTTGCTGGGAATTGAATTTAGGACCTTTGGAAGAGCAGGTGGTGCTCTTAACCTCTGAGCCATCTCTCCAGCCCTGAAGCCCTGTCTTAAAACAAACAAACAAGCAAACCAACCAACCAACCAACCAACCACAAAACAACAAAGAACCCCACCAGGCTTGTTTTGTCTCCATACCAAGTCTGAGGTCTGTCTGAGTGACATAAGACCCTGTCTTTAAACAAAAAAAAGTTTCCATACAGGCTTGTACATGAAGCCTTCCACTGAAGCCAGCCTGAGGACTAGGAAGCAAACTCACAATCTTACACTGGCACTTGCCATGGGTTCCCATCTACCAAAACCAGAGTAGAAAGGCCTGGAACCTGCCACTGAGGCGCTAACAATGGAAACTCAACCTAAATTACATCAAAAACCATTGGTGAAAGGGACCATCTTGAAGCCGAAAACACACAAATCTACATTGAGGGAAAAGGGAAGGGAACAAGGCCCGGCCTGAAGACTGTGAGTCTGTGGGGTATTGTACTAAACTAAAAAACCTAAAGGCTTTCTGCTGGGAAGGGTAGCCCCTGCCTATAGTTCCAGCATGCAGGAGGCAGAGGCAGCAGGATCCTTAGAGCCAGTTTAGGCATCACCGCAAGACCCCATCTAAAACAAGTCAATCAAATGGTCATTAAGTCAACTGATCAGTCTATCGATGGTATCACTTTTTGGCTTAGGTTTTGTTTTTTCGAGGCAGGGTTTCTCTGTGTAACAGCTCTGGCTGTCCTGGAACTCGCTCTGTAGACCAGGCTGGCCCCGAACTCACAGAGAGCCGCCTGCCCCTGCCTCGGAGTGCTGGGATTAAAGGCGTGCACCACCACTGCCCAGCTGATGGTATTACTTTCCGTTTTCCATTCAGACAGTAATTCAACCGGGTATATGAACCACAGCGCAAAGCCCCAAAACAGAAACCTTCCAAATGTCCATGAGCAGGTGAAGGCCAAGCCTGTGGTGGCTGTGCATGCCACCCACAGCTCTCCGGAAGAGTGTCAAGGGTTTAAGGTTACCCTCTGTCACAGAGTGACCCACACAAAACATATCATCACCCTAGATTAGCGGGTAAGTAAAATATGGTATATTCAAACAGTACAGTGCTTTCCAGCCATGATCACGGGGAATGAAATCCTGCTACAAACCACACGATGAACCTCAAAAACACTGTGCTAAGTGAAGAAAGCCAGCAGTGAAAGGGGCCCAGGATAAGCGCATTAACGGCTAGCAAACTAAGAGTTAGAAATTACTGTGAGCCAGGAAGTAGGAATAGAAATGATGCTGTCTAATGCGATTTCTGTTAAAAAAAAAATGATGAAGAAACTCTGGTGACAGAAGGCAGTGATGGATTAATTCTACTGAGCTGTACACCTAAGACTTATGCTATTGGTCCTATGTAACCACCCCCTGGAGTCACAGAAATTACCACTGTCAAAGTGACTTCGGATACTCGGGTGTCCAAACCGGAGGTCAGTCTGCTGCTTGGCCTCTTCGCAGCACTAGCAGTGGACTGTTACTCTGCAGCCCAGTCCTGGCTCCCTTGACCTCGCTCTTCTGGCTTCCTCTGACCTTCTTAGGGTCTGTGCTAGCTCTGCCCTATATTTACAGGTTGAGTTCTGTTTCTCCTGTATAGCGCTGCCTGGTCATCTCAAGCTGCCTCTGGCTGTGAATGCCACTGGAAGAGTGACCGAGGACTTGCAGACTCACCTTTCCCTTGAACGCCACATTCATTAACCCAGCACCTTGACAGACACTGCCAAGGCTGGTCAACGGGCACCTCAAACTTAAGAGGTCTAAAATACAACTTCCATCCAGCCCCAACCTTCCCCTTACAAACATGCTGGTACTCCATTTGACCCATCTTTGTTTATTTATTTTTCTTTTATTATTTATTTTTTGGCACAGTGTCTCTCTCTGTATCCAGGCTGGCCTGAAACTCACTGTTGTAGCCTTGGAACTCCAGGAAATCTTCCTGCATCAGCCTCATGAATGCCGGAATTACAAATGTGAGCTACCATGCTCTGTTTAAACAACGACAACAAGCAAACAAACAAACAACAAACAGACTGTGCTTTTTACTTTGTTTAAGGACTTGTAAAATCTGTATGTGTATGCCACATGTGTGCAGGTGCAGGTAGAGGCTAGAAGAGGGTGTCAGAGTCCCTGAAGCTGAAGTTACAGGCAGTTGTCGCTGTTGGGAACTGAACCTGGGTCCTGTGGAAGAGCAGCCAACACTTTTTATTGCTGAGGATCTTTCTAGCCACCTGGCTCTATTTTATTCTTTTATTCTTTTTTTTTTTTTGCTTTTTCCAGACAGAGTTTCTCTGTGTAGCCTTGGCTGTTCTAGACTCACTTTGTAGACCAGGCTGGCCTCGAACTCACAGAGATCCACCTGCCTCTGCCTCCCGAGTGCTGGGATTAACGGCATGCGCCACCACGCCCAGCCTATTTTATCCATCTTAATGCAATTGTCCCTGGTACTCTTCAATGTCTTTGGGCCAGGACCATGCTGGCTGCTAAAATCTGCAGATGTTCAAGTCTTTGTTGTTGTTGTTTTTCCAGACAGGGTTTCTCTGTGTAGCCTTGGCTGTCCTAGACTCACTTTATAGACCAGGCTGACCTCAAACTCACAGGGATCCTCCTGTCTCTGCCTCCTGAGTGCTGGGATTAAAGGCGTGCGCCACCACGCCCAGCCAAGATGCTCAAGTTTTATATGGGGGGAGGGGCTGTACTATTAGCGACTAACTTACATGTATTCTTTTCTGTACTTTTGTTCAGTTGCTTTGTTGTTATTGTTTTCAGCTTATTTTATGTGTACGGGGCTCTTTGCCTGTACATGTGTCCACGCACCATGTATGTATAGTGCGCAAGGAGGCCAGAAGACTGTGTCAGATCCCCTTAAACTAGTTACATACTGTTGTGAGCCACCAAGTACGTGCTGGGAATCCAACCCAAGTTCTCTGGATGAGCAGACAGTGCTCTGAAATGCTGAGCCATCTCTCCAGCCCCTGTTGCTTTTTACTTTTTTTTTTTTTTTTTTTTTTTTTTTTTTTTTTTTGACAGGGTCTCATGCCTTTAACTTGCTGTGTAGCTAAGACAGGCCTCAGCCTTCTCCTCCTGCCCCCACCTCCTGAGTGCTGGAATTGCAGGCATGTATCGCTATGCTTGGATTCCTCTTACGGACTCTTAAGTTATCTTTGGCACTAACAGAAAGGGGGAATCTGTGGTTTGAATATTTGTCTATATAATTTGATTGTTGGCATCTTAATCCTCTAGATTATTTTTCGTCCTGTTTTGGTGATGGAATCAAGGCCTTTCACATGCAAATGTTTTGCCATGGAGTTCCATCCCTACCTCTCAGGGTTTTGAGACTTGAGTTCAGGAGCAGCACAGGCCAGCCTTGAACTCGCCACTCTTCAGCCTTCCCCTCCTGAGTGCTGATGTTACAGGATTACAGCATCACACCTGGCTTCGGAGACACGCATCGATGGCAACTGGAGATGAGGCAAGGTTAAAAAGATGGGAAATTATGATGCTGTGGGAAGGATGGCATAGGAAAGCAATCCTCACCCCTGGGTCTGGTCTACATTCCTGATGTTGGAGGCAGGACATTTTAGACATTACTGATAAAGCCCCATAGACATAACCCATGGTTTTCTAAAGACACCTCAAAGAAAGTTGTCGAAGATAGTAAATCAACTGTGCTTACACTGGGCTCAAAACTAGACCTGTAACCTCGAGTTTCCAACACTTCCCCTTGCTCCTAAATCTGGACAAGACCCCTCATAAATCCATCTTACAACCTTGTTTACAAAAGAACATTCTTTACCCTTTAAACCTTGTAAATTATACTCTCTGAATGGGAAAGAAAAATGTAGAAAGTGCAAGATCGTAGACTGAGCCATTGCGCAGGCCGTTAAGGTGTGACTCTCCTGTACCCAGGAGTATCTCTGAATGGTCACCTCTCTGCTTAGGATCTATTTTAAGAGCCTGGAGTGGTGTGCACCTATAATCCCAGTGCTCAGGGAGGCAGAGGCAGGCGGATCGCTGTGAGTTCGAGGCCACTCTAGTCTACAAAGCGAGTTAAGGATAGCCAAGGCTACACAGAGAAACCCTGTCTCAAAAAAAAAAAAAAAATCTATGCTAAGGCCAGGCATGGTGATACACACCCTTAGTCCTAGCACTTGAGAGATTGAGGCAGGGAGATCTCTGAGAACTGGAGTCCAGCCTGGTCTACATAGTGAGTTGTAGGGTTGGCTAAAGTGGAAGTCTATGGGTCAATTATTGTGGGTCTTATTTGAGAGAACAAATTGAGACAGCATCATGCTAAGTTTCTCTCCTGGACTAGGAGTTTTTTGTTTGTTTGTTTGTTTTAAACCAGAGCACTTATTTTATGACTGATTGAAATCCTCAAGATGAACTGGATGCTGCAACAGCTACCCTCTTGGGCTTAGGTGTTGTTCCTTCATGGAATCCATGTCTGAATCTGTGGTAGACAATTTTTAGGTATCTCATCTGCCCGGTCCCGGTTGTGTTTTGCCTCTTAGCCTTGGCACTCTAGTTATACTTTCTCTTGCCCTTGGCAGGGTAGCCAGCCACATTTGCCACAGGTCGACTTCCAAAGGTGGTAGGCCTCAGAGCCACAGCAGCAGCACACAGTGGTACAACATGTGCGTCTTATTGAGATGCTTTCCAAAGGATGACGTTCCTTTCGTCACCTTGCTGGACGAGGAGTTTGATAGTTAATGTCTTCTCAGTCAAGTCCATTCCTGTCAGAGAGTAGGAGGTAAAGACCAGGATCTCTGAGGTAGAGGAAAAGATGAAGGTTGAAGGACTGCTGTGCTTGCTGACAAGCCCTTGAGATGGTGAAGCAGGAAAAGGCTCCCGGTGACCTGAACTCAATCCCCGGGATCCACACAGTGAGTCCCGCAACTTATCCTCTGATCAGCACAGGTGCTTACACACACACACACACACACACACACACACACACACACACACACACAGACATGCGCGTGTGCGCGCACGCGTACACACACGTGTATACACACACATTCGCACTCTCTCACATACACGCTCACTCATACTCACCTGCATAAAATTAATAACAATATAATGATGTAATTTTTAAAGACTGATTTATTTTACATATATGAGTGTTTCATTTTTATGCACACCAGAAGAGGACATTATATTCCATTACAGATGGTTGTGAGTCACCATGTAGTTGCTGGGAATTGAACTTAGGACCTCTGGAAGAGCAGCCAGTGCTCTTAACCACTGAGCCATCTCTCCAGCCCTGCAATAGTGTAACTTTTAAAAGTTTTTGTGTGTCCAAGCCAAAAGACAACCTTGGTTACCTTTCCTCAGGTGCAGCCCACCTTGGTTTATTTTGCTTTTGTTTTTTGGGTTTTTTTTTTCCAAGACAGGCTTTCTCTGTGTAGCCTTGGCTGTCCTGGACTCATTTTGCAGACCAAGCTGGCCTCGAACTCACAGAGATCCACCTGCCTCTGCCTCCCTAGTGCTGGGAATAAAGGTGAGAACCACCAGGCCCAGCCATTTTTTTTTTTTTTTAAATTTTCTTTTTGTTTTTGAAACAGAACCTCTCACTAGGAATTCTCCAAATAGGTTATATTTGTTCTGAGAATTACAAACCTGAGCCATCACACCCAGCTTCTTTTTTACCTCCTGAGAATCGAACCTAAAGCAAGCAAGCAGTTAGTTACCAATTGAACCATCTCCCCAGCCTGCAGCTACTTACTATATGCTAAAAGTTAACAGTACTGTAAGAGGCGAAACCGCCAAACAAGCATACATACTGTAAAAGTCTTAACAGCCAAGTGATCTCCTAGTGACTCAAACAGTTTATGATTGAGAAACTGGTGTGGACTATGATTTAGATAATATCCAAGAACCGCTACCAGTGTTTTAAACATAACAACGGCAGCGTGATTGTGGAAGAAATGCCTGTGGTTTCTGAGAAACATCCTGGAGCATGGAGAGATAAAGTTACGCCGTGTGAGAAATTAACTATAGAAAAAGAGGAAAATTGAAAGAGAGAGAGAGAGAGAGAGAGAGAGAGACAGAGACAGAGACAGAGACAGAGAGCGAGCGCTATGAAGAACTATTGAACTATTGTGGACTGTGGGGTCCACTCCAATACACTCTCTACTTGTGACTATGTATGCCGTTTTTTCTCATAAATGTGCTTAAAAGGTTAACAGGTGATGGCAAAGCAGCAAAGTCCATTTCACCTGTAATCCTCAGAGGCTGAGAGGCTGGTAGTGACTTTCTGGTGCAGTGTGGGTGGTGGAGGTGGATGGGTGGGCTTGCTCCCCAAGCCTGGCTCAGCCAGGGTGGCCTCTGATCTGGGCTCCGGAGTCAAGAAAGGAAGCTGACCCATGGAAGACCCCATCCTCATCTATGCTCAATGGCTGGGACACCCCCCCCCCCCCCCCCGCACCCAGGCTGCTCTCTTGGCAGCGCAGCCTGCTCTCTGGGTCCAGGAGGACAGAGGGAGAGATGGGAGGAGCAGCGCTCCCTTCCCACTCATGTGTGTCTGCTGAGTCCTCAGCTCCTCGGGTAGGGTGTGAGAAACAGTGGTTTATGGGGGGAGAGCGCGCTATGTTTGTTTTCCCGGGAGATCAAAACTCTCATCTCCCTCAGTTAACATAAGCCATCAAGGGTTGATCTGTATTTAATTTTCCCTGGGTGGTCCCGGGATGACATCTTGCCCTTTTGTCTGACGGTAGGAACTTGGGAACCCTATCCTTCGTTCCCTCTGGTTAGGAGACAGCCCACCTCCTGCTGCAGGCCTGGCAATGTTGGGTGGATTCTGTTTTGAAATCGCTTCTAAAGTTACAAGGAACAAGGGCTCCTTACATGTCAGTGCTCAGGGCAGAAACCATGTGTCCTGGCCACGCCAGAGCAGCCTGCTCCTGCAAGCAAGAAAAAGCTGCAGAGAGCTCCCTGTCCCCATATCTTTCTTTGGGGTTTTGAGATGGGGAGGGGGTATGGGTGGTGTGTGTGTGTGTGGGTGTGTAACCCAGGCTGGCTGGGAATTCCTGGCAGTCACTGAGCCTCAACCTTCCTAGTGCTGGTGTAACAAGTTTGAGGCAGAATGCCCTGTAGTATTCCTTGTTACGCCTTTTTTTTTTTTTTTTTTTTTTGCCTGTTTTTGTTTCTTTTAAGCTAGGTTCTTATGATATACTCCACCTGTCTCAGCCTCCCAAGGGTTTACAGACATGCCACTAGGTCTAGCTCCTTTGTACACTTTGAATTTTATTTATTTTATTTATTTATTGGGGGGGGGGCAGAGTTTCTTGGTGTTAACAGCCCTGCCTGTTCTCGAACTTGATCTGTAGACCAGGCTGGCCTCGAATTCACAAAGATTTGTCTGCCTCTGCCTCAGCCCCTAGAGTACTGGGCTTAAAAGCATGAGCCACCACTGCCTGGTTATTTTGTTTTGTTTTATTTTAAGGCAGGGTTTCTCATGCCAGGCATGGTGGCGCACGCCTTTAATTCTAGCACTTGGGAGGCAGAGGCAGGTGGATCTTATGAGTTTGAGGCCAGCCAGGTCTACAAAGTGAGTCAAGGACAGCCAATGCTACACAGAGAAACCCTGTCTTGAAAAACCACAACCAAACCAAAACCAAAACCAAAACAAACAAAACCAAAAACATCAAGGCAGAGTTTCTCTTAGTAGCCATATCAGCCTTAGAACTTACTACGTAGACAAGGCTGGCCTTGAACTCACAGAGACCTATCCAGCCCAGCCTCCTGAGTGCTGGGATTAAAGGCATGAGCCACCACTGCCCAGCCTCAAGATACATTGCTGATACTGTCCTTGAGCTCCTATTCTCCTCTCTTCCTCTTCAAATGCTGGGGTTTCATGGTTGGGCCACCATGCCCTGCACCTCACAAGATGATTGATTGATGGATGGTTTGATTTTCAGATGCAGAACTGTGTATTAAACACAAGACCTCAAGCACGCTAAGCACTTAACTCCTCCTGCCTAAATTTAACAAAGCCCCTTGGACAATGAAGTAGGTGACTCTTTCAGAGTAGTGGCTAGGCCTCCAGCTGCTGCTTGGTCTAGACTTCACACCAAACTGTCCCATTTGGCCAGTGGAGATAACTCCAAGGAATGGATTTTGGAAGTACAGATGTCAAGACGGAAAGCACTTCTGTATGCTGGACCCTTTAGGGGAGGCGTCCACCTCTTTCTCAGTAGTGGGGAGAAGGAAGTAAGACCTCCCCAGCCCCACTCCTGTGCTAGCCTCCGAAGAAGCCCTTGCGAGAGTGCTCTCCACAAGCACAGCTGGAGCCCTGAGGAGCCCAGGATGTCCTAGTGTCCACTGTCCTGCGTGACAACCTGGACACCCCCCCCCCCGCCCCCCGCAGTGCTCCTTGGAACAATAGTGCTGGCATGAGAGCCGTCATTTGAAACGTCATACCGCTGCCCTTTTCTTTTCCCTGGAGCCTGAAATCTGTTCTTACTGACCCAACTAAAAGGTCGGATCCAGCTCAGGGGTTCAGCAGCGCGTCTGTAGTATCTATGATACGGGCATCTTGACTTGATTATACCTGTGACTTTCTACAGTCTATTTTTAGTATATACACCAAGGTGAATAAAAACTTTATGATTCATTTTGTTCAAGAGCAAGAAAAGAATGAGAGGAAATGAAGTTGCACCCATGCACCCACACTGCCGCCAAGCCTCAGTACTTGTAGCTGGAGCATCTGGATTCCAGAAGCCAGAAAGACACGGGTGGGCGTGCTAGTGCGCATGCGAATTCCACCCACCCACCCACCCCCGCGCCCCAGGGGTCTGCAATCCCATTCTAAAAGGTTCTTTCTTTCTGCTTTTGAATCCACTCTCTCGTCAAACTGCCTCATTGCTTGAAGCCAAATTGTTCACATTTTTCATATCGATGGAGGCAATTATATATCCAAGAGGCTGGGGCTGTTGCTCACCTGTGTGCAGACATATATCAGTGGTGCCAGAACTTTCCTGGAGATAAGCCCAAAGATAAACGCGTTTGAGAGAGTCCTTGGAGTTGGAGGTGGGACCGCAGACTTGAAAAGCTGCATCAAATCCACGTTGATTTTCAGGTGAGGCAGAATTTGGGTTTATCACCAGCAGTTATAAAATAGAGGGCAATTCCGGGTTTCTTTGGCATCCCCCGCATCCCGCACCAAGGTCTTTACAATCAGTTGGGGGTTTCTAATTATCAAGAGAAATAAATAGTGCCAGCTGGATTGATGGATAAAATAAATCGAAAGAGAACAGAGAATAGGACTTCGTAACCTCTAGAGTTTGTTTCAAAGTCTACTTTCCAAGCCTCGGGCATATACACATAGACACATACATAAGCAAAAAATAAAAATGTCTTAAAAACAAACAAACAAACAAACAAACACAAAACCAAGCCCAGAGTGGTGGCCCACACCTTTAATACCAGCACTCGGGAGGCAGAGGCTGATGGATTGCTGTAAATTTGAGGCCAGCCTGGTCTACAAAGTGAGTCCAGGCCAGCCAAGGCTACACAGAGAAACCCTGTCTCGAAAAACCAACACCCCGCCCCCCAAAAAATCCAAACTAAAATGGAGATTACAGGAAAGCCTATATGGCGTGATTACAAGCGCACATATAAATGTATAACTACATATCCATAGAGGGTCCAATATAAAATGGAAATGACATCTTCTATGGTAGTGGGATTTGAGGTGATTTTTCTCTTCATGAGTTTTCTTTTCTTTTCTTTCTTTCTTTTTTATTTTTTTAGACAAAGTTTCTCTGTTATCTTGGCTGTCCTGGACTCACTTTGTAGACCAGGCTGGCCTTGAACTCACAGCAATCCACCTGCCTCTGCCTCCGAAGTGCTGGGATTAAAGGCATGTGACACCACTGCCCAGCTCATGCCTTTTCTATGTAGGGGAAAAAAAAACCCCAATGTATTTCAGAATGAAAAAAAGAGCTATATATTTGCAGTTAAGTCTTCCCCGAGGAAAACGGTCTGTCAAAAAGTAGAAAACATTAATTATAAGACTATCAAATCTGATAGAGTAGGGTTTCTAGATTTAGGAAATAAAAATAGAAGCCATTTGGTTAAATATAAAGCTTGATGAACAGTGTCAGTATGTTTCTGTGAAATATCTAGGACATGGCTTTTTCATTTTTTTTCAATGACAGAAAATAAGGGTATCTAACAATAAATGTATAATTTCTGAACTATAATATACATACATACATTCATATCTGTGTATACACACACACACCACATATATATTTACTTCTTTTTTTTCAGTCCTGAGGATGGAACCAAAGCCTTGTACATGATAGGCAAGCAGTCTAGCATGGGCCAACCCCCCTACCCCTCCCACCCCCACCCTTCCCACCCCCCTACCCTCCCTACCTCCCCACGCTACCTCACCCTCCCCACCCCAATCCCCCCCCACCTCAGTATTTCTTTGTGTAGCTTTGGCTGTCCTGGAACTAGCTCTGTAGACCAGGCTGGCCTCGAACTCACAGAGATCTGCCTGCCTGGGCTGCCTGAGTGCTGGGATTAAAAGCAAGCTCCACCACTGCCCAGCTCCTCAGCTCTTTCTTAAGGTTTTATTTTGAGACACTAAAGTTGCTCCAGGCTGTTCCTGAATGCTTTCTGCAGCCCAGGAAGACCTTGAATTTGTGACCCTCCTATTTCAGCTGAGAAGTGAGAGTTTATGCCTGCACCTTTAGGTCCAACTCACTCATAAGCATGTTCTCATCCTTTTGTCTCTGTGTGGGCTGTAGGCATTGCTTCGGATGGTGAAACATTGTACTGCACGCATGCTGCTTCTTGTGGAACATGTATGGAGCAAGCATTCCAAACATGTCTCTCTCTCTGTCTCTGTCTCTGTCTCTCTCTCTCTTTCTCTTTGTGTGTGTGTGTGTATTTTTTCCTTGGTTTTTCAAGACAGGGTTTCTCTGTGTAGCCTTGGCTGTCCTGGACTCCCTTTATAGATTAGGCTGGCTTCGAACTCACAGAGATCCGCTTGCCTCTGCCTCCCGAGTGCTGGGATTAAAGGCTGAAATTCTACAGGTAGAACCCAGGACCTCTGCTAAATATAAAATTACTTTACCTAATTTTATATTTAAGAAAAAGGAAATGAGCTAGAAAGATGGCTCAGTGGTTAAGAGCACTTGCTGCTCTTTCAAGGAATCAGGTTTAATCCTCAGCACTCACATGTAATTCCAGTTCCAAGGGATCTGAAACCCTCTTCCGGCCTCTGAGGAGACAGGCCATACACATGGTTCACACACATGCATGCAGGCAAAACACTGACACATAACAAAGGAACTGATTAAGCTGTCACGTGGTGGTGGTTCACACCTTTAATCCCAGCACTCTGGAGGCAGAGGCAGGTGGATCACTGTGACTTGGAGGCCAGCCTGGACTATAGAACTAATTCCTGGACAGCCAAGGCTACACAGAGAAACCCTGTCTTGAACACACACACACACACACACACACACAAGAAAGAGAAAAGGAATGTAATCAGATCTGCCATTGAGTTGATATTTTTCATTTTATTTAACCAATCTTTCATTGTGGCTTAATTTAGGTTTTTACTAAATTTCATACTGCCTTAAAGGCCTTACTAAATCAATATTTATTTTTACAGTTTAATGTCATTTTATTTTTAGAATAGATATCTAATAATATTATTTTATTTTTAGGCTAGTTGGAATTCTGTGAGAATGTTTTGAGGTTAATTGACTGGAATAACAAAGAATGTTTTTGCCTACAATTCTCCTCTTCTCCGCCTCTTCTTCTACTTCTTCTTCCTCCTCCTTCTTCTTTTTAAGACAGCACCATTTTTCTGTTTAGCTGTGGCTATCCTGGAACTGACTCTGTAGACCAGGCTGGCCTCGAACTCAGAGATCCTCCTGCCTCTGCTTCCCGAGTTGCGGGATTAAAGGCAAGTGCTACTACCGCCCAATTTGTATCTTTAATTCTTTGCCTGGTTTTGTTCAGTCATTCTTCTACAGATATGTTCAATAACCATATTTTCTAGATTACCTATGTATTTTCAGGAGTATGATCTCGTCATTATTCTAATCTTCTTAAGGAAGTTAACTTCAATTGAGTTCTGGCGGCACATCCTTTTACTCTTAGAATTTAGTGAGCAGCAAGGCAAGAGAATCAGAAATTCAAAGTTATCCTCAGCTACATAGTATGCATGGGGCAAGCCTGAGCTGCATGGGATACATTGTCAAAAAATAAAAACGGGGTTAAGAAGAGATGGCTCAGCAGGAAAGAGCACTTGTTGCTCTTCCAAAGGACATGAGCTCAAATCCCAGCACCCATATAAGAGTGGAACATGGCTGTGGGTATCTGTAACCCCAGGGCTGGGGGTAGGGAGGCATCTAGGTGGGTAGATCTCAGGAGCTTGCTGACGGGCCAGCTATCAACAAGTGAGTTCTCAGTTCAGTAAAATGTCCTGTCTCAAAAGACGCAGTGGAGTGCAATAGAGGAAGACACCGGATGTCCTCTTGTGGCCTCTGCACATATACACCAAGATGCATGAACCCAGCAACACATCTGCAAATACCCCACCCCACAAAGATATCCAAAAACTAAACAAAAACTTGGAAAACGTGAGATCAGCTTTGTGTCATATTGTTCTTAGCTTTTTTTTTTTGTAATGTTTCTGATTTATTTTTGGCTATGGGTATATTTTTGTTTTTTACCTAGAGCAAATTGACATCATAGCTAAATCTCTTCAGCTGTTTCTTAGTGTGAAACATCATTTTTCTATCCAAACATTTACAACATATTCAATTCTGTTTTATTCTTTGTTATATTTAAAAATAGAGATCATCTAGAATTTATTGAAGTGCAGGTTTGCAGTGAATAGCTGATAAGATTTATTTCTCTAGATGAAACTTATTTGTTATTTTCAAAGAACATTCTGTTTTTCTTTCTTTCCCTTTGATTTTTATGATGACTTTTTATCATACATTTAATTTTTAATATGTTTTTCACTAGATTTATGTTCTTTCGTTCTATCTAGTTGAATGCTATTATCACACTGCTGAACATTTAGAATCTAACAATGTGGTATTAGAAAGTGTTAGAGCATTATAGATTATGTGTGCTATAAATTATTATAGCTTTATAACATTTTAAATGTTATAGTTATTTCCCTAATCCCCTAATTCTAGACCTTTTCTCCTCTTTTCTTTTTTCTTCCTTCTTTCCTTTCTTTCTGTTTTTTAAAAAGATTTATTTATTTATTTATTTATTATGTATACAGAGCTCTGCCTGCATGTACACCTGCAGGCCAGAAGAGGGCATCAGATCACATTATAGATGGTTGTGAGCCACCCTGTAGTTGCGGGGAATTGAACTCAGGGCCTCTGGAGGAGCAGTCAGTGCCCTTAACCTCTGAGCCATCTCTCCAGGCCCTCTTTCTGGTTTTTTGAGACAGTTTCTCCGTGCTCTGGCTGTCCTGGACTCCCTTTGTAGACCAAGCTGGCCTGGAACTCACAGCAATCCACCTGCCTCTGCTTCCCAAGTGCTGGGATTAAAGGCATGCGCCACCACTCTGGCTGCTTTCTTTTTGACAGGATGTCTGGTAGCCCAGGCTGGTCTTGAACTCTCCAGATAACTGAGGAGGAGTTGAATTTCACTCCTCTTTCTTCTTCCTCCTGAGGTTGGAGATTGCAGTGGGCATCACCGTGCCTAGTTTATGTACTGCTGAGGACTAAACCAAGGCCTTCACACATGCCAGGCAGGTACTCTAGCGACTGAGCTGCACCCCCAGCCCTAGGCTGCTCTCTTTTTATATACTTTCCTTTGGGACCTAATGAAATTATACAACGGCTATCAATTAATTGGTTCAACATGGGCAGTTCTCTACACAAAAGCATGGTCTTTCTCCATTTAGTCAATTCTCTTATATATAAGAACAAAAGCCGAGCTGGGTGTGATGGCACAAGGTTTTAATCTCAGCACTCGGCAGGCTGAGGCAGGTGGATTGCTGTGAGTTTGAGGTCAGCCTGGTCTACAAAATAAGTCTACTACAGCCAAGGCTACACAGAGAAAACGTGTCTCCAAAACACCAAAGGGAAAAAAAAAAAAAAAAAAAAAAGAACAAAATTAGGTCCAGGATGGTGGTGTAGGCCTTTGATCCCAGCACCTGGGAGGAGGCAGATGATCTCTGTGAGTTCGAGGGCAGCCTGGTCTACAAAGCAAGTTCTAGGACAGCCAGGTGTGTTACACAGAGAAACCCTGTCTCAGAAAACAAAAACAAACAAACAAAAAAAGAGCAAAATATTTCTAATGTATTTGACTTTTGTGGTACGAAGGCCACTTGGCTTTCTGTAATGGTTCATGGCTGAGTCTCACTGGACCCACTTTGGCCCCATACTAGCTCAGCTTCATTCTCAGCCAGGTGGACAATGTGTTAAGAACCTCTCCATTCTCAGCCAGGGCCTTTCTACAAACCTAACCAGAGGGATGGTGGGGATGAGTTCAATGCCAGCCTGGACTGTGTAGAGAGCTTCAGAACTGATAGGTCCTTTTTTTTTTTAATACTCAGCCATACAATGACTTTTCTGTTGTTGTTTTATTTTTGTTTTTTGGCAGGATCTTGCTATGTAGCCCAGGCTGGCCTGGAATTAATTATGTAGCCCGAGCTATTTTCAAGTTCACGATCCTCCTGCCTCTACCTTTGGAGTGCTGGGATTATAGGCATTTACTACTAATTACATTGGGCATTATCTTTTTTTTTTTAATTAATTTATTTATTATTTATACAGTGCTCTGCCTGCTTGTACACCTGCAGGTCAGAAGAGTGCACCAGATCTCATTGTAGATGGTTGTGAGCCACCATGTGGTTGCTGGGAATTGAACTCAGGACCTTTGGAAGAATACTCAGTGCTCTTAACCTTTGAGCCATCTCTCCAGCCCATTGGGCATTATCTCAAGCTGCTTCTAATTAACCAGGTTTTGCCTTAAAACATTATTATTGTTGCAGCCACTTTGAGTGCAAACCCAAGAATTATCGTTCGCATCTATTATGACAACACAGTATCACTTACTGAACTTTGCATATCCTCTATAAATGCCTGTCAAATGCAAAAAAAAGAAAAAAGAAAAAGCACTGAGCACAGAATTAGAAATATGTGTCTTGGGGCCGGAGAGATGGCTCAGTGGTTAAGAGTATTTGCTGTTCTCGCAGAGGATTGCTGACCAGCTGTGAGGACCAGAGTTCAGTTCCCAGGACCCATGTCACGAGCCAGGCTCCCCACAGACACTTGCAGCTCCTTTCTAGCTTCCACATGTCCACAGATGTGTGTACCCATATCCACAAATAAAGACATCTTTTTGAAAGAAGATGTTTCCTCAAAAAATACACTCATAAAACAAGATTGGGCTGGTGAGGTGCTTTAGTAGGTAAAGGCATTTTCTATCAAATCTGATGGCCCAAGTTTGATTCTCTCCATAGTGGAAGGACAGAACTGACTCCCACAGGCTGTCCCCGACCCAGCAAGCATGTGGGTGGCACTTTCCCCTGTCCAGGTAGTCCCAGGCTGTGTAAGAAAGCTCGCTAGGAACATTCACTAAGCATGTGCCCGCAGAAACCATCCATACTGTCTGCTGTACAGCCTTGCCTGTGAGTGAGTTCCTTGGTCAGAGGTAATTTTTAAATGTGGAATGTGAGCCACACAACAGATATGGTATGGAGAAGTTTATTATAGGGGGAAGGGTATGGGGGGAAGGGAGGCAGGCAGACAGAACAAAAGAGAGAAAGAAAAAGAGAGAGGGAGGGGTGAAAAGGGGTAAGAAGAGCAAGAGAGGGGAGGGAAAGAGGGGAAGTAAGAGCTAAGAGAGGGGCAACAGGACAAGAGAGGAAGAGAAGTAAGAGAGAGGAACAAGAGAGAGAGACGAGGTGGGTTTATTCTTTTATATCTTGGGTAGCTGGCTTACCTAGTGGGAGGCAGATGATGACATCATGGGTTACTAGACAGACTGGGGGCAGTATGCTAACAATTAATGCTGTGTAGACTAGCAAGCAGGCTTGCCTTCAAATTCCTGCTTGGGTTACTGCCCTAACTTCCTTCAGTGATGGATTGTGGCCTGGTATTGTCAGCCATTAGGCCCCGCCCTTTCTCAGCTGCCTTTGGTGAGAGTGGTGCATCACAGAAAGCAAATTAGAACAGGTGGGCGTAACCATCGAAGGCCCCTCCCACCCCGTGACCTAATTCTACCAGTAAGGCACCACCTCTGAAAGGTCTACAGCCTCCCAGACTAAGGCCTCCAGTTGGTGAACAAGTTTGAAACAAGAGCCTGGTGGGACAATTTGGAGTTAAGCACAGGAACTACCATGACTGGGTTGACTTTCAGCCTTGTTGTTTTCAGTATTGTTGAAACAAATTTTGTTACAAGATTCTATGTTATGACCAAGGTGGCTACGTAGAAGAGGAAGGAACTCTTTTATTTATTTATTTATTTATTTATTTATTTATTTATTTATTTATGACTTTGCTTAGCTTTTGAGACAGGGTTACATATAAATCAGGCTGGTCTCAAATTCCCCATGTGTGTGAGGATGAACTGATTCTCTGGCCTCCACCTTCCAAGTGCGGGGATAACAGGCATGCACCTCCAACACGGTTTATACAACACTGGGGCTTGAACCTAAGGTTTTGAGCATGGTAGGCGAGCACTCTACCGACTGAGGTATGCTCTAGCTCCAGAGATTAGGTCTCCAAAGAAGTAACTGAACTACAGAGGGGTCAGTAGGGTGAACTCTGTCGAAAGACAGAACCACAGCAACTTTCATCAAAGATCTAATTGGGTTTTATTCTTAATTTATGAATGGGGACAGCCTCTAGTCTACAAATTCGAGGGAGAAAACTCCCACTGGGCCCTGGCTGGACGGTGGGGTTTGCATGATGAGAACAAGGAAACAGAACAAAAGGCAAAAATGCTGCTTGGTTAACTCGGGTTACCCAGAGGCCTTTGTTGTAAGGATCAAAGCAGGGCAATGTCCTTATTACGTTGACTCAGGTTGACTGGAAAATGCTGGCTTTTAGGATAACTCGCCCATTGTAAAGTGCAGTTTGAATATGCGCCTCTTTTCACCAGAGATTGTGTGCGTAATCTTTGTTGTCAATTGGACTGCTTTTACAATCACCATGGAAACACATCTCTGGGTATGTTTATAAACCAGACAGGTTTAACTAAGCAAGGAGACCCCCACCCTGAATGTGGCTGGCATCAGGTGATAGAATGGAGTCCTAGGTTGGACTAAAGAGGAAAAAGAAAAGAACTCACTGAGCCGTGGTAGTCATCTGTCTCTGTGGATGCAATTCAACCAACTGTCCCATGCTCCTGTCACCACACTTGTCCTGGACTCACTTTGTAGACCAGGCTTGCCTCAAACTTACAGAGATCCAGCTGCCTCTGCCTCCCTGAGTGCTAAGACTAAAGGAGTCCACCACCAGACCCGGCTTTATCTCTTTTTAAACGGTGAACCAGAATAAATTTTTCCTCCTCCTTTAAGCTGCCTTTGCCTGGCACTTTGTTACAGCCCTAAGAAAAGTAACTGAGACCAGACTACACTGGTCTAGTGAGCAGGGTCTCTGTGAAGGGATGATATAGGATAGTCTGATACTGGCTCCCGATAAACTGCTCTACATCCCTAGTCTAATGTGGTTACTCTCCACACGAGAAACAAATAGGACCCACACAGACACAGAAGGAAGAACCTGTGGAGAAACAGAGAAGGAGGCTGTCCACAGTCCGAGGAGAGAGGCCTCAAGAGATACCTTGGTCTTGGCCTGGTAACCTCCAGGGCTGTAAGGAAAGTCATTTCTGTTGTTCAAGCAGCCCCAGAAAATGGATGCGCTCTCTAATAGAAGCTTAGGAGGGCAATTGATACACTCATTTCTCAGTTACTTTGGAAAGAGATAAAAGTGATTTTTTTTTTTTTTTTTTTTTTTTTTTTAAAGAAAAGCTTTAAGGATTTCCAGTTAAGATGGCAGATTAGGCTGGGCATTGGTGGTGCACGCCTTTAATTCCTGCACTCAGGGGGCTGAGGCAGAGGCAGGGGCAGAGGGAGGAGCAGGGGCAGAGGCAGAGGCAGAGGGGCAGGGGCAGGGGCAGGGGTAGGGCCAGAGGCAGAGGGGCAGGGGCAGAGGCAGGGTCAGAAGCAGGCTGATTTCTGTGAGTTCCAGGCCAGCCTAGTCTATAGAGTGAGTTCCAGGCCAAACAGGGCCACATAGAGAAACCCTGTCTTGAAAAGAAGGAGGAGGAGGAGGAAGAGGAGGAGGAGGAGGAGAAGAAGAAGAGGAAAAGATGGCAGATAATGAGGGAAAACTGGACACTATTACAGAGAGGGAGGGGCAGTGCTGGAAACGCATAAAGGGGCAATGGGAGGAACAGATGGGTGAGGCTTCAGGGAGAAGTAAGCCAAGAAAAACAGCTCCAGGCTTCCTGTGGGGAGGGGAGGCAGAAGCCTCACCCCTAGCATTGGCTTCTCTTCTCCTAGCGGGATGATGGGGCACTGCATCCTCGGGAGGAGGCCATGCACCGAAGAGATCCCAGAGTAAAACCCTATGGTAGCCAAGCTAACAGGGGCACAAGTTACCACACAGGACACAAGAATCGTATCAAAGAAGGATCCTTCACATGTGTGCTAATTCTTCATCTACTGGGTTCAAAGATTTGGAAATGTCTGGGCAAGGTGGCACATGCCTTCAATCAAAACACCTGGGAGGCAGAGGCAGGCCAGTCTCTATGAGTTGGAGGCCGTCCTGGTCTACACAACAAGTTCCAGGCAAGTCCCAGTCAGGGCTACATAGGGAGACTCTGTCTCCTCCCATCCTAACTCTCCTAAGAAAGAAAGAAAGAAAGAAAGGAAGGAAGGAAGGAAGAAAGAAAAATACTAGAATGGGTAAAATGCAACTTGAAGACATTCAAACATTTATTTGTTAAATTGATCAGTGAGCAAGGAGCTGGAGAGATGGCTCAGTGGTAAAGAGACTTGCTGCTCTTCAGTTCCCAAGATCCACATGATGGGGCTCCCAACTGTTTCCAACTCCAGTCCAGAGAGTGAATCTGATGCGTTTATCATTGGCTCTGGCATGCACACGGTACCCATATACTCACCCAGGCTTACACACATATACATTAAATACATAAAAACATCTTTAAGAACATAATCAGTGGCCTCAGTGAGGCATGCAGCACATGCCTTTAGTCTCAGCACTCTGGAGGCAGAGGCAGGTGGATCTCTGTGAATTCGAGGCCAGCCTAGTCTAGAAAGAGAGTTCTAGGACAGCCAGAGCTGTTACACAAAGAAACCCTATCTCAGGGGGAAAAAGAAAAGAAAAGAAAAGAATCAGTGGCCTTAAAGAGGACACAAGCAAACATACAAATGAACTCAGGAAGTCAGTCCATGATCTGGAGAGAAAAGCCAAAAACAGCAAAATGGAAGGGAACGAAATAAGGAAAGATTTAAAAAAACAAACAGGGTAGTCGTGGTAGCACATTCCTTTAACCTCAGCACTTGGGAGGCAGAAGCAGGTGGATCTTTGTGAGTTCGAAGCCAGCCTAGTCTACAAAACGAGTCCAGAATAGCCAAGGCTACACAGAGAAACCCTGTTTTGAAACACACACACACACACACACACACACACACACACACACACAAACATACACACACATCTCAACAAAAACAAACCAAGGAATACCTGGGCAAACGAGTTGAACAAGCAATTCCTTTTTAAAAAATTTTTTAAATATTTTTATTTAACTTTAGCTTATGTGCACTGGTGTGAGGGTGTCAGATCTTGGAGTTACAGACTGTTGTGAGCTGCCATGTGGGTGCTGGGAATTGAACCTGGGGCCTTTGGAAGAGCAGACAGTGCTCTTAACCACTGCACCAACTCTCCAGCCTGAACAAACAATTCTTAAATTACTAATGTCCAGTAAGAGCTTGAGAAAATGTTCGACACCCTCCGCCGTCAGGAGAAGGCACATGTAGATGGTTGTAGGATTCCCACTCATGAGAGTCGGGTCGGCAGTCAACAAACACTGCAGAGTGGGAAAGGAGAGCTCTTACACCCTTTTGCTGGGGGTGCAAACTGGTGCAGCCAGTATGGAAGGCAGCGTGGAGACTCCTCGAAAAGTTAAAATTAGATGTAGCATTGACTAGCTGCAGCACGCATACCTCCCACACCATAGTGACCCTTGCTGCACTATTCACACGGGCCAAGATGTGGAAGCAGCTTAGGTATCTGTCAACAAGTGAACGGACAATAAACATGTGATATACGCATGTACACAACGAAGATATTTATCTAGCCCTCGGGAGGAACAAATTTATGTCGTTTGAGAAAAATGGATGTAACTAGCGAATAAGCCAGGAGTCAAATGTCACATGTGTTCCCTCAGACATTTTATCTAGACTTAACTATATTGTATACAGACATATGTAGCATGAAGGAGGTCCTGGGGGGAAGAAAAGGAACCACTATCAAGGGGGAAGAAAGAATGTGGGATGGTTTAGGGAGAGGCAAATAAGAGCAAGGTAGAACAGTATGTGTGTGTGTGTGTGTGTGTGTGTGTGTGTGTGTGTGTGTGTGTCTGTGTGTGTGTTTATGAAAGTGTCAAAATAAAACTCATCACTTTGTATTCTTACTAAAATGCCTTGGCTGTCCTGGACTCTCTTTGTAGACCGGGCTGGCCTAACAGAGATCCACCTGCCTCTGCCTCCCCAAGTGCTGGGGTGAAAGGTCTGTGCTACCATGCCCCTTTATTTCTAAAGCTGCTGTATTTCCAACAAGCTTAGTCCTGATCAGTTCAGACGACATTCGGTTCATTGAAAATCACATTATCTTTTGCAAATACATCCAGTTAGCGCCCTGTGTTACAGTCAGTGAAAAAGCAGGGGTTTTAAAGAGTCAGCCACAGGATGGATGCCCCCCAAAACACACACTCTCCCCTTCTGTCTGTGCAAAGGTGTGTGTGATCACACTCGAGTCACTAAACAGTAGAGAAGGCACGAGAAGCTGCCCTCCTCAGCACGGGCAGCAGCTGTGGCTTTTTTGTTTTTGCCCCCAAACAGGGCTTTTCTGTGGTGGTTGAGATAATACAGCACAAACCGAGAGGGATTTGCATTTTGGATAAAGCAAGGCATTCTGGACGCGTGTTTTGGGAAAAGGAGGCTTTTTACATCTTTGCACTTTGGCAAAAAAAAAAAAAAAAATCTTCACGAGTGAGAGCAGGCCCCCGTGGGCTTGGGCTGGGGCCGCTGGGGTCACAGCAATCGTTCTTCGAGCATTCTTCCCTCTTCTTTCTCCCTAGTGGATGAGGACAGCGCCCTTTTGAGGGTCTGCTTTGTGTTAGTCATAATTGTTTCTTGATATCTAGGGGAGGGAGATGTTAATTCCAGGACCTCAGGCATGTAACTTACTTTGTGTGTATCCAGTCCCACGAAAAATGGTGTGGTCTTTGTGGGTAACGGGGTATTTCCTGTTGTTTACCCTAAGTCATCTCTAAATTACTAACACACAGTACAACATAAATGACTGTGTCGCTTTGAATAGGAATGGCCCCCACCCCCGCCCTTCTCCCCCCCAGACTCATGTGTGTGAATGCTTGGCCCATAGGGAGCGGCACTATTAGGAGGTGTGGCCTTGTTGGAGTGGGTGTGGCCTTGTTGGAGTGGGTGTGGCCTTGTTGGAGGAAGTCTGTCGCTGTGGGGACGGGCCTTGAGCTCTTATAAACTCAAGCCTGGCTAGTAGAGCACACAGTCTCCTGCTGCTGCCGCCTGCGAATCGAGCTGTGGAACTCTCAGCTCCTCCCCCAGCACCACGGCTGCCTGGACACTGCCATGCTTCCCGCCATGACGATAATGGACTAAATCTCTAAAACTGTAAGCCAGCCCCAAGGAAATGTTTTCCTTTGTAAGAGTGGCCATCGTCGTGCTGTCTCTTTCCAGCAACAGAAACCCTAAGACAATGACATATAAACAGTTGTAGGGTTCATAGTTTAGAAAATAACTGTTTGGTACAGGCTAATACCTCTCTCCAAGTATTTTCTATTTGTGTTTGCTGGACTTCATAAATTCAGAGGGAGAGCGCTAACCCTGTTGTTTGAAGCCATCCTATAATTGCGTGACAGCTGCTGTCTCTAAGGTCCTGGATGAAAAGTCTTGCTACTCCCAGCCCTGTTTCCCTGTCCTGATTCTTTAAGTCTCCTTCATTTAAACATCCATTTCCCAACCAGACCTTTGAATTTGTTGCCCCAGTTGCAGCTGTCTAAGAGCAGCAAAGCTACCTGACATAAAGACAGGCAGTATCCACGGTCTGTTATTGGAAGAGTTCTGAGAAACCACCTCCCACAGACTTCAGGGATTGACGGATGTCGACTGTCTGATGTGAGGGTAGAGGAATCCCCGGGTGCATGTGTAAGGTGTGGGTGAAGTCCGGAGTGAACGTATATCACTGGTGTGGACACACACAGCCATGTTAAGAACGGAGGGGGTGTGGGGGTGTGGGGGTGGGGTGGGGCTCAGACCCATGGAGTAGCAAACCCTTCCCTAGGTGAGGCTCCTCCTCCTGGGTGACTACAACTGGAGACTGCTCCCCTACAGAGACCTCCTACCAAGATTAGCTAAACCTGCCTTTTTCCTTAGTCAGCTGTATACAATAAATCTGTCTCCTCTAGTCAGGTGCAGAAGATAAACTAGCAAGGTTCCAGGTTGTAGTTGGCGCCCTCTATCAGAGTGAGCATAGCCCACCAAAGGCCAGCTTCCCGTACATGTGTCTGTTCTTTCTTTTCTTTCTCTCTTTATAAATATTGCTTTATTTATATGACTGTTCTATTTCCACGTGGTTGCTGGGAGTTGAACTCAGGACCTCTGGAAGAACAGACAATGCTCTTAACCATTGCGCCACCTTTTCAGCCCGTGTCTGTCCTTTCTTAATTCCCTCAAGACCCCAGTCTCACCAGCAGCAGATCTCAGCGGTCTGGCTGCTCCTGAGTGAAGGAGGCTGACGGCATCATTTACCAGCTCATTGCCCTGGAAACCTGGGGACAAGGCATGTGCCAGGGAATGAGGGGCTGACGGGTTGAGGGCTGGGGTGTGGTTGGGGGGTTGCATCTTTGGCTAGTAGATTCCTCGCCACACCCTCTGCCTCGTTATGTCATCATCTTCTCCATTAGTTTCCCTGTCTCTTTCCACTCAGATTGGTTTTTGGTTTTTGTTTGTTTGTTTGTTTGTTTGAGACAGGGTTTCTCTGTGTAGCCTTGGCTGTCCTGGACTCACTTTGTGAACCAGGCTGGTCTGGAACTCACAGAGATCTGCCTGCCTCTGCATCCTGAGTGCTGGGATTAAAGTTATGCGCCACCACGCCCAGCTCACTCAGACTGCTCTAAGAGCTCTTTCTAAACCAGTGTGAACTCAGCCAATCCCACTGTAACATCCAATTCCAAGTATGCCACATTCTGAACTATCTATCTATCTATCTATCTATCTATCTATCTATCTATCTATCTTGTGTGTGTATAATATATATATTACACACATATACACACACACATATATATTATACACACACACACACACACACACACACACACACACGTACCATCTGAAACATGGATGGGTTCCCTTCTATGCCATATCCTAAGGGCAGATGCCCTGGAGAGAACAATGTGCGGAACACTGAAAAATAAGTAAGGCAGTGTCTGTGGGGTACTGCCTCAAGGATGCAGACAAGCAGAAGGATTGAGGGGAAACGAATCTTCATGTACATTGTCCAGATGGGCCCGAGCTTGTCCATGTCTACCAGGGAGGTCACTGCATTCTCTGTGTTGTGCCCCTCATCAGATCAGGCTCATGCCAGCATTCCAGAGTCATGACTCCCGGCCCCTCGTCCATTCGAACTCAAATAGCAATTTCAGGTTAATTTGAAAATTGATTAAGTCAGGCGTTTTCACAGACATGATTTTGCCTTTTGGGAGCAATGGGGGTGGAGGTCAAAGATCCTTTTTATGGATCCAGGATGTGTTTGTGAAAACAGGGTTTCCGGCCAGTTAGATACAGTCACTGGGACCTAAGCCCCCCTGCCCCGCCCTCCACCGTTGGCAGAGTTCAGGGTTTAATAGGAGACACCATTTTGAAGTTTTCTTTCAGGGTTTGTTTGACTGTGAGGGCCAGGCTGCTCCGCAGATGTTCCATCATGCCGGGACACAGCTGTACCTGTTTCAGATGATCACTGCTGATTGCCAGGCTAAATCAATTAGAGACACTGACAGCAATTTTGAGGTCCTCCAGATGAAGGGCGCAGCATGGGATGATGCAGGGGGTGTCTCTCTCTCTCCTACCCAAATGTCAAAGTCTAAAGGTCGTAAGTGATTAAATTCTCCTCCGCTCCGGCTGCTTCCCTGGCTGCCCGAAGGTCATTCTCATTTGCCTGCAGGTCTGCACAAGTCACCCTGGCCATGCAAAAGCGGCTGCCACCTGCCTCCCTCCGACACCACTGTCGCTGCCTGCCTCGGTCTTCACTGCTGAAGCAGAGGCCTGAGATTATCTTTATTGCCTTTAGGCTGGCCTTCTGGCACCCGTCCAAGAACCATCCATCCCACGGCAGGCAGGGAAGCATCCGAATCACCCGAGGGACTTTTAAATAAATGACTCCAGGCTCTCCCAGAGATGCCGAGTCAGCACACTTGGAGGAGTGGGGGTGGGGGGTGGGGGTGGGGATGGGAGGAGGTCAAGTGTGTTTTAAAAGTCCAGAGGTCTTTCTCAAAGGTGATTTCAGGATTACCAGGATTGAGGAGCCACTGTCCTAAAAGTGTCATTGCCTGGGTACACACCCCTAACACCTCCATTCAACGTCTCTGTGTGTGCAAGTCTACCTCTAACCCTATGGCCTTGACAAGACATCCATTGCCCCCCCCCCATTTATTTAATCACTGTACAGCCTGATCCCAGCCCCCTCCCTCCTCTCCTCTCAGTCCCACTCTCACTCCACGTCCCTCATTCCCCGTTCTCCTCAGAGAAGGAGAGACTTTTAACTGGTACCAACCCAGCCTGGCATCTCAAGTCCCAGCAGGACTAGGTACATCCTCTCCCACTGAGGCCAGACAGGCAGCCCAGCTAGGGGAAAGGGATTCAAAGGCAGGCAACAGTCAGAGGCAGCCCCGACTCCCCATTGTTAGGGGATCCACATGATGTCCAAGCTGCACTTCTGCTACATATGTGTAGGGTGTCTAGATCCAGCCCATGCATGCTCTTTGGTTGTTGGTTCAGTCTCCGTGAGCTCCCATAGGCCCATGTTACTTTCCTCTGTAGGTCTTCTTTTAGTGTCCTTGGCCCCTCTGATTTGCTCAATCCTTCCTCCTTCTCTTCCACAAAATTCCCCCAGCTCAGCCTATTGTTTGGCTGAGTCTCTGTATCTGTTTCCATCAGCTGCTGGATGAAGCTTCTCAGAAGACAGTTCTGCCAGGCTCCTTCCTGTCTGCCAGCATAGCAGAGCATCCTTAATAGTGTCAGGGGTTGGCTCTCTCCCATGGGGTGGGTCTCAAGTTAGGCCAGTCATTGTTTGGTCATTCTCTCAATCTCTGCCCCATCTTAATCCCTACACTTCTGCTTGGCAGGGCAGATTTTTGGGTCGAAGATTTTATGGGTGGATTGGTGTCCCCTTCCCTCCGCTGGAAGTCTCACTTGGTTGCAGGAGGTGACAACTTCAGGCTTCTTAACCCTCCACCCTCCTATTTTTCTTCTCTTTTCCAGTCCCCTCCCCCATGCCTACTCTCTCCATACCTGATTCCCACACCCATTACCCTCCCCACTCCCTCTCCCGCCCAGTTCCTTTCCTCCAGCTACTTTAGATGTCTGTTTTTTCCTCTTCTGAGTGAGATTCAAGCATTCTCTCTTGGCTTCTTTGGGTCTGGTCATCCTGTACTTATGGCTAATATCCACTTATAAAAAATTACATACCATGCCTGTCTCTCTCTCTCTCTCTCTCACTCACTCACTCACTCACTCTCTCACTCACTCACTCTCTCATTCACTCACTCTCTCACTCACTCACTCTCTCACTCACTCTCTCACTCACTCTCTCACTCACTCACTCACTCACTCACTCACTCACTCACTCTCTCTCTCACTCTCACTCACTCTCTCTCTCACTCTCTCTCTCACTCACTCCCTCACTCTCTCTCTCACTCACTCCCTCACTCACTCACAATGTTCTTTTCTAGTTCCACCCATTTGCCTGCAAAGTTCATGATTTCCTTGTTTTTAATAGCTGAGAAGTGTTCCGTTGTGTAAATGTACCACAGTTTCTTTATCCATTCTCTGGTTGCGGGACATCTAGAATGTTTCCAGATTCTGGATATTACAAATAAAGATGCTTATGAACATAGTTGGACAGGTGCCCTTGTAGTATGGTGGAGCATCTTTTGGGTGTATGCCCAGGAGTGACATAGCTGGGTCTTGAGATAGATCTATTCCCAGTTTTCTGAAAAAACATCCAGATTGATTTCCAAAGTGGCTGTACAAGTTTTCACTACCACCAGCAATGGAGGAGCGTTCTCTTGCTCCTCATCCTTGCCAGGACCCTTTGCATTTCCCTGATGACTAAGGACGTTGAACCTTTTTTAAATGCTTCTCAGCCATTTGAAATTCCTGTTGCTGATTCTCTATTTAGCTCTGTACTTTATTTATTTTATTTTATTTTAAAAATTTTATTTATTAAGCCAGGCATGGTGGCACACGCCTTTAGTCCCAGCACTTGGGAGGCAGAAGCAGGCAGAACTCTGTGAGTTCAAGGGCAGCTTGGTCTATAAAGGGAGTCCAGGACAACCAAGGCTACACAGAGAAACCTTGTCTCAAAAAAAAAAAAGATTTATTTATTTATTATGTATATATAAAGTGTTCTGTCTGCATGGAACACCTGCAGGCCAGAAGAGAGCGACAGATCTCATTGTAGATGGTTGTGAGCCACCATGTGGTTGCTGGGAACTAAACTCAGGACCTTTGGGAGAGCAGGTAGGGCTCTTAACCTCTGAGCTATCTCTCTAGTCCATTGTTTTGTTTTGGTGGGGTTTTTTTTGTTTGTTTGTTTTGGTTTTTCAAGACAGGGTTTCTCTGTGTAGCCTTGGCTGTCCTGGACTCACTTTGTAGACCAGGCTGGCCTCGAACTCACAGCTATCCACCTGCCTCTGCCTCCCGAGTGCTGGGATTAAAGGCGTGCGCCACCATGCCCGGCAGTTGTTTTGTTTTTTAAAAACAAATTTTAACAGATTATTTGATGTATTGGTGTTTAATTTCTTGAGTTTTATATTGTGGATATTAGCCCTCTATCAGATATAGAGTTGATGAAGATCTTTTCTCATTCTAAGGCAAGGCAGTGATTCTTTGATTTTTTGAGAGAGTTTCTCTGTGTAGCTCTAGCTGTCCTGGACTCACTTTGTAGACCGGGCTAGCCTCAAACTCACAAAGATCAGCCTGCCTCTGCCTCCCTAGTGATGGGATTAAAGGTGTGCACAGCACCATGCCCAGATAAGGCAGTGGTTCTTAATGATCCTTTCATATAGTTCTTGTGATCCCAGCCATAAGATTATTTCATTGCTACTTCATAACTGTTATTTTGCTACTATTACAAATTGTAATATAAATGTCTGATATGCAGCCCCTGACAGACTGAGAACCACACTGGCCTTCGCTAAGGCATGAGACCTTTAAGACACTGGTAGGGCTTCACATACCTGAAAAGATTGTTCCTAGAGTGACTAGAATTGTTTGTTTATAGGTTGTTAGTTGTGATCGTCAACTAGACACAACTTACAGTCACCTGGGGAGAGAGTCTCAGTGAAGGATCAGGTTGGCCTGTGGGCATGCTTGCCTCAGTTGATATGGAAGACCCAGTTTGAAAATGGGTAATGCCATTCCCTGGTTTGGGACCTTGGTCTGTGTAAGAGTAGAGAAAGCGTGCTATGTACACACTGAGCATGCATGTTTCAAGTTCTTACCAACTTGTCTTTCATGTCTGTGATTACAACCTGTGACGTAAAATAAACCCCATTTACTCTTAGTTGCTTTTTGTCTTTTTTTCCGCCCTCAAGACAGAGTTTCTCTGTGTAGCCTTGGCTGCCCTGAACTCGCTTTGTAGACTAGGCTGGCCTCGAACTCACAGCAATCTGTCTGCCTCTGCCTCCCAAGTGCTAGGATTAAAGGCATGCGCCACCACACCCAGCTTAGTTGCTTTTTGTCAAGTGTGTTTTGTTTTCCAACATAAATAAAATTAGAACAGTTATGGATTGAATCATCCTCCTGTAAGATATGCTGACATCTTGATCTCTGTACCTTGTTTGAAAGCAGGAGTTTTGCAGACAGCAGCAGACCATGAGAGGGTTCTTTCAAATCCCGGATGATGGGTGTCTTTATCTGAAGAGAGGAGACACACAGTCCGGGAGACAGCCTTGTAACTATCTGATGTGAGGAGGAAGGCAGACAGTGGCCTTTGTGGAGGCAGAGGATAGAGCCATGTCGCTGCCAGCCAAGAAACGTGAGGAGAGGGAGCCCGGCCCTGCTGCCACTTTGATAATCAGATTTCCAGATGCAAGAATCATTGGGACTCCAGAACAGACAGAGCAGTTCTGCTGTTTTATTTGGTGGAACATTGCGCCAGCAGCCCTAAGCCATGACTATACTGAGATCCCTGCCCAGCCTCTGAGTCCTCACTAGTTAGATGGCAACAGCAAAGGCAGGCCTGTCTAATAACTTCATCTGGACATATATATTTCAATTGTTGGCCCTTTATCACCGTCAGTAGGTGACTAGCTACATCCCAGATATTGCTGGCCTCATAACCCTCAGAAATACCCCTGACAATGCACCCCTGTGCATGCTCTATCATAGTCTGCCTTAAAACAAAGCAAAACAAAACAACAAAAAACCCGATTCCTCCTTTTATTGCCTAGGTGGCCTGAGTGCAGAGCTGTGGGGTTCTGTGAGACTCAGGGTCTAGGCCAGGGAGCTCTGATAAGCCTCCGATCCCCCACCCCATCCAGAGATCCCCACGCTTAGGGCTTTCTAGCTAGGCAGTATAGGAAAGGCTTTCTGAATTTCAAATTACTGAGCTTGATGTTGAAGCCTAGTAGTATGTAACGCTACACTGCAGCCTACAGAAACAGTCAACAGGCCGGAAAGATGCTGCAAACTGTCATAAATCAATTCATCTTTCTTCCCACTGAAACCCAGGAGTGACTCGTGAGGACTTTTGCTGAGATAGGAGAATGGTTTACCTTTCGAAAACCTGCAACTCGGCGTGTCCTTGTGGTTCTTGCCCAGGCCAGCTGTTGCTATGTGTAGAAGCTCTGGGTGCTGGTACCTCGCCTGGTTGCAAATGGCTAGCCCCTGTGGGTTGAGGGCCAGCATACACAGGGGGAGATGTATGGCAAGTTGTCACCAAGAAAAGCAAGGACAGCTGGGTCCTTCCTCTGACATCCTTAGAAAGACCGGGACTGAGTACCAAATCCCTTATAACTTCGATCCTATGTGTGTTTCTGCTTACTGGTACCTCCACTCTCAACCCCCGCCGAACACCTTGACTCTATTGTGGGTGCCACATGAGATTGCATTTAGAAACTTTGCTATTGAGCACGTGTGTACTCACATGTATGCAAACCAACTTGAAAACCACCCCTTATAGTTGGAAGACCATAATGGGTGGTGTGTGGCGTTCAGTTCCCCTCCCCATCCCCCCATGCTCTGCCCTTACAATGCCTCCTGGAATTGTCTGACTTGATCTTATTTGGAAAAGCATTTCTTTGTAGCCGAAATTGAGTTCAGGACGTTGAGCCAAGACTGTCCTGGATGAATCTGTACAGTCAACCCCGCCTCAAAGATGTGTCTTCATGTGACAGGTAGATGGCTGGGGGTGGAGCCAGTTGGTGGAGCACTTGCCTAGTGTGCAAGAAGCCCTGGGTCACGTCCTCATCGCCATATAAACTGGGTATGGGGTGCAACCTGTGTTGTCAGTACTCGGAAGCTCAAGAAATTCAAGATGAGTCTTGGCTACTTATCTAGCTCAAGGCCAGTCTGTTCAGCATCAAAGAGGCGAGGGAGGGGGAACAGATGTGGCCACAAGCCAAAAAATGCTGCAGGTTTTCTCCTGCCGCCTTTCGGCCAGTGGTTCTCAACCTCCGTAACGCTGCAATTCTTTAATACGGGTCCTCATGCTGTGCTGACCCCCAACCATAAAATGATTTTCATTGCTACTTCATAACTGTAGTTTTGCTGTGTTTTGAGTCGTCACATAAATTCTTTTGGAGTTGGAGGTTTGCCAGCATGGTCTAGGCTCACAGGTTCTGAACTGCTGCTTTGGAGGGCGTGTGCTGCTGAGAGGCTCTTATGTCCTCCTCCCCTTTTTGTGATACTGGGGATTGAATTTAGAACCTCGTGGGTGCCAAGCAAGTGGCTGAAACTCCAGTCCTCCTTTGGCTTTCTTGAGGCAGGCTCTCACTAAGTTGCCCCAACGAGCCTTGAACGAACTCTGTAGATCTGGGTGGCTTTGAACTTGTGACAGTCCTCCCTCAACCTCCCAAGTAGTTGGAGTTACAGGCCTGCACCACCAGACCTGGCTTCATTTCACATTTCTGACCTTCAATGGATTGTGGATGTTCCAATGTACTGCGTTTGGGGTTCTTTGTTAACAGCAGCCATAGCAAGAGCCTTTGAACTGAGCGTGTCTGTAAGAAGGGAATGGGAGGCCTGACTGTTCGTTCCCTTGCATGGCCACCCTTGCACATCTTTGGTGCCTGCTCAGCTCATGCCAAAGGACCATCAGAATTTTTACCTCCGGGAATCTGTCTTGGACTAAGAAAATATGAAAGGGTTGCTGAAAGTGCTGTTGGCCTTGGCATAGGGGATCAATTAAACCAATGGTGTGAGAGCATACCAAAGAACCCTGTGCAGCTATGAAGATGATGTTGTAGAGGGCTGCAGAAGATGGCTCAGTTGGTAAAAACAAACAAACAAACAAACAACAACCTTTCCTCACAAACACGAGGACCTGAGTTCAGTCCTTTAACGTCATGTGAAAAAGCCAGGTATGGTGGTATGTCCCTGTAATCCAGCACTGGGGAGATGCAGACAAGGATTCCTAGGGCTTGCTGGCCAACACAGATAGCTGATTTGGTGAGCTCTAGGCTCAGTGAGAGACCCTGGCTCAAAACCTAAGGGGAGGGGGTTGCCTTGCCCATGGACTTGAGAAGGAGAGGCAGGAGGATCTTTGTGAGTTCAAGGCCAGCAGGGTTTACATGGAGGCCCTCCAGCCAGGGCTAAGTAGGGAAACTCTGTCTCCAAAAACAATAAAAGGTTGGTGAGTTTTAAAGGAAGACTCCCAATGTTGACCTCTACCCTCCACAGACACGTATACTCAAACTTGTGCACTCACACATGAAGACATGAACGTATATACACATATGCACAATACATGTTATTTCACAGCAAAGCAACCACTGATGTGAAAAGATGCTATATGCAAGTAGATTGATATTTGTATATCAATACATTATGATATGATCCTGTTGAAACATGTACATGCCTTTTTTGTGCATATTATAGAAATATCTAAAAGGGCATGTTAATGGTGGCTTTTCTTCTTTCTTTCTTTTTTGAGCCAGGGTTTCTCTGTGTAGCCTTCCTGGCTTTGTAGATGGGGCTGGTCTCAAACGCACAGTGATCCACCTGCCTCTGCCTCTCCAGTGCAGGGATTAAAGGTGTGCTTAAGAGTAGGTTTTTAAACCAGGTGTCATGTTGCACGCCTTTAATCCCAGCACTTGGGAGGCAGAGGCAGGTGGATCTCTGTGAGTTCGAGGCCAGCCTGGCCTACAAAGTGAGTCTAGGACAGTCAAGGCTACACAGAGAAACCCTGTCTCCAGTAAGTTTTTTTGTTTTTGGTTTTTTGAGACAGGGTTTCTCTTTGTAGCCTTGGCTATCCTGAACTCCCTTTGTAGACCACCAGGTTGGCCTCCAAGTCACAGTGATCTGCCTGCCTCTGCCTCCCAAGTGCTGGGATTAAAGGCATGTGCCACCACGCCCAGCCTAAAAAAAGAGTAAGTTTTTATGGGCGTTTGCTTCCTTTTCTAGGTTCCCCATAATTAATATATAATTTATAGTAATATTGAAAAGTATTTGTGGATTAAAAAATTATGTATGGATGGATTTGTTTATTTTTATATGCATTGGGCTTTGCCTGTATGTGTCGTGTGTATGAGGATGTCAGACCACTGAGAATGGAGTTAGAGACAGTTCTGAACTGCTCTGTGGGTTCCGGGAGTTAAAACAAGGTCTTTTGGAAGAGTAGCCAACGCTCTTAACTGCTGAGCCACCTCTCCAGCTTCGTAAGAAGTATCTGTAATGATAAGAAAATGTAAACAAAGACCTTCCATTTGGGGGGAAGTATGCACCAGAAGCATCTGAAGCTACAAGGGCGGGGGGGGGGTATGGTTTCGTCATGTGCAGGATGGTTTTAGAGAGACAGACTGATGCCCTGGCTTCTGGGGCGTCAAAAGGAGACACCAGGGGCTGGAGCGAAGTGGTCTAGGAGAGAGAGGAATGCTGAATTAGACACCCGCGGGACTTTCCAGAATCCTCTGCATGAATGGGCTTGCTCCGTCTAGTTTACATCCTGTACATCTCATAGAGTCAGATAAAGTCCCTTTTATCCTATTTGATCACAGAGCCAGGGACACACTGAGGAAATTGGCAATACTATTTGACAAAAGACAGTTCCATAGTGCAAGGAACACGTCTACCTAGATATAACGTGAGGACACCTGTCTTCGGTTTATGTATTCTTGAGGAGCACTAGCTGCTCTAACGGAACACGAGCGACAGGGAGCCACACACCAAGCTGAGCATGAACAAGCAGGAGTGATGGTGTCCTCTGCCAGCATGTGCCAGCATGGGCAAGGATCCTGCCTGGGATGTTCGGGTGCTGGATTTCAGAAGATTGTTGTAGTGTTAAGGGGGCTCCTGGGTAAAGTGGCCTTCAACAAAACAATGACATGATAAAATGTCACCAAGCATTTGACTAAGACCTCTGTCCAAATGCTGGAGTACAGAGAAAAGCGCCACCCCCCCCCCCCACCCCAGGTGTGAGGGTTAGTCCAGTGGTACAGCACTTGCCCAGTATGTGGAAGGTCCGGGGTTCCTGTGTGTGTACACGTGTGTGACACACACACACATGGAAAATACATCCCATGCTCACTGCCCTTTCCTAGTGACGGAAGTGTTCACCTTGACATTCAGGAGGCCTCCCAGATCACCCTTTGCAAACTATTGCTTCCTTATCAGGGGGGCTTAGGCAGTTTCCTCTTTCCTGCTCAAACTGACCATAATATTAAGCACAGATCTATCAAGCTGGGCATAGTGGCACAAGTCTGTAATACTAGTCCTTGGGAGGTGGAGGCAGGAGATGGGGAGTTCAAGGTCATCTTTAGTTATATAGTGAATTTAAGGCCAGTCTATGCCAAGAAAAAAAAAAAAGTAAAAAATGTATGTATATAAATTCTCCTCCCCACCTCCTCTTTTCCCCTTAGGAATCAAGCACAGACAGGCAGGGGCTGGATGCCACTTCTCACCCTGTACAGGACACAGGGGGCCCTTTCCTGAAGGGGATGCAAGGGGACATCCTGCCCTGATAGGAAACTCCTGTATTTTCATTTCCTGCCCTATGGCCAAATGCCCCTTGTTCCTGGCTGGCGTCCTGGCCTTTGCTGCTTCCCTGCTTCCTGTTGTCCCTTCCTCTCCTCGCTGTCCTTCCTGTTTCTCTGCAGGGGCAGGGGAAGTCGGTAGGAAGGACAGCCCTAGGTGCCTTTGCAAAGAGGAAGGGTATTTTCTGATGATCTCACTCCATTCCTCGCCTCACTCCACAGCAGCCATCCACTTGGCTCCGGAGACCCCAGCAGCCTTGTAGGGATAGGCCTGTCCCCGTAGCCTGAAAGCATGGGGGTGGGGGGGTACACTCTTCCCTGGACCTTGCGTTCTCAAGCTCCTCTTCTGAGCTCCTCCATGTTTGAGATACAGGAAATTCAGGTGGTGGCGGTTGGGCAGCAGGACAGGGAGTGGAGGGAGGGAAAAGAACCAGGAAGAGCAAAGTACCTATGAGAACACCATGATGAAACCCTTTACCCTGGATGCTAACTTCTACAACAAACAATAAAGCCCGCACAGTGAGGTCATCTCACTCAGGGAAGCCTGTCCACCTGGTCCCCTTGCCCTCTACAACAGTCTTCTGTATTGGGGCACAGATATTTGCATTGTTTGCAATTCAGGTGATTCTGCCCTTTGGGGCAGGTTGACATCAATTGCATATGTCACAAGCTGGCTCTGATGTCTTCCCCTCTACCCTGGTCCAATCGAAGCCCCCTTAATTTTTATGGCCATCACATAAGGCCTGCAGATGGAACCTCCTCTCTTCGTTCCTACTGCAACTGGTTGGGTAAAGTCGGGGTCCCTTGTCTGAAGTTTATACCTTAGCATATCTGAGGAAATAGACCTTTGGGCATATCTGTGAGGACTTTCCTAGATTAATGGAAAGATCCATTCTAGCTGTCGCTGGCACTATGCCATGGACTGGGGTCTCGGGCTGAAAAATAAAGGAGAAAGCGAGTTGAGTACCAGCCAGCATTCATCTCTGCGTACTGCAGATGCAATGTGACCAGCTGTCTCAGACTTCTGCTGCCGTGCCCTCCCCTCCGCGGTGGGCTGTGCCATGGAACTGTACGTCAAAGAAAACGTCTCTTTCTTCTTCAAGTTGCTTTTGTCAAGGTATTTGTTTCAGTAACAAGATGATACATCTATGTACAGTGAGCTGCCTGGACAGCTTCCCTTTCTAGCTTGAAGGAGCCAAGTGACTTTGGGTGCCCTTTAAGGACTGACCTTTTTGGTATGTTGGCAAAACTGCAATGGTCACAGCAAGGCTACAGTTCGGACGCTGACTGTCCCCGAAGGCTGTGGCCTCTAAGATGTCACAAATGGGAAAAAGGGGCTTAATAGATGCCCTTGAGCCATGGAGTGTTCCCCAAATGGGTTTGTGGGGTTCTTGGCCGTTCCTTTCTGCTTTCGTTCCCTGGCTCAAACAACCCCATCATGTTGGGTTGCCAGAGGCCCAAAGCAAACCAGCGCAATGGTTTCTGGACTGGAGCCATTGAAATTCTGAGCTCAAAACAAAACCGAAACAAAACATTTCTTTCTGTAAAATCATTGTTTCAGGTATCTTTTGTTCTTGTTGTTTAGCTTTTTTGCTTTTCGAGGCACGATTCCTCTGTGTAGCCTTGACTGTCTTGGACTTGCTTAGTAGATCAGGCTGTCCTCAAACTCACAGAGATCTGCCTGCCTCTGCCTCTCGGCGTGCTGGGATTATAGGCACATGCACCACACCTGGCCAGGCATCTTTTTTATAGTTAACTGGCAAACACTTGGCAAGAGCCACATGGCATCATTGCTTAGTGTGCCAGCTCTGTTCTCTGGCCATCTGGTACCAGGTCTGGGCTCTGCCACACTGGGGACAAGTGCCTTAAACTTCTGGCCCAGCAGGTTTTGCGTGTGACTAGAGGACCACGACAGTAGCTTATCTCTTAGGGGTTGTGTATCGAGGAACTGCTAGTAGATGGTAAATGCTCCGTTTTTGCTGGTTAGTCTTTTGCCCATCCTGACACAAGCTACGGTCACGGGGAGGATGGAATCTCGGTTGAGGCACTGCCTCCATAGGGTTGGCCAGTGGCCAAAATTGTGGACCATTTTCTTGATGGATGTGGGAGGGCCGAGCCCACTGTGGGTGTTGCCAGCCCTAGGCATGAGGATCCTGGGTGGTATGAGAAAGCAGACTGAGCAGTGCTGTGGGAAGCAAGCTAATAATCAGTGTTCTTCCACGGTCTCTGCTTGAGCTCCGGCTTCCAAGTTTCCGTCCTGCTTGAGTTCCTGCCTTAACTTCCCTCAGTGATGGACTATGATCTAGTTGTGTAAGCCAAACAATCCCTTTCTTCCCCACATTGCTTTTGGCCATGGTCTTTATCACGGCAGTAAAAAATGAATTGGACAATGCTCCAAAAAAAAAAAAAAAAAAGTTACTGGCAATAGATGTTATGACCCCAGGGCTACATCTGTCACCAGGGAGCTTCATGGCTTATGGCTGTGTCATACACATGCCGATGGGATTCCACTTGGCCTATCCTATCAGAGCCTCCGAGGTTCCATGTGTGGGGGGATCCTCTGTCTCTGGGATTTGGTCATCTGCAGGGAAACATCTGGAGCATTCAGACCAGCTGGAGGCAGCTTAAGGTTTGGACAATGGCCATTCTCACGGATCACCCCAACTAGAGCGATCCTGGCTCTCAACTTGGGACCAAAGGGAAGGAAGTCAGCGGGAGGAGTTATCTGGGAGGAGTTATCTGGGGAGAAGGGGGATGCAGGGAATGGATGACCTCCCTTGTCATATGGGAATTTTCAGAGAGAGCTGCTTTAGTTTTCAATTCTCCCCTAGGGGAGGGTCTGATGTTTCTCACAGCTCTTCGTCAATCAGTAGTCACCGAATGCTTGGTTGAGGAGCGCCTTGTGCGTGTTTCTTCCTCTGTGCAGACAGCAAGCTTGACTTTGACAGGTGAAATCCCAGTTAGTGGATGAGCACTGGAGGACGCTTGCTTCCGCTGGATCTGCTCCAAAGCCCCAGTGTCTATCTTTTAGGCTTAACTAAACATCTCTTCCCTGAGAGGGGAACTTTGGATGGGAGCGTGAACTCTGGGAGCTGATGATGAGAGACGGAGAAGAGGGCATGGGATCGTCGTTTGCAGTGACTCTGACTTCCAAAGCTGCTTTAGGTGTGGGAACACCCCAGCCACAGGGTCCCTCCTCATCCTCTCTGGTATGAGTAGCAATGACCTGTGTTAAAGGCTGTGTGCCAGCTAAGCCCTTTCTCTGGTGACACAAGAAGCTGGCTCTGCTAGGCATAGCACTGGGGTTTATAGCTGTGAAGGGTCAGACACTGTCCACATTCTGTCATTGGTGCCATCTCAACAGGAAGATACGGGCAGTAAACTACCCCCTACACTGGTATGGCAGGCAGATCTGGACCTCTCGTCTTTCTGCTAGTATGAGGGCAGATCCAGAGAATTGCTGCCCACAGAAGGGACTGGTGACACAGTTCCTGGCTCTGCTCACCCTGGAAGGCAGTGGGACACTGAACTGGGGGATGGATGTCTGGAAGTCTGTACCTCTTCCAATGTCCTTGCCCTGGCCGCCAGTTCTTAATCAATCCCCGTTGTCACTCCTTGTGGAAGTCTTTCCTGCCTGTCAAGGACAGAGTAGGCTGCATGGCCTGGTGCCCTCTGGGTCTCCTCACCACCCTGTCACTTCCCTGAACACACAATGCTCTAGTGAGCAGCTTCCTGCTGACCTGCCAGTTCCTTGAGTGTCATTAGGCAGGTCAGACAGTGTCTGTAAGGTTCATCCGAAACTCATCTTAGCATGGTGCTAAGTACAATCTACTCTGTACTTCGGCTTCATGAAAAGATGGAGGATGAATACAGAGCTGTGACTCTAGCTACTGGGGAGGTTGAGTCAGGACGGTTGAGTTTGAGGTCAGCCTATGCTGACTACAGCGTATGCTGTATAGTGAGACTCTTTTTATTGTTATTTATTTATTTATTTATTTTTTGTTTTTTTGAGACAGGGTTTCTCTGTGTAGCCTTGGCTGTCCAGGGCTCACTTTGTAGACCAGGCTGGTCTTGAATTTACAGAGGTCTGCCTCTGCTTCCTAAGTGCTGGGATTAAAGGCGTGCGCCACTGTGGGACTTTTATTCCAAAGAAAGAGACGCAGGGAGAGGAGAAGGAGAAGGAAGAGGAGGGAGAAGAGGAAGAAGACAAGAAAGAGGCCATGATTAGAGATAAAGATGAAGTTCAAGACCCCGTATAACTCAGCTGCTACACTGGCTCTTTCTGCTAAGTACTAGGCTGGGAGATTGGCTTTTCTCTCAGTTTCTCCATTGATTTTTCTGCTTGACTTGGAGGCAATCTCGTATATGGTTTCTGCAGCTTCATTCTTTCATTTTTACTTTATTTTTTTTTTCATTTTTTTTATTTTGATTTTTTGAGACAGGATTTTTCTGTGTAGCCTTGACTGTCCTGGACTCATTTAAAAAATTTTTTTTTAATTTAATTTAATTTTTTCCTGAACTCACTTTATAGACCAGGCTGGCCTCGAACTCACAGTGATCTGCCTGCTTCTGCTGGGATTAAAGGCATGCGCCACCGTGCCCAGCTTTCTTTCATCTTTAAAATGAGGCTAATTATAGACTTGTGGTAAAGTTCATAGTAAATAATGTGTATAAAATGCCATAAAAATTCTTGCCAAAATAAACTATTAAAAGTTTACATTTTCAAAGCAAAGAATTAAGAGAACTTAAAAAAAAAAGTAAGCTGCTCTGCACACACTGTTTCTGTAATCATCCCTTCATATGATGGCTGCTATCCAGACACAGGGAATAGTGTCGCTTCTGAAATCACATGCTCCTGGGAATCTCAGAGTGTGACTCTCTGGAACTAGGGTCAATGCAGGATTGTAGGTGTAGAGAGCTGAGGTGAGGTTAAGCTGAATAAAGTGGTATGCGTGTACAGGGGGAGAACACTACATCAAGTAGAAAGGTTTAAAGAGGGAGTAGGCTTCCAGGCTTGGTGGTGCATACCTGTAATCCCAGCACTCCGGAGTCAGAGGCTGGCAGATCGCTGTGAGTTCGAGGCCAGCCTGGTTTGGTCTACAAAGACAGTCCAGGACAGCCAGGGCTTGTCACACAGAGAAACCTTGTCTCAAAAAACCGAGAAATAAATAAATAAATAAATAAATAAATATTTTAAAAGGAGGTGGTAGTGGCAAGGGCCATTCAAAAATGAAAGATATGTGAAAAAGCTATAAGGATACTTGGTACTTGGTAAGTTAATTAAGAAACAAAATAAGCAGGCTGGAGAGATGGCTTAGAGGTTAAGAGAACTGACTGCTCTTCCAAAGGTCATGAGTTCAATTCCCAGCAACCACATGGTGGCTCACAACCATCTACAATGAAATCTGGTGCCCTCTTCTGGCCTGCAGGCAGACTGCTATATATATAATAAATAAATAAATCTTAAAAAAAAAAAAAAAAAGAAACAAAATAAGCAAAACTGGAGTTGAACAGAGGTACTCTGCATTGGTAGATAAAGCAGCTCACTGAAGCTATAGGTTATTAAATGAAAACTCCAATGCCATGGTGGGCTACTCTCTAAGTTGAAAAGCTTAAAGCTCCCAAACAACACAGGCACCTGCCATTGTATTGGTTGCAGCCCTCCCCCTACCCCCGCCAGAGCAAGATGGTAAGACTATATTGCTGAAGGCACCACATGCCTTGGGCACGGGGCCTAGGAAAACCAAACTGGAGCTAAAGCTGGAAGCCTCCTTCCTACCAGCCAGTCCTCACAGTGCCTGAAGGTGCTGTGTGGGCAGCTGAGGGGGAATTGTCAGTAATGATCTTACTCAGCTGTGGACTCTGTGTGCCACAATACTCACTGGCCTGCAAGGTGTGGCCACTGGTGCAACGGTGGCGAGTCTGTTATGGGGGTAACCAACCCATTTCTCATTGGCGTTGATGTCTGCTCCACTGTAAACTCAACCAAAAGTCCATGGCCACGGAGCTCACAGTCCTAGCAGGTGAACTATGGATGTTGTTGTTTCGCTAGCTGGGGATGATGTTCCCATCAAATTGCCTTCCAGGTTCGTGGTGAGATACAGTAGTAAAAGGATGCAATGCAAGTAAGGCACAGAGGGAGAAGGTTGCTGTAGAGGAGAGCAATGTCAGCCCGGAAAGGTGATGCCCAGCGTTCAGAGCTCCCCACGCACAAGCACAGTTTATCTCTCCAGCCTTTCTCTTTCTGGAGCTGGAGGCACATCAGATACTTTTCCGTTGCTGTCATAAAACACCAACGCCAACGGAGACTTAGAGAAGAAAGTTTATTTGGCCTTACGGTTCCAGAGAACCAAAGAGAGTTCATGATGGCGACGGAGATACGGCAGCAGGCAGCCAGCGGGAAGAGCACGTCTTCAATAAAACCCAGACAGCAGAGAGTGAGCTGGGAGTGGGGTGAGGTTGTAAACCCTTAAGGCGCACACCTCGTGATGTACTTCCCCCAGCAAGCGGCCTGCAAGATGTGGCCACTGGGGCAACAGTGGCAAGAGTGTTATTGGGGTAACCAACCCACTTCTTATTGGGGTTGACATCTGCTCCACTTTGAAAGGCTCCACTCCCTCCCCATATAGTGCCCCTGCCAAGAGACTTAAGGGTTTGAGGACAGTCCCACAAGGGACATTTCTCGTTCACATTACCACAGGGTAGGACCCAGGCCCCTGTCTGTCTATCCTAGGCAAGCACTTGACTTCTGAGTTAGAGTCCCAGCTGTTGGTTCTGTGAGATAGCTATGTAGCCCAGGATGGCCTGGAGCTGGACGTTTTAAATTCTCCTGCCTTTCTTTTCTCAGTACTGAGATTACAGTTATACGCCACTCTATAGGTATTTCAATGTCCTTTTATCAACTTCCCAGTAACTCCCTGATGGTCTATGTGAGTAATCAATGAAAAAAACAAAACAAAACAAAATGGTTTTAGTATGTGGCATGCTTAGCAGTGACATGTCAGTCCTCAGCTCATATTCTGATGCCCCACGGATCTAGGCTGTAAGCCCGCCTGTCTCTCTTGGAGGAGCCTGAGTGTACCTCTTCTAGTGGCCATTGTTGTTATTGTCATGTGATACTTGAATGTGGCCTTTAAGCTCACAGGCTGCTTCATAGAAGGACAGGGAGCCTGGACGAGCTGAGTAGGGGTTGTAAAGAGGGAGGGTTTGACTCTGGACTTCTATGTTGCTTCTCAAGAACCTTCCATGCCTGGCTTCCTCGAGCAAAGGGTGAGGAATGGCACTGGACAACCGAGTAGACGGTTAGTTGCGCCACAGCTAGGCTTATAGTAGTTAAGACCAGGTTTTCACTAGGATAGCACCTGGAATACTCATTTTTTCCCCCACGATTTATTTATTTATTATTATGTATACAATGCTCTGCCTGCATGTACACCTGCAGGCCAAAAGAAGGCATCAGATCACAGTATAGATGGTTGTGAACCAACATGTGGTTGCTGGGAATTGAACTCAAGACCTTTGGAAGAGCAGTCAGTGCTCTTGATCCTCCGAGCCATCTCTCCAGCCCAGAGCACTTGGGGCACTTATTTTCCAACTCCCCAGAGAAGACTGTGGGCCACTCGCTCCTCCCGCTCTCTGAGACGGTAGAGACGATTTCTGAGCACTTTGTATGAGCTTCCTGTGTGTGGACTGCTGTATCTCCAGGTCCTGCCCTGTCTTTGACTGCAGGACTTTTGGCTGCAAATGATTCTTCATTTGCCAGGAGGGAAAAGGAAAAAGGAAAAGGAAGAGGCCTAAGAACCAGGTCAGTGTCTCGCTGATTTGCCTCAGGCTAATTCTTTTCACTAGGTGAGAGTGGAGCCAGGAATGTGGCAGAGAGTTCCAGAAACCTATGGGCCCTCTGGTGGAGGTTGGTCTGATGTATTTTGATGCTCATTACTGCTTGCTGTCTCTGTCCTGCCTGTACTTTGCCTAGAGTTTAACCTATTTGACCAATAAAAGGCCATCACACCTGGGCAGGGCAAAGGTTCCAGGGCTCGAGGAGACAGAGGGAATCTTGGGAAGAAGAGAGACCCGAGGAGAGGAAGAAGGAAGGCCGCCATGGGTTAGGTGGAGGAGAAGCACATGGCTGGTGTGGATGGAGGATTTGGCCTAGATGAAGAACATTTGCAAGTGGCTGGGCATGGGGGCACACACCTTTAATCCCAGCACCTGGGAGACAGGCAGGTGAATTGCTGTGAGTTCAAGGCCAGCCTGGTCTACAAAAGCAAGTGCAGGATAGCCAGGACTGTTACACAGAGAAACCCTGTCTCGAAAAACCTTAATAATAAAAAAAAAAAGCAAGTGTATGGGATTATGGATGGGCAGTAGCTTGATAGAAATTATTAGAGCTAGATGGCACAGGATTGGGACAGGTATCCCATACCCGCCCCACTATGGGAAGTAGTTTAGGGGATTAATATCTGCCCTGCCCCAGGTTAACTAAGGCTATTTTAAAATATAACAGGTGTCTGTGTCTTCATTGTTTGCTATCAGGTTAGAAAATACTGTCGTAATAATAATTATAGGCCATACTGGTAATTTAACTGCAACAGCCCCCTGTACAGGGAACCCTGTGTATCTCCAAGCTTCATACCTGTGCTTTCCACCAACCTGGGTCAAAATATTCAGGGCGGGGGAAGGTTTTCAACATGAGCAGGCTTTGCTCTTGTTAATTCTTACACAATATGGCAGACTGGTATTTACATATCATTTACACTGTGTTGTCTTCCAAGTATTCCAGAGATAGTTCAAGAATCACCATATATATAGGTTACTTGCAAATACCAGACCCGGGGATCTTGAACCCAATTCCCCTTGGCTCCTGAGGATCAATTGCATTCATTTGCTAATGCACCCTTAACATATTTTCACACACCAGATGACTTAAATGACAGATCTGGGTTGTCTATTAATTTTAGCAGCTGCGAGTCGCTGGAGTGCTCCTTTTCACTGATCGGAATGGGGAAGGGTCAGGTCCTTGCTCTCTCCTGGGATTCTGCATGCTCTTCAGTTTGTATTGTTTCACTTCATCTGTATGCATGCATGCCTGTGGTCAGTTATCTCTTTTCTATCAGGATGCTCCTCTTACTGGGCCTGGGACCATCCGAATGAACTCATCTTGATTCAGCAGCCATGTACAGTTATCACAGATTTAGTACGTACTAGAGAACACAGGCTGCCTGCAAGTACTTGGCAATCACATTGTTGTAGTAGTAATGATGATGATGCCTGGGGTACTTGGAAATATAATAATAATAATAATAATAATAATAATAATAATAATAATAATAATAATAATAAAACAACATTAATAAAGGCTAGAAGAGATTTTAGGATTTTAGGTGGGCTCTAATTTACCATGGCTAGAACTTCTATAAGAAAAAGCAGAGATAGAGAGGGGAAAAGTGAGCAAAGAGACAAAGGTTAGAGTGCTGGCCACAAGTCAAAGAGTGCTGAGGTCACTAGAGGCTGGAAGAGAAAAAGGACTCTTCTACGAGAGTACAGAGGAAGTTCCGGTTTGTCTCTCTCTCTCTCTCTCTCTCTCTCTGTGAGAGAATACATTCCTGTGGCTGTCAATAACACCATTTGTGGTTCGTTTCTCTCTCTCTCTCTCTCTCTCTCTCTCTCTCTCTCTCTCTCTCTCTCTCTCTCCAACACAAGGTGTCTACATGCACCCTTGGCTCTTCTGGACTCCCTTTGTAAACCAGGCTGGCCTTGAACTCACAGGGATCCTCCTGCCTCTGCCTCCCAGCTTTGTGGTGCTTTCTTATAGCAGCCTTAGGAAACAAACACATTCTTGCGTCTTGTGTGAAAAATAAGACCATTCATTGTATATACTTCCAACTTCCTGCCTGTCCTCTTCTGATTCCAAACTATTACTATCCCAACTTGTCTACATACACAGTTTTTTTGTTTTTTGTTTGTTTTGTTTGTTTGTTTTTCAAGACAGGGTTTCTACACATAGCCTTGCCTGTTCTGGACTTGCTTTGTAGACCAGGCTGGCCTCGAACTCAGAGAGATCTGCCCACCTCCGTCTCCCAAGTGCTGGGATTAAAGGTGTGCACCATCATGCATGATGGCTCAGAGGTTAAGAGCACTGGTTGCTCTTTCAGAGGTCCTGAGTTAAATTCCTAGCAACCACATGGTGGCTCACAACCATCGATACAGTGATCTGGTGTCCTCTTCTGGCATGTAGGCACACATGCAGAATACTGTATACACTATAAATCAACAAATCTTTTTTAAAAAGTTAAGTCTCCAAGTAACATTCTCAAGTGGTCCTTCTACCTCCCAGACTGGCCCCTCTTCAAGCTTATGCCTCAGTTCATGAGTGTTTTGTCTTTGCAGCCTGTTCCATTGCACCTTGTGCTGGTTAGGTTTTCTTGTCAACTTGAGAAACCTAGAGTCATCTGGGAGGAGAGAACTTAAAAATGAAGAATTGGTTCTCTCTGTTCAGCCTGTAGGCGAGTCTGTAAGGAGATTTCCTTAGTGATTGATATGGGAGGGTTCAGTCCATTGTAGTTGGCTTTATCCCTAGGCGGATGGTCCTGGGTTTTATAGGAAAGCAAGCTGATCAGGCCGTGGAGAGCAAGGCAGTAAGCAACATCCTCCATAGTCCCTGGTTCAATTCCTGCCTCCAGGTTCCTGCCTTGAGTTTCTGCTCTGAGTTCCTACCCTGACTTCCCTGTTTGATGGACTGTGATCAGGGATGTAAACCAAGCAAACCCTTTCCTCCCCAAGCAGCTTTTGGTCATGGTGTTTATCACAGTCATAGAAAACAAAGTAGGGCAGGCACCATCCTATATCGGCAGTTGCTTCATGCCATCACTCCATCCAGCAGCTCCTGCCAACTTCCCAAATCAGCATCAAGTGACCAAACCCAGTGGATGCGTGTGTGTGTGTGTGTGTGTATGTGTGTGTGTGTTGTACATCTCTTTCTCTCTTCTTTTGCTGCTGGTGTATTCACCTTTGACAGCCTTGCCTCCTCTTGGCTTCTGAGACATCCCTAGCTCTTCTGTTTCCTTCCTTGGCTCTTTCACATCCACTCACTCTTTCCTTTGGCGTTGTCTGTGATTGTAGCCCTTTCCTTTTTAGGACAACCTCATTCATGCCCTTAGTCCTCATGTAAGCTGTTAGCAGGGTTATGAGTCCTGCAAAAGTGGTTGAGCCCCCATCTTCTCCTCTGTTAGTTTGCTTCCAAGTATTCCCTCCCCTTTCACAGCGTTCCCCTCTGCACGAGTCTGCGTTTCTCTTGTCTCTTGTGAGGACGCACGGTTAAAGCAGAATGACTTCATGTCAAGATGTTTAACTTAATTGCATCTGTGAACATCTTTTCCCACATAAGGCCACATCCAACCGATTCCAGGTAAATGTATCTTTTGAGGGACCAACACTCAATCTACTCTCGGCACTCCACTCTGATCAAGTGTCCCTCAGGGACCTTCGCTGTAATCTGACATCCTCCACCCTTGTCACTTATCGAATGGCTTGTCCTAAATCTTGCCTTTCTGGCCCATTTGCTCTCCCCTGGCTCATCCCCCGGGGTAGCATCAAAAATGATCTTTCCACAATGTGAAGCCAACCACATCACTCTGCCGCTTGAAAAGAGTGTTTCTGAGGAGCTGGTCCTGCAGCAGACCTGTAATGCTGAATATTTCATGAACTACACAGCAATGGAATTGTCTCCCAGCTTTAAGCTGCAGAGAATGTGCTCTGGTGTGTAGAGTAGGGCAGTTAAAAAAATGCATTCGTCTAGCCATGTCTGTTTCCTGCAACCCCCACCACCTAGCAGTGTACTTAGACGCCCCAATTAGTGGGTTACTGTATCAGGGCGGCAGGCTCTACCTAACTCAGTGGTTCTCAACCTTGTAATGGTGCAACCCTTTAATACTGTTTCTCATGTTGTGGTGACCCCCAGCCATAAAATTATTTTTGTTGCTGCCTCATAACTGTAATTCTGTTACTGTTATGAACAGTAATTTACATAATTGATATGCAGCATATCTGATAGCTATGAAAAGTTTTGACCCCCCAGAGGGGTTGAGACCCATAGGTTGAGAACCATTGATCTAACTGGCTACAGGATAAATATGCATGCTTAAAGGGAATTTGGAAGCCCTGCGGTCTGGAAACACTTCTAAATGTTTCATACTGTCCACCAGTGCCCTTAGACCCCAGTATGAGATGATATCTTAAGGTTCCTCACACTTTGTCTCAAACGGAGACTTCAGTGCTGTCACGATGCGAGATTGGAGCAAGTCTGGATCCAACTTCAATTCACCCAAGATGGTGTGTGCTTTGTTAGTGTACATTTACAAAGTCAAATCAGAAGGAACAATATTTAGGAAACAGTAGCCACCTGTTGGATGCAAGTACACGTCACCGAAATCACCAAGCAGACCAAACTCCCAAACACCCATGATCCCTCCCCATTGTAAAGAAACCCATTAAAAAAAAAAAATAGACGGGATCTCACATCACTCAAGCTGAGCTCAAACTTACCATGTAGTTGAGGCTCACCTTGAACCCCAGATACTCCCTTTCCACTTTTGAAGTGCTTTACAGATGTGCTCCTCCACCATCCTTGGTGTATCCGGTGCTGAGGACAGAGCCCTGGGCATCCTGTGTGCTCAGGAAATATTCTCCCAGCTGAGCTATAGTCCTAGGCACCAGCAAACCATATTTTTAGAAGCCCAATTGTCAAGACAATAATTAAGGCATGAATCAGACAGGCTCAGAGTTGGTCTGGATACATAGTTCAATGGCAAAGCATTTGCCGGGCATACATGTATGAAGCCCTGACCTTGATCCCTGGCCTTGAAAAAACCTAAACCAAAACCCAAAACAAAGCTATCACCAAGTTGACTCTTTTTCATAGGTTTGTCTAAGCCCACTAAGCCAGACCTCTGGCATGATGCCAGCCCCCCACCCCAGGGTGGGCTTTTATAATGTGCTATGGCAGCTTGGCTTCTATTCTAATTTTAAGTCTCTTGAGGTAACGGATGACAGAAACATAAGCCAAGTCTGGCAATAGTGTGGATTGGCTCAGGAACTGAAAAGCTTTGGGAACGATTTGGTTTAGTCCTGATTGAATCCAGAGGTTTAAACAAATGTCCTCAGGGCATGGCTTCTTCTCCTCCCCTCCCCTCCATCCCCAATCTTTCACTTTCCTCTGTCTTCTGCTGGCTCCATTGGGGGTGGGGGTCGCGGAGGGATGTCTCTCACCAGGTGGTACCTGGCAAATGCAGGCTTATTTCCCACTAAGCCAGCAGCCTCAGAGACAAAACACCTGCCTTTGCTCTCCATGGGGCTGGCTTCCGGGCAGTCCCAGGATGGCCAGATCTGCAGACACTCATGTCCCTTGTATCAAAGGCATCACACTTACTTACACATCATCTGTCATATCCTCTCTGGTTCTTTAAATCTTCAGATCACATCTCAGAAAGTGTGAACGCAAAGCACATTGTTTGTGCATGCTCAGGTGCACTCATTTCTCTTTCTCTTTCTCTTTTTTTTTTTAATCCGTGCTTGTTTGAATCTCTGGTTGTGAAACCCACAGATATGAAGTGCCTACTATCCCTCAATTCTCCACCCCCTGCCACCACCAAAGGCTTAAGATTGGCTTATGTTAGCCCGATTTGACTGACATTTCTATTCTTAGCACAATGCTAGTGACTGGCAGATCCACACCTCTTTGGTTTTGTTTTCATTTTTTTTGAGACAAGGTTTCTCTGTGTAGCCCTGGCCATCCTGGAACTTGCTCTGTAGATCAGGCTGGCCTTGAACTCAGAGATCCTCCTGCCTCTGCCACCCAAGTGCTGGGATTGATGGATTTGTCCTGCCAGCGTCACTGCAGGGTAGGAATGTGGTTTCCCGAAGGATCACTATGGAATGGTCTCCAGAAAAAGAGAATTGGATGCTGGGCAGGCGGAGTATGAATCGGCCAGAATATGAGTTGGCAATTAGCAGGAAAAAAAAAAAATCAGAAAAGCACTGTTTATAGTCTAACTATTTGGTAGTCCGAAAGGAAGAAATTCACTGATATGGTGTGTGTGTGTGTATGTGTGTGTGTGTGTGTCTGTCTGTGTGTGTGTGTGTAAAATTGTATACATAATTTCTCTTTTCACAGAAGAACCAGGTAAGAGCAGTCAAGGTGTTCCAAGCCCTGATTAGACAGTCATAGTCACGGATCAAGGCAACCCTAACCATCACGCTCCAGTCTGCCTTCTTAAAGGAGGGGCATTTAAGGATTGTCCCATATGACGTACACTTTGCTTTTTGTTGAAGGCACAGCTTCTGGACCTTGTCAGATGTTAGTCTATATGAGGTGTGCGTTTGTTTGAGATGAGGCCCTGGCTAGCCTTGAACTTGTGTTCCTCCAGGCTTGGCCTCCAGAATGCTGGGGTTACAGGCGCTCACCACAGTGGATAGGTGATCAGGCTTGTTTGGGATGCATAGGCACCACCGTGCCTTAGGATCGATGGGGTTCTCATGTGCATATACATCCTGCATAATTACATCAGGTCTGAATTTTGGGGGACCTCTCTCAATAGCTGCAGTCTGTGGCAGGTTGGCAGAGCAAACATCAGGTTTGTTTTCTGCTGCGCTAGAAAGCAGCAGCCGCTTGGCACCGATTTAATGAGCGTGATCTGTCTGTTTCAAAGCTTAGAAATGTATTCTCTGGGGGTTGTCTCAGCAGTTAGGAGCAACTGATGCTCTTGCAGAGGACCTGGAGTTCAGTTCCCAGCACCCACAGTGGGTGACTCATAACCGCCTGTAACTTCAGATCCGGGGCATCCGGTGCCTTCTAGATGCTGAGGTTACCTGCACTTATACCGCACTTACACATGTCATAGGCCGGAGCTTCCTGAGTGCGAGGAAAATACTCTCCCATTTGGACTGAATTCATGTTCTTTCCTTCCACGCATTTTTCTTGAAGATGGCCTATCAATTATTTCCTTCCCTAGAGAGGGAGGTTGGTGTGCAGAGATCACTCAGCCTGCGTCACCGTGGAGAAATTTATATCCTGAGACATTTTCTCCCACATTGATCTAGAGTTGATCTCTCTAAAACCTGTCTTCTTTATGGCAGCTATATGAGTTTTGAGCTATCTCTCTGTGCCTCTTTTTAGCAGCAGAGAAGGGTTTTCGACATCAGGGCTTTGCAGGTATAAGGTCCCTCGGTGTCTCCGTATGAGTCCAAGGCTCATTATCTTAGTTTCCAGTCAGTACCAAGGCAGGCTTCTGGAATGTGTATATGGTTTCAGTATAAACAGTCCCCAAACTCATGTATCAACCTGACAAAGTCTAGACTTAAAAGTTTGTTTCAAGGAGGAAAAAAAAAAAAAAAAAAAAAAAGGAGGAGGAGGAGCCACTTTAGAAAGAATAGCAAACGTGTAAAGCCGAGGTATGTTTATACAACTTGGTTAGAATTCAAGTAAAGCAATGTAAGAGCAAGCTAAACTGGAAGTCGTCATTGTCACTGGGCCTTCTAAAGGGCCAGGTGAAAGGACAGGACAGGCTCTCTTGTCTTGGCTGAGCATATGGCCAGCACCTGATTGCGTTGCCACCACGGTGTGTCTGCTCGTGACCACTCTTGCTCTGAGACACTGAAGTTCAAAGGAATGAACGAGAGCCTCAGGCCAGACAGAAGCCCCATCTCAGGGGCCAGGATCACCCACGGCACTCTAACCATGTAACACAGGTAACAAAAGTTCAAAGGGATGAGTGATGGTCTCAAGTCAGACAGAACCCGGCCCCAGGGGCCAGGGTCACCCATGGGCGCTCTAACCTAACACAGGCAACAATTTACAGCTGATTCATTGCACCCTGTGGCTGCAGATCACTACCCCAGAGCAATTTCTCATTTCAAGAGAAAACAAACTCCCATGCGAATTTTTATCATATTCTAGGGATTTCTGTGTTGATCCCCATCGCCTATGATTTTTCTCAGACTTCTGAAGTGTAGCTCAACCACCGGCCATATTTTCCAGAGAGCCAGGGACACTGTTTGCTCACTGATATTTTTGTCTTATGCTAAGGGTCAAGCCAAGTCCCCAAAGGACAGAAGGACCAATGTCACATGTTTGAGTGAAAGAGCAGAAACAAATCCAGTAAACTGTAGGAGGGAAATTATGGTGCTTAGGAGCAAAATCAATGCTTTATAAAACGTTACAGCCCCGTGTTTCCTAAGTACAGTGTTAAGGCGAACTTTTTTTAGTGGTATGTTTATTTTCACAAATGCAAAACTATGTATCAAATGGATATTTTAAAAAAGCTATACACTGGGCCTGGTGGCATACACCTATAATCCCAGGTCCCTGGGACCCTGATGCAGGAGGATTGCAGCTTTGAGGATTGTCTGGGTTACAGAGGGAGTTTCAGGACAGCCTGGAAAACTAAGTAAGACCCTGTCTCAAAACACTAAGGAGTCTCAGGACTACAACAAACAAAAAGACCAAATAAAAACTCCAGTAGTATATTCAGTCTGTTCATGGTAGAGACTCCCAAGTTTTTGGGTCTTAGCTGATTTTATAATCAGCCAGAAACAAAAATGGACAGATGGTCCAGGCAGCTGCCTCAGGGATGGAAACAAATGCCATTGTCTAGACTGAGGACACTTCTCACCTGGACCATTTCTCTCCCTATTGGTCTCCATCCCTCTTTGTTCACCTTTCTCTAATCCATCCTCTTCGGGGCCATGATTGTAATCTTTGCAGAAAAATGGTTCTAGAGTACCCTAGTGACCCCATCTGACCCTAGGCTCTCTGAAATCAGGCTACAGCACTCCTTTTCTTCCTTCCTTCCTTCCTTCCTTCCTTCCTTTCTTTTTTCCCTTATCTTTTTTGAGACAGGGTCTCTCTGTCTAGCCTTGGCTGTCCTGGAACTCACTCTGTAAACCAGGCTGGCCTGAAACTCAAGAGATCCCACCTGCTTCTGCCTCCTGGGTGCTGGATTTAAAGGTGTAAACCACTGTGCTTGGTTTACAGCACACATTTGTAATCCTATCTTCCCTCATGCTGCCAGACTGCTAGCTTTGATTCTTAAGGCTCATCTAAGACTCATCCATGAAGCCACTGTACTGAGGGGCACCTTCCTACAGAACTCAGCTGTACAGCAAAGAAAAACTTGCGCTTCCCAAAGCAGGGCCACGCCTGGAGCTGCATCTGTGTCCTTTGCTCTTACAGTGTGCGGTGGTCTTCTCAGGGAGGACTGCTGCAAATCTGAGGCAGCCTGAGCTACACAGTGAGTTCGAGCCCCATTTGAGACTATGGGGTCCAGCCTCAAAAACGGAGAGAGAAAAAAGAGAAAAGTAAGCGTGTGTGCACGCACGCATTGGTAGAGTATCTACTACAATTGGTCAAATTTCCCTTTGAGTTCTCATGAGTTTTGACCAGTTCAGTGCTGGGGTGAGGGGTGCACTAGGGTATGGGGCAGGGCAGTGCTTGGTTCCTGTTTGTATTCAGGCTGCTTCCCTACTGTACCCTAAACTACTCCTTTCCCACTGTTGTAACACTGGCTGCTACTACTCTAAGAGACTGTTGCTTTGTTTGTGATAGGGTCTCACATAGCCCAGGCTGGCCTGGAATTCACAACGCAGCTGGGGCTGTCCTTGAACTCCGGATCCTTCTCTCGCCATCTCTGTTGCTGGGGTGACAGGTTGAAAATAGAGTTAGAGAATATTTGAAGGCCCAAGGACCTTCATCGCATGCCCGAAAATCAGCTGATGTCTGCTTCAGGGCCGAGTCATGTCTCGACTGCATCCATGGTGGGGACACGAGTAAGCCTAATCCAGACAAGCCCATTTCCTTATATGTACCTTCATTAGATTGAAATACTGTAGTTCCTGATCTTGGGACGGGTGTTTTAGTTTGCTTAGCGTAAAATAATGTCGTCTATGCTGCAGATCTGGCTTAGAAAGAGCCCCACAGGCACACAGGCTCGCCCTATCCCGCTTCATGCCCGAAGGGAGTTGATTATCTGTTGCTCAACAGGACATGAAGCACAGGAGAGATTGCTGCTCGCTTTAGACTTTGTGGCATCAGGCTGGTTGCGTTTCCAAACTAAAAGCCTGTGATTGGGTTGGTTCTGGTCGCCTTCCTGTTATATGAGCAAGCGACCAGGAGGTATGCTATGTGGGGAGGGTTCCCTCAGAGCCCACCTCACCCACTTGATTGCTGCTCATGGGAAAGCCACTGAATTTTCTCTGGGCCTGGCTTCCTGTGTCTCAGAGGAGGCTATTCATATCACAGTCACAGGGCCTTTGTGAGTGACATATAGCAGAATCCCTGGCACGAATTAGACATCCAGCAATTGGCAGTTGCTGTTGACTCTAAAGTAGTCAGAGCTACCAGAAACAGCGCAGCCATTGCTCCTTTTGTAAAGGAGGTACTGCAGACCAGGACAGTGATGCAAACGCTCAAGGTGACTTCATTAGCTTGAGTAGGACCCCATAGACAGAACCAAGGTTATTGAAATCCCAGAAACTACACTGCTAAGCATGGAGAAATGGATTTGTTGATCATAGTGGGTTTTTGTGGGAGTAGGAAGTAGTGAGCCCCTGAATCCCAGCACTCTGGGAGCAGAGGCAGGTGGTTCTCCGTGACTGCAAGGTCAGCCTGGTCTACATCATGACTTCTGGGCTAGCCAGGGCTACAGAGAGAGATCCTGTATAAGCCTGTGGTTAGTCCTTTAAACATATTTTTAAAAATATTTTTTTTGTTATTGTTATTGTTATTGTTTTTGTTTTTTTTTTTCGAGACAGTGTTCCTTTGTGTAGCCTTGACTGTCCTGGACTTGCTTTGTAGACCAGACTGGCCTCAAACTTACATCAGTCCACCTGCCTCTGCCTCCCGAGTGCTGGGATTAAAGGCATGTGCCACCACGCCTGCCTCTAAAGATTTTATTTTTTCCAGTGCTGGGGCTGGAGCCTGTTCCTGGTAGATGCTATGTGGTGGTCTACAGCCTTGTTCATTGGGGGGTGCACCAACTAGGGGGTGCTGCAGGTCACACTGTGGTACCTTTTATTTTCCGCCTTTGTTTAGTACATAATCCTGGTAGCACACTATATTATACACTGAGGCTTCACGTTCACAGCCATCCTCCTGTCTCAGCCGTGTATGTCAGCATACCTAACTTCCATGTTTTAATAGTTAGGCCTCCAAATCATCTGTCTAGAGGTGGTTTCTGTCTTTCAGCTTTTCAGCTCCCACTGGAAGCTGCTGGGCTGGTCCTGGTCCAAGCACCTTAGTGGACTTTCGACTTGACTTTCGTCTCCCTGAACACAGGTTTACCCAATCCTGGATCCAGGCTGAAGTGCTCAGTGGTGTTGAGCATGGCTCTAGAGTCAGAGAGACCCCGCTGAGTCCCACAAGTGTCACTTGTGGTGTCTGGGGCGTGTCTCCTTAGCCCCTCAGTTTCCTTAACTATAAACTGGGAAAAAAGAACCTCGTATTTAATTCCTTAAATAATAAGTGCAAAATGTCTGCACTGGTTCTTGACAGGTTATCTCTCAGTAATGTTATCTGTCAGTACTATTTACTATTATTAAAAGGCACTAAGGAAGTAGCTGCCCATGTGCGTAGCTTACTTCTTCCTTCCTGTTAGTGGGTGCAGGCCTGAGCTCTCCCTGCAGACTGCTGCTGCTGTACAGTCTCTGGGCTGCCCGAGGCTCTGCTCCCACTTGAAAGGCTTTAAAAGCTCAGCCTTTAGTTTTGATTTGCCCTTCTGGAGGGATCATGACCACTGGCTAATCCTGGGCATTCACTTTCAGGCTGTCTGCTTAATTTGCTGGCTTACAATGGGGATTCTTTTTCTTGGTTATTTTCCTGTGTTGAATGGGAACACACTGTGGGCAAAGGTTCTGGGTGAGGCTGGGAAGTTGGAGGGCCACAGTGTTCTTTTACCCTTAAAACATGGGTACTAAATGGCTACTTTGAGCTTGCTTTCTTTTTTTTTTTTCTTAATTTCCTTCTTCCTCTCTTTCCTTCCTTCCCTCCCTCCCTCCCCTCCCTTCCTCTCCCCTCCCTTACTCTCCTCTTTCCTCCCCTTCCCTCTCTTCCCCCGTCCTTCCTTCCTTTCTACCTTTTTTCTTGCTCAGGTTGGCCTTGGCCTTTCCAGTCTCTTGATTTAAACTCCCACATGCTAGGATTTACTGGCCTGTGCTGCTATGCCTAACCCAACCCTATTTTTAACTTTCTGTTAATAGGAGAATCCCAAACCTTAGCCAAAGTATCTTTCTGTTCCCAAGCCACTCACTATAGGAAATAACTGTTTGTAAGAACATATATATATATAGTCACACACACACACACACACACACACACACACACACACACAACATAAAAAAGTTGTTCTGAGATAGAGTTTCTCTGTGTAGTCTTAGCTGTCCTGGAACTTGCTCTGTAGACCAGGTTGGCCTGGAACTCAGAGAGATCCAGCCAAGCACTAGAATTAAAGGCCTGTGCCATCACTGCCTGGCAGAATTTTACTTTTAATTAACCATCATACTTGTTACGGTGTACAGTATGGCCCTCCATTTTGATGCACAGTGACCAGCTCGACATGTCAGACAAATCTAGCACCTTAGACAACTGGCTTTTTGTTGTTGAGCAGGTAGTTTAATGGTACATGCTTGCCGAGCACATATGAGGCTCTGGGTTCAAACCCCAATCCAGCCTTCTCCGGTGCTCCCTCCCCTCCCCCTGACTTACTTAGTCTTCCCTTGTCCTCCCTGACCCTCCCCTCCCACCTGTAAGTAGTGGAGCAATTACATCACAGGAGTAGCTGTAGCTAACATTTATCTAGTGGACTTAATGACTTCTATCTATGAAAAAATAATTCTTTTAACAATGTGGTACAAATTTGCTTTAAAAAATATTTTAAAAAAAAATTTTTTTTTTTTTTTCAGTCAGCCAGGCAGTGGTGGCACAGGCTTTTAATCCCAGCACTCAGGAGGCAGATCTCTGGAGCCCTGTTGGGATGAACTGTGTGAAGGTCTCTGTATATTCAATTGTTAATTCTGTACGGGTGGAGAGCCATGGCCTCATATTATGTAAACATGCATCTTCTCTCACCTGCCAAAGGCAATCTAGAATTGGGTTTGATTGGTTTCAATAAAGAGCCGACGGCCAATGGCTAAGGCAGAAAGAGAGGGTGGAACTTCCATGTGGAGAGGGGGAAAGAGTGTCTCTGGGAGAAAGCAGACTGGAGATTTGCCAGCAACACAGAAGTGGACAGAAGTAGAGCTGGCCACTTAGGAGGATGTGGGCCAGAATAGTTGGGTTAATTTAGATGAGATAGCTGAGAGCCTGCCCAGCTAACTGCCTAAGCTTTTAAACATCAATAAGCCTCTGTGTCATTCTTTAAACCACTGGCAGGCCCCCGCTATAGAGGCCAGCCTGGTCTACAGAGTGAGTTCCAGGATAGCCAGGGCTACACAGAGAAACCCTGTCTTAAAAAACAAACAAACGAACACCAAACGCGCGCGTGTGCGCGCGCGCGCACACACACACACACACACATTCTCTCTCTCTCTCTCTCTCTCTCTCTCTCTCTCTCTTTCTCTCTCTCTCTCTCCATTCTCTGTACTGTTGATTTGAAACACAAAGTCAACAGGCAACATCTATCTACAGGGCAGAGCCAGAGCGAGGGCAGCCATTCTTTTGCACAGCTCTGCAGTACAGCTGCTCGCCCAGGCTGTGCACACTTGCTTTTTGTCAAGAGGCTTTGTCAAGAGGCTGTCCGTCACTTCTGCCTCCCAGAGTTCCGAACTGTCGAAACCAGGGTCCTCCGCAAATGCTTTCCTCCCTGCACATGCTTGGATCCTTGGCTTGCACTAGCGACCTCCTGCTCTGCTAGGGGGTCCCTCCAGATAGACCACGCCCATGCCCTGGGCAGACCACACCCACCCCCTGCTGCTTCCTGCCTTGCCCCAGTTGAGCACTCCCCCCCCCATGGCCTCCCACCATCCTTGGCTCCTCACCTCCATAGTTACTTAGCACTTAAGTGGGTTTTTCTGTCCATCTGTAGTTTGTTGTGGATGAGTCCTTCTGTCGCTTCTGTTTATTACAGTTACTTTGATTATCTGTTCTAATGACGAGCTACGTGGCATGAATAATTAAAAATTTTTTTCTTTTGGCCTTGGGAATAATCCCTGCACTCACATTTTGAGTTTGGGGGCAGGGAGTACTTGATAGTCTGGGAATTGAAAATTTCAAGCAAGGCCCTAAGTGTCCCATCTCAAACCCACAGGAGGGGCCCTTATGTAGGACACTCTTCCTTCCCCTTGGTCCCTGTAAACTCCTTTGGCTACAAACTCCACTCTGAAATTGGAAAGCATTTCTCTAGTTGGCTTGCCCTGAACCCAGGAGAGCCTGCGCGTTCCCTCACCGTGTCTGTCTCTGCTCTTTGTCTGGTACACACTGTCTCTATCAAGGCGGGGGCTCATCAGGAGACTGAGTTAGAGCAGAATAATCAGGACTCGGGCAATTAGGGAGGAAGAAAAATTCCTTAATTGTGAGACTTTGCCAAACACACATTCACTAAATGGCTCTGCTCTTAAGTACACTTACAGAGAGACCAGCCCGGTGGTTTTGAGAAATTGTCTCTTTGTCATCTTTATAGCAGAACATACAAGCAACATGATGTATGCTTGAAAAATATTAACCAGCTTTGAACTCTCGGGGTCCTTTTGCATAAACATAGATGCGCACACGGGGCTGCATAAACACACGACATTCATGGTGATGTGCTGGGCAGAGGTCTGCAGCCCTGACCGAGCAATGAGAAATATTTAAGTTGGGCTGATTTGTTACATAAACACTGTAACCTCAGACAAGGGCAGAGCACTCCCACTGGCCTCCTCTGAGCTGGATTGTCCCAAAACACAGAGATGGGGCACCGGCCATTTTTGGAACAAACCTGCCTTTAGCCATCTTAATCATGTGACGAGTATGTGACAACAAATCTTGGATCTTTAAAGCTGCTCAAGAGGCTCCGGCTAGACTGTTTAGGAAAGCCTAATCAGAATGTGATTTTTTTTTTTCTTCCTGAGACAGGGTTTCTCAGTATAGGCCTGGCAGTCCTGGACTCACTTTGTAGACCAGGCTGGCCTCGAACTCACAGAGATCCATCCACTTGCCTCTGCCTCCCAAGTGCTGGGAATAAAGGCTTGTGCCACCATGCCTGGCTCAGAATGTGATTTTTATGATATGAACTCAAAACCTGGAGGGAACCCGTTGGCAGGTAGGCACAAAGCCTTGTGTGCAGATCCAGCCTCTACTCTTCAAGAGAGCTCCCGCTGCCCATCTTCATGGCTTCTAGAGCCATTTCTGGGGAGCCCCTCATCAAACCTTTCTTATCCCCCTTATCCTCCAAGCTGTGTTGATGTCTTGTCTGAGTGGGTACTCAGCTCTTGGTGGCTTGTTAGACAAGTTTTGGGGGATGGAAGCCATGGGACTCCTATGACCTCATCTCCCCATTGCTATCAAATGAACCTTTACTAAGAGGTCACACAAATAAACTGGGAGCTGGGTGTGGCCAGTCCTAGGAGGCAGGGGCAGAGGCATCTCAAGTTACAAGGCTAGCCTGGGCTACATAGTGAGCCTCTATGTCAAAAACATGCAAAAGAATTAAACTTGGGGAGGGGGGGACTTGAGAGCCTGGGGAAGAAAAGCATTGGGGGGGGGGTATCAGCTGAGTTAGTTGGCTCTGAAGAGGAAGGTGGAGTAGACAGGGCTATAGAAGGGACACTTATCAGTGAGGTGGCACTGGGCCAGAGATGGCTGCCATCCGTGATCATTCAACCTTTCAAGGAGTATTTATTTAAACCTCCTGTGTGTTTAGCATTGTGCTGGCTCAGTGATGATGCAAAAGTGGAGGTCAGGTTAATTCTTAATCTTTAGCTTGGAAAATAATCACCAAGTAAAGGTGTTAAAAATCCCGCAGGAGCAACCTCAGAATCGGATGGACCACAAAACAAAATAGGAAAGGTTCATTAAAAAAGATTTTTTTTTTTGAGTCAGTCTCATGTAGCCCAGGATAGCCTTAAACTTGCTGTGTAGCTGAAGGTGACCTTGAACTCCTGATCCTCCTATCTCTACCTCCTGAGAACTTCTTTTCCACAGCTTCCAGAATGACACATTTTGAGCTGAGCCCCACCCCCAGCAGAAGCTTCACCTTTAACAAGGGTCTCAGGTAATTCTGATGAAGATGGTCTTAGAACCATAAATCGTAAATGCTGTGTAAATGCAAAAATTAGCCCAAGTGCTTGTGTGTGTGGGGGGTTCCTACTATTAATAGCCCAGAGAGATTATCTATGTTCACCTACCACATATGGGGCAAACTTAGCTTGAGTACCCTGGGCCTGGCCCATTACTGTTGCCTCATCGAGTAGAACACTGTAGCTAAAACAGTACTCATGACCTTGGACTCAGAGGCGTCACACTGGACCTGGGGAGCTGTCCACCTAGGGCTTAAGTAGCACAGAGGAAGAATGGGATGACCCAGATGCCAGGGCTGAGATCACAGGAGGGCAGCACAGCTAAGGATTTGATTTTGTTTTCACCCTGAAGGCTCAACTGTGGGCTCATTGCAACCTGTGAAGTCTTTTCCTTCTTCCGTTTCAGGAAGCAAATGCCCAACAGATGTTAAGGAAGGGCCCCTCAGTCATCTTGAATGGCTCCTTGGAAAGTCCATCTCTACGTCTGTTTTACATGCATGCCTTCTGTTTCGAACTTGGAGTGCCCATTACAACACCCCACCAACAGTTGACAAGAGGTGAGGATCTGGCCCTGCAGGAACAGGCAGTTTAGTGTCCAGTATTGGTTTGTGCAGGCCTGTGGCCACTAACCTGCCTTTAGGAAACTGGTGAATTATGGGTGTTTTGCTTAGCTCTTGAACAAGACTCCAAACTGTTTTCCTAGATCGGAGATTGGGTTAGTTACTTCTGTTGCCCTGTGCAGCTGATTTCTGACAAAGGCATTGAGGGAAAGGACTTGTTTTGGCTTTTGGTTTAAGGCAACAAAGTCCACGCAGTGGGGAATGGCATGACAGCAGGTGGCCATACGGTGGTGGCTGTGGCAGGGAGCCCATGACTGGGACTCCTTAAACGTGAGCTCACCGCGAGCTCCTGCTTTCTGAGTGCATTCCGTGGAGAACGTATGATTATATAGGTGTAACTCTTGAGAAGAAAGGGTAAGTGACTATGAAGAGGTAGACTCCCCAGGAAAGGGCAGAGGTGAGGAAGGGCACCTTAGCATCGCAAGGCAAAAAAATCATACTCGGGAAAGGCTCTCTGAGCGGGCTTTGTGGTCTTCAAACAGTGTTTTGGAACAAGCTAACTTGTACATAAGGACACATTATGAGCTGAGCTGGGTCACTGGAATGGGTACCATTAAGGGCATACAGGAAGGACCCTGCAGGATGTGCCTCGGGATATTTAGGATATTTATGGTGACAATTTTACTTACACCGATTAGAGGACAATTACTTATTGTTTGTTTTCTGAATCCTTGGTTTTGTTTAACGTTTACATAATTTTTTATTATTGTAAGCGGGAGAAGGGGGACAAGGAAGGGTCAAAAAGTCGGGAGCTGGTGGTCACAGGACATTCTCTACTCGGCAATCAGTTGGGCCACAGGAAAAACATTTGTCACACACTGGACCTTTAAGGGGCATTCTCCTACCCCTGTGGGCCCAGAAAGCTGAATGGCCATTGAAACCGATTCATGGCGGAAAGAACTTGCAAGCTTGTGTTAGGTAAGAGATTTGACTGGGACCTAAAGGTCACTGTGGATAGATAGTGTACCTTGTTCCAAGAGACCTGCTGGCTTTCCACAGTCAAAAGAGCTCAGTTGCCCAGACACTCCTCTCTGTGTGACTGCTTTCCTGTCATTTATAAAGCTCCAAACACGCTTGCAATTTCCTCCACAAATCTGCCGGGAGACAAGCCACCGGCTTCACATGGCCAGTGACATCCGGAGAGCGGCTGTACTGGACACTGAACACTGCTAGCGTGGTTTTCTAGAAACGTTTATTTTTTCAGTTCGATGACAAAAATAAAGCGTACAGCTTGGCAGCAGAGTGCCGAGGTCTGACATCCCATCCCCAACCCAAGTGAGAAAAAGAAGGAAAAAAAAAAAAATGAAGTTCCAGGAAATGCCATAGAGGAAAACATTAACTTTTGGTTCACACTCTTGCAATCCCCTCATCCGTCACCATAAAATAAACCCTCCAAAGTGTAGGCAGCAGAAATGGTGTAAAAGATAGGAAGCAAGAGTAACGTCGCATCTTCCAGATGTGGCCCAGGTCCTCCTGTTGTTGAACAGCGCTCAGCTGGAAACAGGATCCATCTTGCGCGAGGAAGCGCTCTTTCTTTGGCCTCAGACTTTCTCCAGCATTGCATAACAAGCAGATTTCAAAATTCATTTCCTTCTCCAACTGCGGCAAAAAGACAAGGAGATATTTTCTGTTTGAAAAGCCTGAAAAACAGGGGGTGCGGGTAAGGGTGGGGGAAGTCTCAAGGCTAGGTCGTCTCTTCCTCTGCTGTTAAACTCTTATTTGTGTCAATAGTTTTAAAGAAAACCGAGCAGTGGAGATAATGGCTCTGTTCCCAAGCAAGCCAGGGATTCTTGTGTGGGGTGTTTCCTGTGAGAAATGAGACTCGGGGCAGAGACAGGCGGATCCCTGGGGCTCCCTGCCCAGCCAGCCTTGCCTACTTTAGTGTGTGTGCTCTTGTCCAGTGACCGACTGTGGGAAACTGGTCTAGCACCTCAAGAATTAGATCCCAAGCTGTCTTCTAGCCTCCACACACATGCATGTACAAGTGCATATAGAAGTGTACCCCAAGTCAACACAAACCCCCAAACACACAACGAGAATCAGATGTATTGCACTCCACAACCACAAGTCAGTGCTGTCCTGCAAGGCGGCCTCTGCACTTCCCAAGACTTCCCAGAATTCCCATGACTTACAGATTTTGCATCTGTATAGTATGTAGGATGCTGGGACTGTTAAAGGTTTTTAGAGTAACACTAGCTGTCTTGGCTTTCTGTTCCTGTTTAATATAGAGAGCACAGCGAGCAAGTCCTAAGAATACACTTGGGACAAATATACAAAGGAAAAGACTTCGGACCTGGGACGTTGTCTTCTCACCAAAAAAATATCATTTTTGGCAGATGTTGAATTCTCTAACTTTTAAAAATTTATTCATTACTTTTGGTAGGGTTTTGTCTAACCCGGGCTGGCCTTGAAGTTGCTACACACACCACAGGCCCAGCTCTCTGCAATCTTTTAGAAAGAGAAAGTGATCAGACTACATTTGAAAAACAATAACTAAAGCAAAACATCCAAGTCCCAGAAGAAAACACGTTTCCACTCCAGGAAAAATGTAAATGCCAGTGTGTAGCCTTTCATCTGAGTTTATACACGGAGGGATTTATCTGAGGGCCAAAAGAGTTCGCTTTGCCTCCCACAGATAACTGCACAGTCTGCAGACAGGGAGATTCCCGGGCAATTTTAAGACAGAAGACAGCGACGGAGAGGAAGACAGAACTTCAAATACCCTCCAACATCAGAGTCCAAGTGGGGAGTACACAGAAACCAGAAACGCAGCAAGTATAACAAACACAAACAGAAAGAAAACATGTCACGTTAAGAGGGCTGGCTGGTCAAGCCTCTGGCTCTTTCCTCAGGGACACAGCAGCTTTGCTGTAGTGACCAGTGACTCCTGGAGAGGGAAGACATTGCTGGGCAGAGGGTTGGAGATGGCCTTTGTGCCTTAAGAATTTCTTGGTTGCTGCGTTGAGAAATGGGAGACCAGTTGGCAAGCAACTGCCCTTGAGCCCTGTGGTTTTGTGTATAGAGGAGTCTGTGGTCCACATTCCTTTTTCTCTTCATGGGATCGGTGTGTAGCCCAGGCCTGGACTTGCAACCTTCCTGCCTCATCACAACATGACATGGTCCCACATGAAAAGAAAGCTGATGGTTGGCAAAAACATGGAAATGAGGGTGGGGCAACATCTAAGGTAAAAATGTAAAAAAGAATTATTATTAGTCAGGCCTAGTGGTGCACACCTTTACCCCCTGTCTTCTGGAGGCAGAGGCGGGAGGATCTTTGTGAGTTTGTGGCCAGCCTGGTCGACAAGTCAAGTTCTAGGACAGCCAGGGCTCTATACAGAAAAACTCCGTAAGCCAGGCATGGTGGTGCACGCCTTTAATCCCAGCACTTGGGAGGCAGAGGCAGGCGGATCGATATGAATTCGAGGCCAGTCTGGTCGACAAAGCAAGTCCAGGATAGCCAAGGCTACACAGAGAAACCCTGTCTTGAAAAACCAAAACAAACAAACACAGCCAGGCATGGTGGCACATGCCTTTAATCCCAGCACTTGGGAGGCAGAGGCAGGCAGATCACTGTGAATTTGAGGCCAGCCTGGCCTACAAAGAGAGTTCAAGGACGGCCAGGGCTACATAGAGAAACCTTGTCTTGAAAAACCAAAAACAAGTAAGCAAAAAGGAGAATTATTATATAATAATTCTACAAGGAGAAACAACCATGGAAGTGTATCCACTGGGAGCATAGTTTAGAAGATGAATATATAAAATACTCCCCGTCCCGAGATGTTGGAAACTGGACCTGGGACCCTTGCTTATGCTATGCAAGGTCTTCCTCCATTAGGCTACCCCTCTAGTCCAAAATATATATGAAATATCCCATTTTAGTAATTGTACTTTGCCCCAATTTTCCTCTCAAGGGGGAATTAAGAAGGTTATAGTTGGTACCTAACCTAGATATGGAAGACTTAGTCATCTGGTTAGATGCCAGAAAGGACTGCTATGTTCTTGGATCCCTGCCTGGAAGAGCAAAAAGAGTAAGTGTGTGCTCACTGCAGTGGTGGAGCAAAAGATAACACTTCAAAACCCAAACTGTGGAGCTGAGGTGTTACCGTGGGCTCCCCTTGGGTGTAGGAGTCGGGGTTGACCAGGTCCATGCAGGGAAAGGCATGCATTCGGCCCCCTGATTCAAGAGTACTTCCTAATCAGTAAGTGTTTTGGAAACGTCCTGCCCTAAAGGTACAGCAGGGAAGAAATGAGCTGCGATGGTGTTTTCTTTCTATGGGTGCAGCTCTAGAAAGGACACTTCTGGCAAGACACTAGCATTTACGGCGGGACCAGAGTGGATCCCAGTGCGTATTAAACACTGCACAGCGAATGCTGCTTTAGGAGGTTGTTGGAATTTATTGTAGGGATCAGCCAGAGGCTCAGAAATATGTCAGAGGCTGAGACTGGGAATCCAGAAGAAGGGGGGGGGGGGCACCACACCCCTCCCTCCCTGTGAAACACGAACACCTTGAAGCACAAGACTGAAGCACAGGATGGATTTCACGAGGCCAACACTCATCTGAAAGATTTCTATTTAGTGACATCCAACAGAATGAGTCACACAGCTCATGCGAACAATAGCAAAAGAGCCTCTGGGAAGTCTTAGGACCACGCGGGCCGGGGTGTGGGGTGTGGAGAGTGGGGGGGTGCGGCTGGCTGTGCTCAAGGCCTGGTGACTCCTTGGATCTCACGTTCACATCCAGTCTCACAATGTTTCCTGGAGGGAAAGTGAGGGAGGCAGGAAAGGCGAGAAAGGGGCGGGAGGAAATTAAGACATAGAGTCCCTTCTTCACAGGTGTGAGTCCCCACCACGGGTCCCACCATATCCCATGCAGGGGGGTGACTTTGCCACGCTGCAGCTGAGGGTTTAGAATGATCTACACCCTGTTGCTGCGGCAGTCAAGTGTGAAAACACAAAGGGAGCACATTTTTGAGGCTGGAGCACTGTCCAAGATGGACCATTTTTTAATTTATGCATCTTCACCAGTCACTGACCACTGGATACTGATAGAAGTGGCCCTGGACTGCCACACTGGAGACTCATGGGAAACGGGAAACATGTTTACAGGCACAGCACATGGGAGCCAAGGAGAGAGCTGGTTATTTGTAAAAAGCTTTTATCTGAGGACACCAGATCCCTTTTCAATTGTTCCAGCAGGGTCAAATGATGGGTTTTGAACTACTGCCCAGCAAGCCTAGAATGGTATTCAGACATTTCACAAAACAGCAGCCTTGGATAACTGAGAAGCCATGCCATTCAGGGAAAGGGTGAGGTAAGAGGCCACCCCACCACACTCGAGCCCTTTTACACTGACTTTCAACAAACTTAGCGCTTTGAGTTGAGTACCCAAGTACTTCGGTTATTTTAGAAACAGCCCATGTTCATTCACCAGCTGATACTATCTTTTGGAATGGGCCTAAGTTCATGCAGGGAATGCGGTGTAAGGGCTGTGTCACACTGAGCTGGCTAATCTGGGTTGGATCTTGGCTTCTGTAGCCATTAGCTGTGCACTGTATTGACCTCTCTGGGTCTGTGTTGTCACAGCCCTGGAACACAGTGCCTCACTGGTTGGATCTCTCCATGCTAGTTGGCTGGCGTGGCAAAACGATACGTGCTAGCTGTTAAGATCAGAGTGCCCTCAGCCACCACCCCTCCGTGACCACATGGGGAGGTCTGACCTTCCTGAAGCCTCTAAAGTTTCCTAGGATAACACTTGGTGTGGGTGCTAGGACCAGCAGTGCACAGTATTTAGTATGTCAGATGGTCATTACCACAGAACTCTACTCCATTTTAAATTATATATTTAAGATTGAGTGTGTGTGTGTGTGTCTGTCTCCATCTACAAGAGGGCAGCAGACCCCCTGGAGCTAGAGTTACAAGTGGTTGTGAGCCCCTCCCATATGGGTGCTGGGAACCACCACTCAGTCCTTTGTCCTGTTGAGCTACTTATTTTAGATAGGGTCTGTATAGCCCAGGGTGACCTAGAACTCCTGATCCTCCTGCCTCCAAAGTGCTAGAGCCATCATTCCTGGATTGCTTCATCTTCCAGTTAAAATCTGGAAGGATGCTTGCCAGGGATCACACAGGTGACAAGTTACAAATATATTTAGGTGTATGCACTGGTATAGCAAAGGCATGCCCCTGGCATTACCTCTATTTTATCTGCAATAATTAAAGGATAACTGGGCTCATATGACTTCAAATGAAAACTGATCAAAAGTCTGGGAAAAATATTATATTCATTAGAGATAAGGGATTTGTACACATTTATGGAGACAAATGACAGATACACACACACACAAAGGAGTCCTAAATGGTATGTGTTTTCGAGACAGGGTTTCTCTGTGTAGTGTAGCCTTGGCTGTCCTAGACTTGCTTTGTAGACCAGGCTAGCCTTAAACTTACAGTGATCCACCTGCTTCTGCCTCCCGAGTGCTGGGATTAAAGGCGTGTGCCACCATGCCCGGCTACCATATAGGATTCTTGATGTGAAAAATCAGTTAGGACAAGGTTCAACTCTTGGTTTAAAAGGAACAATGCTGTTATTTTTCCCAAGGCCTAGCTGGAAACTCCAAGAGCCACGACAAAAGACCAAAATAGCACCGTTATCAAAGGTTAAACCCATGGATTCCTTTGTTAAACTACTCATCTGATTTCATTTGTGGGGGCTTTCTTTTCCCAGGGTGAGGAAGATAAAACACATGGCTGAGAGTCATACTAGTTCCCACGTCTCAGCAACAAACACAGAGGCACCTAAAGTCCACCCCATCGCATTTACCCAATTCACTTGAATATGAGTCCATTAAGTGGCCTCTTACCTTTTGCACCAGGCTGGCCTCGAATTCATGAAGACCCACCTACCTCCTGAGTGCTGGAATTAAAGGTGTGCTCTCCACCACGACCAGCTTAGATAATAATTGTTTAATTTAAAAAAGGAAAAGAAAAAAAACTTGTAGAAAAAAAAGTCAAAATCAAAACCAAGCAAAGAACCTGCCAAACCCAAAACACCAAGGGAGCTTGGGATACAGCTCAATTAGTAAGGTGCTTGCTAGCCAGCATGAGGGTCTGAGTTCAGTCCTCAGAAACTACAGACAGTAATTTCCAGGTATAATGGAATGTGTTTGTAATCCAGGGGTGGGGGAGGTGGACACAGGAAGATCCCTGGGGCTCCCTGGCCACCCAGCCTAGCTTCCTGGACAAGCTGCAGGTCGCTGGGAGACCCCATCTAAAATAAGCAAACAGCACAACTCTGGATAACTCCTGAGGATACTGTCTGAGGTAGTTCTCACATTTCCACAAGCAGGAGCGTAACCCCAAACACGGTCTCCTCCAACCTCATAAAACTGTTAGCTATTATGCCAGAACCAAAGGAAATGGGACTTTTGAATCCCGGTTAGGCTTCCAACACAGAGGTGTTGAAGTGTATTCAGGTTCAATGAAGCCACCCAAAGGCCCAGAGCAAGGGTGAGTGGGGAGGAGGGTTGTGGGATGAGGAAGGATTGAAAGTTTGGGGGAAGACTGGGCCACGGGAACGTGGTGAGGACACATTGACATGTAGGATATGAAGGGAACCCCCACGCCTTTACAGCTTCTGCAGGCAGAGAGATTAGAAGTGTGATCATTTTCTTTATACAGGCAGCCAGGGGCAGAGCCAGCAGGTATTGCTTCAACCCCATAGGACAGACAGTAATGAGGCCCACATCCCTTAGCTCTGTGTGGCCTAAAAAGCATAGAGGAAAACTCTCCATCTTAATTAGAGAGGGCCAGAATCTAGAAAGTGTTCTAATATTCCTGTGTCACAAGGAAGACCTGTTGCCTGTCTCTGTGTCTTTCCAGAGGAAGAAGAACCCAACCACAGCCAAGAGCTGAATTGTGTTCCCCTAAAGGTATGTGGGACCCTATCCCTGGACACCTGTGACAGTGACTGCATTTGGAAATGGGGTCTTTGGCAGATGACGTCTTTAAGGCCTGGCAGTGGTGGTGGTACACACCTTTAATTTCAGCAACTGGGGGCGGGGGCAGAGACAGGTGGGTTTCTGAGTTTGAGGTCAGTCTGGCCTATGGTAGGAGTTTTAGGGATAGCCAGGGCAACACAGAAACCTGTTTCTAACCCACCGACCCACCAACTGATGTCTTTAACCTGAGCCTGAATCTAATGTGCCTGGGTCCTTAGAAGAAAACAAAGTGCTGCATGTGGTGGTGGATACTTTTTAGCTTGGGAGGGTGAGGATTGTGAGTTCAAGACCAGCCTGAACTACTTAGTGAGTTCTCATCCAAAAACAAAATCTCTCTGAACACAACATAGAAACTAAACAAGAAAAGGGACAACAAGAGAACTCAGGAAGACAAGGGTACAGAAGGAGAAAGCTCAGTGACCAAAGGGGCAGAGATGGCGGGGACAGAACTATATGGTGGGGCATGTGCCATGACATCCCTCAGAGGGAGCAGGACACCTGCTCAGTGGACACCTTGACCCTGAACTTCCAGCCTGTAGGATGGCAGGACACAGCTCTGCTCTAATCCACCCAAATGCATGGTATTTTGTTATGGCCACTCTGGAAAATGAACCTGAGACTCCCCTACGACTCTATACCAAGATGAGGGGTAATGCAGTAGGAAGTTAGGTAGTCTCTTTGTTTGTTTCAGACAGGGTTTCTCTGTGAAGCTTTGGCTGTCCTGGACTCGCTTTGTAGACCAGGCTGGCCTCGAACTCGCATTTATCTGCCTGACTCTGCTTCCCTGAGTACTGGGATTAAAGGCGTGCGCCACCACTCAGGGCAAATGAAGGCAGACACCAGCCTTGACTACAACCAGAGGCACTGCAATCCTGTTCAACTTCATGATCAAACTTCAGTTGGACCTAATCCAGCTTGGGGACCCAAGTCATAGGAAGCTATCAGGTATGAACTTGTAGTGACCTAGGAAATGATTCACTTATTTGGTCATGTGTATAACAAACAATGAGCAAACCAACGTGTAATACAGCGTTTGAGCTGACAAGACTCGAACCACAGTAACCTACCTGGCTCAGGTCCTGCGAGAGTTCCCTTTCTGTTAGAACAAGCCTTTGACTTGCTCTGTTTCTGTGTCGAGGTCTATATCATAAAAGCAGGGGCGAGTGGGCAGTCCTGGCATCGTGCTCATCTGGAAGGGAGAACAAAGCCATTGCTCGTGAGCAGAGTCTATTGAGTGATTAATCACCGCACGGTCCGCTTGACATAAACCAAGCACACAATTCTTGACAGCCCCATATAACGTTAGGTTATGGACACAGGCGGCCCTGTCAGTTTGACCCCTGCCTTTACTCTGCGAGGAAACCAAATACAGAAAGCACATGTCACCTCCTCACTACATGAAGCCTGTACACCCTCCCCTGTGGTCCCACCGCACACAGCAGCCAGTAGTGATTTTCAGAGCTTCGCTTCTAAGTTCAATCTGCATACAGAACCTTGAAGCCAACCCCTCTGGCTAGGGCCGAAGTTGCCTCCTCATCAGAAGCATTATGCACTTTTTGTCAAAGCAAAGGCTTGTGGGTACAGTGCGAACCCGCCCCTCTAGATGGTAGGCACCTGGCTTTCCCAACATGAACTCCCGTGATGAGTGGTGCTTTGCACTGCGCCTAGAGCTGAGTGAATTATCTGTTTTATTCTCTTAGCAACCTCCATGACAGGGCATTTTTATTATTTGCCTGTCCTGTGGGGGAGGCTATGAAGTTACACGTTTAAGGTTGTTCAGGTCATAGTACCATACACATTGCTCGGAATGTTCCATGTTTTCTTATCGCTACCTCAGAGTGGCACTCTGTATTTTACACGGATGACAGCGTCACCGAGCTTCCAGCCCTTGCTGATATAGATACCGCTTTCACCTTATTTTATAGCTTTTTTGGTATGGTTTGCCACCTTGAACTCACATTGTTTTTTCAAATAGGGTCTCATGTGGCCCAGGCTGACCTTGAACTCCTGATCTTCCTGTGACAATTTCTCAAGTCCTCAGATCACAGGCATGGGCCACCATGTCCAACAATGTGAGAGACGGTTATGTTACAAAGGTAAGTGCTGGGGGGCGGAGTCTGGTTTTTTATTGCTTTGCTGAGCCCTTCAGCACTGTCATTTTGTCCCCTGTGTATCAAGAGCATGCAGGTACCGTATTACTGCATTACCCCCGGGATCTGTGCGGCGAGGACTCAGGATTTTCTGTTGTGTTCTAAGAGGGCACACCTCTTCCAGCTGCACCCGTCCAGTAGGCAGAGGTGATAACCCTGTTTCTGGCTCTTCAGAGCTCAGATTGACTCCTGTGTCATGTAGAGGCCTTGCCTGTCCCCAGACATTCTTCCTAAGATGAAGCAGTGATGGGCTAAGCACTCAGTGGCCTGAAGAGAGGGCCTGCTTCTCCCATCCCACAGCGGTTCTCTGGGGAGAACAATATAAGGTAGAATCCAGTTCTCACTCCTGGCCTTCTGTGTTTTAAGGCTGCTTCTCACTTAGCCAGGGCTGTGGAGCAGTGGCAGCTTAGGAGCCTGGTGGAAAAAAAAATCAATAGTATCCCTTCCGGATGGGAGCTTGGGACCCTAGCATGTCCCCCATGGGACATAGATACACACCACGCCTGAGAAATCATATCACACATGGTACCTGCAACTCAGGAGAGCTTGATACCCCAGTACCACCTCTCCTTTACCTGCTGGCCAGGTGGGGGGCCCGTAGTGTCTCCTGCAGTCCTCACTGTCTACTCCCTGCCCTGTGGAGAGTGGTAGTGGGGAGGCTGAGGCAGGGCTAGAAGGCATGGCACATGGTGCTAACTGGTGTAGGACACCGTAGCTACCTACACAGGACTGCAGCACAGGCTACCAAGACCTTGGAGCGCAGCTGGGGATAAAGGCCCCATTTGTCACACACTGGTGGGCAGTCACACTCTGACACCTGATTTAGTGTCTGGGGACCTGCTTTATTGTAAAGCTTACCTTCTTAAAAGGCAGGGTCCTAGCACGGATCTATGTTTCTCTCACTATGGTTGTGTTCTCTACTGAAAGGAGGGTGGCCAAGTGTCTTCTGGTTATTCTAATCCTGTCACAATATTGGGGCATAAGACTAGCCAAGGTATTAAGCACTGGGAAATGAGAGATGCCTTTCTTCCATTTTCAGCTTATCATTCAAGTAGGAGAGACAAGAGTGGAATGGCAAAATTCCCGCATTCCTTTCGGACGATGCAGCAATCACTTCTGAGAATCGAGACGACTTATTTGGGCTAAGGGACAGCAGACAGGGCTCTGTAGAGCAAGAGGCCGTGCCCACGCCTCCTGCTGAGGAAGCACAAAATGGAATCAGGCTACCGAGACTAAACCGCTTGCACCACATTCTTCACCAGGAACAAACGGCCATTAAGAGTACAGTGCTCTGACTAGATTCCATACAGTGCTACGGAAGCAAGAAAGAAAAATGGAGAGCCCCTGGGAATTGACCTCTGGCTACAGGCCTGGGGTCAGTCCGGCTCCCTGCTAACTGTGTACTCTCCCGCTTAAAATAAACGAGGAGCCGCTCAATCTACGCACTTGTCACGTGCCAAATCAGTGGATTCCTGTGCAAAGGCTGAAGAAAGCTTTTTGTCTTCCTGATCCTGATTTTAACTACAGCTAATCTCCCTACTTTTTCCTGACCATGCAAAACCACACCATCAGCAACGTTTAGAAACATACATTAGGGCTGGTGGGTTGGCTCAGTGGTAAAGGTGGCTGGCTGCCAAGCTTGAGGACCTGGGTGACTCACAACTGTTGACGCCTCCAGTTCCAGGGGATCTGATGCCCTCTTCTGGCCTCCATGCATACCAGGCATGTATGTGGTGCACAGTCATACATGCAGACAAAATGTACAGACATTAAAAAAAAAAAAAGCCAACGACACGTCATTAAAGAAACCCTACACTAGCTAACAATTGCTCAGGGCAATGATCCTGCTCGCACCGCCCCCCGCCCCCCGCCCCCAGCAGCTTCAGCTGTCAAGGCCTCACCAGAGCCCACTTGAATCCTAGTTTCCCTCATGTTTGTGAATTGAACAATCTCCTGGGTGCTGAGATTACAGATGTGCACTGTCACATGTGGCCTCCCGTTTTCATATGCCTGATTTTGGAATTTGATTTTCAGTGAGACTGTAAATTGCCAATGGGGGGTATTTTCTAAATAGGGGAAGTAGAAAGGAACACGTGCCAGGGGCCCATTGTATACATGAGTCCAGTGGGCTCGCTCATTGGAAAATGTCAGCTGCTAGGGAAAAAGATTAACTGAAGAGAGACAGGAAGGCAATCTTGATTGGAGATAGACAGATGAAAGGAAGTTCTACTTTATAGTTTTTAGTCTTCATTCATTCATTTTCCGAGACAGGGTTTCTCTGTGTAGCCTTGGCTGTCCTGGACTCACTTTGTACAAAGCTGGCCTCAAACTCAAGAGATCTGCCTCCCTGAGTGCTGGGATTGCAGGCATTGCCACTATGTCTGGCTTTAATTCCTTTTCAACTTTAATGTCTATTTAAGAATGGTGTTAGCAGTCAGGCGTGGTGATGCACCTTTAATCCCAGCACTCAGGAGCCAGAGGTTGGTGAATCTCTGTGCGTTTGAGGCCAGTCTAGTCTACATAGCAAGCGGTAGGACAGCTAGGTCTACATAGAGCTTGTCTTAAAAGATCCCAAACAGAGCTCCCCCCAAAACAAAACAAACAAACAAACAAAAAAACAAAAGAGGGCTAGAACCTTTACAAAGATGATCTTTAGAAACAAGCAGGGAGTAGGCAATACCTTTTTTTTTCTTTTTCAAGTCAGGGTTTCTCTATAATAAGAGCCCTGGCTGTCCTGGACTCACTTTTGAGATCATACTGGCCTTGAACTCACAAGAGATCCGCCTGCCTCTGCCTCTTGAGTGCTAGGATTAAAGACGTGCACCACCGCACCTGGCTCAAGGCAACCGCTTCTAAAGTAGGTATGATTAGAATCACTACTGACCTCTTCCCGGTTACTCCATCAAGATTAAACACATGGATTACTGCTAACACGGTGAAGTCCGTAAACATCTCTCTTTTGCAGGGCCTCATTGAAGAATTACCTACACAGTTAAAAGTTTCTGGCTGGGGATGTGGTTCAGTGGCAGAGGGCTTACCTAGCTAGCATACTTGAGGAGGCTCTGGGTTTCACCCCTGAATCACACACGTACACAACACTTTTTGGAAGCTGAAGGAATCAGTTATAGCTGGAATGGGGCTTTGCTAACTTAATTCTAGAGGGTTAGCAACTCCAAGGAAAAAAGTCCTAAAGCAAGGCCACACCAACTAACTAACTGGTCCTTCACTGCTCGCTTGCTTTGTTCTATCCATTCCCTAAGAGATACACAGAGATCACCAGTGCACAGGTGTTAAGCCGTTTATATGTGGCTCTTCACATGGCCCCCTGGATCCTTTCAGCCTTTCTCTGTGTCACCATGACCAGCATCCCTGAGGTAGGTGGATGACAGGCTTCCTTCCACCCTCTATATATGCAGAGATAGACACAGTGATGCTCAGTGCAGTGGTGTTGTGTTCCTGGGTACCAACCAGGATGATCTGCAAGGAGCTTGCTTCTGGGTGAGTCAGCAGTCTGACGGGTGGGTAACTACGGGAACCAGATCAGGACTGGTGGGGAGGCCTTCTGCTTTCTAGAGAGAGGCATGGCCCTTGGGCAGCCAGCTCACTGAGCCTTCATTAGTCATTAGTAAGTACAGTGTGACAATGCCTACATTACAGACTGTTTTGAAATTAAAATGAGACAAGGTAAGAAAGGACCCCGGTTAGGCATTCAGCACACAGTGCTTGCTTTGCTATTTTATTACTTGTGTGGAGAGAGAAACGAGCAGCCAGAGAAGAAAGCATCTGCCTTGCTGTGCTGGCCTGATGACCTAAGATTTATTCCAGGACCATATAAAGGTAGAGAAATGACTCCTTCAGGTTGTCCCGTGACCTCCATGCTCTCCTTATCACCCTCTACCCTTTCTTGCTCATAAACTCATATGCACATATACACAAGACTGTTACTCATGGCAGAGACAGGAATAGAAAAAGCAAAACGAAATCTGAGTCCATGGCTCGCTCTTTAACAGGGAGAACTAAGGCTTATTAATTTTGAGATATTTCCCTAAATTTTCTTGTATTAGCAGCTATCTTAAAGTTACTCTCAGCAGAGGGTATAGCTCCCAACTCCATACTTTTACAGCTTCTAGTTACCATGGTCAAATCTGAAGCTAAACTCAAGAGCCAAGATGCAACATATCCAAGCCAATGGGGACAGCGTTGATCAAGACAGCTCCGCAGAAGCGCAGCTATAAATCAGAACGAAGAAGCGTGATCTTAAACTGAGCACCTGGGTTGACACAAAGACTGTTATATGCAGGCCCAGCAGAGCTGCACGGAGCAGAAGTGCCCTCTGTATGCTTCTCTACCTTTCTGGATCTTTCCTGCCATTTGGCACCATACTCATTCACCAACCATCTGCAGAGGGCATGCTCAGAGACTCTATGAGCTCCGGGGAAACAAAATGATTTAATAGCAGGTTTCTGAGGAGCGCGCCTCCCTTGAACATTGACAGAAATCTTGGTCATTGAATCATCATCCTGTGAAGGGAGGGGGGAGAAGGAGCCGGAAGGAAGGGTGGGATGATAGGCATTGTTTCTGCTAGGAAGTTTACTATTTTCCCCTCCTGCTGTGTTGAACTTAGGGCCTCACACAAGCACTATACCAGGGAGCCATTATCTCCTGACTAGTTTAGCCTTTCTCTTTTGTTTTCCTCTACACCGCTGCAGAGTGGACAAACATAACAAGAGGGCAGAGAGAGGGTCTATATTATTGACTCTTCCTTGATGCTGTGCATAGTGCTGAGGGATGTGTGTAGAAGCCTGCTGGAGAGAAGAGAAAGGGAAGGATGGGGTGGGAGGCCTCAGACCATATCTGCCAATTGGAAACTTGGCTAGCCAACACATGCTGGATGAGGAGCCACCTGTGGCCCATCTTAATTGCCAAAGATGACAGAAGTCTCTATTGCTTGGAGCCTTCTTTTAGGACACTGGCCTAGGTCTAGAACTGATTCTATCTATCTATCTATCTATCTATCTATCTATCTATCTATCTACCCACCTACCTACCCACATATATGTCTATAATTTTATTTTTCTTTTTCCTTTCTTGTTTTGTTTTCCAAGACAGGGTTTCTCTGTGTAGCCTTGATTGTCCTGGACTTGCTTTGTAGATCAGGCTGGCCTCAAACTCACAGAGACCCACCTGCCTCTGCCTTCCTTAGTGCTGGGATTACAGGTGTGGGCCACTATGCCTGGCTTATATCTTGTTTTTCAATACAGTATTTCTTTGTATTCCTGCATGTTCTGGAACCCCATCTATAGAACAGGCTGGCTTTGAACTCCAAGATCCACCTGTGTCTGCCTCCTGGGTGCTAGGATTAAAGGCATACACCACTACAGCCCAGACTTACTCGCTCTCTGTGTTTTTAATAGACAGGATTTTATGATATATCCCAGTCTAGCTTTGAACATACAACCTTCTTGACTCAGCCTTGCAAATATAGAATTACAGCCATGTTTTACTACGTCCAGCCCTTTTATGCCATAAGGAGAATGCCAACATATTTCCTTCCTACTTTAACTTTTCCAAATCTCAGGCTGGAAAACACCTCACCATGTGACTTGCACAAACAGAACACTGTTTCCTATTTTAAGGGTGCACAGGGATAAGGTCTGGGCTGCTATGAACTGGGCATGTGCCCTCCCTCCAACTCTGTCTATGTGTGTATGTGGTGTGTGTGTGTGTGGTGTGCCATGGCATACATGTGGAGGGCCAACGACAATTTGCAGGATTCAGTTCTCTCCTTCTACTAAACGGGTTTTGGGCCTCAAACTCAGGTCATCAGGCTTGGTGGCAGGAGCCTTTATCCCCTATACTATCTGTCCCCCTTGTCCCCAACTTTTAACTGCCTTCCTTGACAACATTATGGGGCCACCTTTTTCTAGGTGAGCACCACAGGGAGAAGACAGAGAAAACTAAGGACCAACTCTATTGAACTCAGCCACAAATTAGGACTCCCCCTTTTCTCTGACAAACACATTTACCACATATTAAAAATAAGGAGAGGGATTAGGAGTGTAGCTGAATACCACAGCTCATATGACGCATGAGGACCAGGGTTCAAACTTTAGCACTAGGCAGGGAGAAAAGGAGAAACAGGAAGCGAACACGACAGTCAATCCTTTGTCTTTTCCTCCCAAATTTACTTTTTGCCAAAATTAAATCAAGAACTTAGCTTAAAAGATTACGCCATTCCTGAAGGCTTACTATATAAAAACATGGCATTCTCTGCCCGATGCTGCCTACCAACCTCACTGATGCTCCCAAGAGGCAGAAGCCATTAACTGGTGGCTGTTCCCGGTCTGTGGTGGTTTGATTTAAAATGGCCCCCATGGGCTCTTAGGGAGTGGCATTATTTGGAAGGATTAGGAGGCATGGCCTTACTAGAGAAAGTGTGTCACTAGCTGGTGAGGTCTCAGAAGCTCAAGCCAGGCCCAGCAGTGCACTTGTTCTTACTGCTGCCTGCTGATCCAGATGTGCATCAGGCTTGGTGGCAGGAGCCTTTATCCCCTATACTATCCCTACTATACTTCCCTAGCGCCATGCCTGCCTTGTGTGCCGCCATGCTTCCTGCCATGACGACAACGGACTAAACCTCTGACCCTGTAAGCCAGCCCCACTGAAATGCTTTCCTTTATAAGAGCTGCTGTGGTCATGGGGTCTCTTTGCAACAATAAAACTCTAGCTAAGATATCTTCCTCTGTTTACGTGGCCTTGCAGAATCAGGTATTAGCTACTGCTTTCTAATGTAGCCCTCCACATTCTCCATGATTGGCCATTGTGTCTCTAACTACAGAACTACCTTAGGTCAGGATGGAGTAGGACACGAATAACATGCAACATGGCCATGCTGTGCATGTTAATCATATCCCTTGTACCTCTTCTGTTTCTGAGTTAATACTTTCTTGTGCTGTCATTGGCTTGGTTTCCTATGTATCTTCCATCTACATATCAATGTGTTCTCTGACTAAGGTTGTCCATGCTCCACCCCCCACCCCCCAACACTGCTCTGTGGGGACATTATATGCACGCACGCAGAGGCTGGGTGTCCACTTCAGGTTTCTTCCTGACTCTCTCTCCCCACCATACTTTCTGAAATAGGGTCTCTTGCTGCACCTGCAGCATGGCCGCTTTGGCTAGCCTGGGATCGACTCCTCTCGTTTCTGCTTCCTCAGTGCTTGGGTTAAGCTCATGCTTGGCTTTGATGTTTAGCAGTAGGGAGCTAAATTCAGGTCTCACTGAGTCATTTCTCCAGTCCTCTAACTCATCTCTTAATGCATTGAAGAAAAAGATTAATTTTCTTTGGTGTCATCCTTTCGGCATCATCATCATCACCACCACCACCATCATAATCATCACCGTCACCATCATCATCCTGTAGGGTTTTAAAAACAATCTCCTGAGTGGGCTCTTCCTGTTCTAGAATCAATAGAACTGGTCTGCTCTCTGGGTTTTCATTTCCTTGATCCATATTGTAGTAGACAGGCCCATGATGACCCCACTTGGCCCCAGTCTTTGATGGAGGTGTGACTGGTGTCTAATCAATATAAGAGGTCACATGTAATGGGACACTACCCTTCCTGACATATTCAAGAGACAGTCTTTGTCTCTTGTTGGCTTTCAGGAACTAAGCTGGAACAATGAAGAAGCCAAGTGGCAAAAGTCCTGCATGTGTCATCTAGGACCTGAGGGTGGCTGGCAGCCAGCAAAAACCGGGCAAAGAGCATGGGAAAGGACCCCAGGTCATGGAGGAGGTCCTGCCCCCAGCTGATGCCAATACCGAAGCTATAAGCGGAGAATGCAGCCAGGCTGGGTTTAGAGCTCTTTGTTATGGCTGCCATCCATTCTTGCTGCTTTAAGTTACTTAATCTGCCACGTTACCAGCAGGAGAGAAGCACACTTTAGTCACTGGTAAACACACTCCTCTGGCAGCATTCTGAGGCCACAAAGGCGTACACCAACAATTACATTGATAGATAGCTTGGCCAGGTATAGAGATACGGGTATTTTTTTTTTTTTTCCTGAGTGTGAGGCCAATGCTGTCCTGTAGTCTAGCCTCCTCCTTGCTGTTGATTTAATCCTCCTGTAATGGTTTTAGCATTCTCTATGACCAATGGTCCTTTGTACTTAATGATAAGGTGCACTGGTGCTAGTCTGTGACTCTATCTCGGGGACCCCTTTGATTAGAAACTAAGTTCTGGGGACAAGAATTATTTCTTTCATAATTTCACCTCCTCCCCTCTGGTTTCCACTGCCTATTTGGAAATTGAATTATTTGAAGGCTAGGTTTACTAGACTGTTCTGATGATCATGGATTTTTTTTTTTTTTTAAAGCAGGGTCATGAGTTTTAGTAGTCCTTTGATTCCAGAATACACGTCCTTAGGAGACAGACGACTGGCGAGTGCATGCTCGCACTGAAGCCTGCTTGGTTTCCAGATACTTGGAGACTCCCCAGATGCCTTTCAGTTGTGATCTCTCACTTAATTCCATTGTGGTTACCGAACATACTTGGTGTGATCCGAATCCTTTAAGATTTATTGAGACCAGTTTTGTGGCCCAAAACATAGCCGGTCTTGGCAAATGTTCTATGCATAGTTGCAACGATGGTGTGCTCTGCCGCTGCTGGGTGGAGTGTTCTAGAAATGCCAATTAGGTCAAGTGCAATTGTAGTATTCTAGCCTTCTACATCTTTATTGATTTTAGTCTTTTTTTTTTTCCTGAGAGGCATTTGAAAATTTCTGGCTCTTCTTGTGGACTTGCCTAATTTTTCCTCATGCCTCCCCACTTCATGCATATTAAAAATGTTATTTTACTTACAAATGCATTATTATGTCCACGGATGAAAACACCACTTTAATTGAAAAATGTCTTTGTGTTGTGTGCCTCATCAGTGTGCACGAATGATATGCGAATGTCGGGACAAGTTCAGCTTCTGGTCATCACCTCCCACCTCCTTTGAGATATGCTCTCTGGTGTTCGCCACCGTGTAGGACGGAGCTTCTTCTGTCTCCGCCCTCCATCTCACTGTCGGAACACTGACACTACAGACAAATACTGTGTCCATCTTTAAATGGGTTTCCGGGATTTGAACTCAAGACTCTCATACTTGGGTGGCCAGTGCTTTACCCACTGTGCCATCTCCAGCAGCCTCTGATTTGAAGTTTTCACTGCTGTTCTACAACCCTGGCTGCTTTTCGATTCATGCTTCCCCGCTAACTTTCTCTTGTAGGTCCTTCCTCCATGGTTGCAGTTACCCATGGCAAGCGTGGTTAAAAATTACAGCGCAGTGCTGCAAGAGCCTTTGAGAGAGTCCACATTCATGTAACTTGAAAAAAGTTTTATATGCCTGGGTGTTTCACTTCAGTGTAAGTCTGTGCATCACACATGTGCCTGGTACCCACAGAGTCCAGAAGAGGGCCTCAGATCCCCTGCAAGTAGAGTCACAGTTGGTTGTGAGCCACCAGTGGGTGCTAGGAACCGAACCTGGGTCCCCTGAAAGAGCAGCCAGTGCTCTTCACTGCTGTTTTTTTAATGGTGCTGTCTACTAACTCTAACACATGTAAAATTGATGGGTTAGTTTTGTCTGGCTTTCTTCATCATATGTCATGTTCCTATTTCTTTTAGGCTTTGTAATTTTGGATTGGATGTCAGGCATTTTATTTTGTTGTGTTTTCACTGTTTTTTTATATCTATTCCTTGAAAATGTATTACATATATGTATGTGTGTATGTATATGTGTGTGTATGTATGTGTGTATGTATGTATGTGTGGGTGTGTATACACGTGTGTATGTATGTATATATATGCATGTATGTGAGTAGGTATGTGTGTATATGTATGTATTTATGTATGTATATATGTGTGTATGTATGTATGTATGTGTGTGTATGTATGTATGCGTGTGTGTATATATGTGTGTATATGTATGTATGTGTGTGTGTATGTATGTATGTATGTATGTGTGTGTATGTGTATGGCAGCTGGAGGATAGCTGTGGGAGCTGGTTCTTTCCTTCGACAGTGTGAGTCCTCAGGGTTAAAGTCAGGCTGTGAGGGTTGATGTCCGGCGGCTTTACCGGAGGAGCCATCTCACTGCCCAGCTCCTCATTCTTATATTCTGTTCTGACACAGCTAAGCTGTGTAGTTACTCCAGCACAGGGCAACCTTTCCGGGTTTTGCTTTTAACCTCTGTTAGGGGGAACTAGAGTTATGCTTAGTCTGGGATTAACTTTATCCTCACCACCAAGGCAAGCCTTTTTAATATTTTGACAATTCTGACCTCTTCCTGCCTTCTTAGCGACCTCACGTGATTCCCTGAGTTCTTTTGGGGGACCCCTTTCCTGGCGTCGGGCAGTTTTTTCATACATGTCCTGATTGTACTATCCCAAATGCTCCAGGAAGGTATACGTTTCCTCCCAGCCACTAAGCCACGCAGATGTTAGCTGCCTTGATTTCCCTGGAGGGACGCCCTCTCTGCGGCTTCAATGTGGGACCGAGCTGAGCTTGTGCTGTCTGGGGTTCCTCTCTTTACACACCAGCCTGGAGGCATTTTCAAGAAATTAGCTAAGACCATAGTTCTGGGGCCCCACTTGCCTGCTTCCTACTTCCTGGGTGATCAGGGTCTATCCAAGCTGATACGCAAGGTCTGGGTATTATTTTTCAGAACTTCTTTCAACTTTTCGGTTCTTTCAAGGAGAGGCTCAATTTACTCCTGTAACCCCCACCTTCCCCAGTGTGCAATGTACCCCGAAGGGTGTTATTTCTCATTAAATGAGATAATATTGTCTTACAAATGTATGTGTAACTCTTATAGGCTCATGGAGCTTTTCATGTTAACCCATGACTCCACCCACCAATTAGAAAGCAATGTTATGAGAAACACGATATACTGGGAAATTAGATTTTAAGATGAGAATCTCATGAACAAAATTACATCAATAAGCTCCTCTATGCAACACCCAACTAACACATAAAATAAACACAGGAAAAGCAATCTTTTCACATAAAACATATGTTAAAACAGGGTGCCAGAGAGTTTGTACTTAAAATGTAGTTTAATATATGCTGTAAAAAAACAAAAAACAAAAAACAAAAATGGAGGGCTAGGTGTGGTGGTGCACACATTTAATCCCAGTACTCTGGAGGCAGAGGCAAGTGGATCTTTGTGAGTTCAAGGCCAGCCTTCTGTATATAGTGAAGCCCAGGCTAGCCAGGGCTACGTAGTGAGACCTTGCCTACAAAAACTATTTGTAGGAATTAACAGGTAATAAGGCTGTACACATTTGCTATTTGGGCTGTAAAGCTGAGTGATGGCTAGTACAAACACCACTACTACTGTTTCTCTAGTGTCTGTAAAATTCTCTGCATTTCTTAAACAAAATGAATTGATTTCCTCTGAACTTAGATTTTATTTAAAAAAATTTTTTTTGGGGGGGCACAGCTTAGAGCTTTCATGGCTTTGCCACCAATACAAGCTAGAACCATCTGCCATTCAGTGTGCCTCCCTTCAGCTGTCCCCTCAGCCACCCTGGTGAATGACAGCTTCCTATGAGGGTACATTCTCAAATAAATGCCACTTAGGCATCTGACACGCACGTGAGTAATTCTCTAGCATGCTGAAGCAGAGGGATGCCATCCGTCCCTTAGCTATTTTCCCACAGAAATCAGGCTGATAGAGCCAGAGCTTCCCTTATATATAAGGCACAGACTGCCAACGTAAGTGCACTTTATAGCAGGGAGCATTCCCCCAGCACACCTCCTGCCATAGCTTGGGATGGTAGTGAAATGGCATCATCCAATTTCAACAAACGCGTCACTTTTACTTTCTTTGCCTCCTCTAGTCCACTACTGGCCATTTCACTCACTGTAGGGTGTGATTCTGTACACCAATAGCATATCTGACGCTTGCATAAGCATTTCATTTCCAGGCATGCCCTACAAGATGTGTCAAGCTGTGAGTTCGGGGCCAGCCTGGTCTACAAAGCGAGTCCAGGACAGTCAAGGACACACAGAGAAACCCTGTCTCGAACAAACAAACAAACAGATGTGGTAAGCATCACTTTCATTTGCCATCCCACTTTGGACCTTAGGGAAAGTGACACAGAACAGTTTTTAGAATTCCCTGAATCTGAGTAACTCCCTGCTACCACTTAACCTCCCTGCCAGAGAGCCAATGGAGATTCCCATGGGCAAAGGAACATGGCTGCCTCTCTGCTTTAGGAAAGAGCATTTTTTAACCCTTTCCATCTCATTCTCACCAGGACCTGGGCATTTGGGGTCCTATGGAAGCACTTCTGCAGGGTTACTATGAAAAGAGCATCACATGAACCTTGCTTTTTGGGTCAGTAAAATAAGGCCCATGTACCAAATCTGGCTAGCTGCCTGTTCTTACAAATAAAGGCTTATTAGAACACAGACGGTCGTGTGTGTGTGTGTGTGTGTGTGTGTGTGTGTGTGTGTGTGTGTGTATACTATGCATGGCCGTGTGGCTGTCTATGCTTTCACAGAGGAGCTGAGCAGTTAGGATGGAGACCATGTGACTCTAAGCCTGGTCCATGATGCTGCTTTTGGTCCCTCCACAGGAAACGTTACTCAGTCTCTGTGCTAAGAGACAGTGTGAGGGACAGAAGGGGTTAAAAGGCCAGAGAGTGGAAGAATGGGAAGAATGTTGGTAAGCCAGGATTCTCCTTAAAGGTACCATGACCAGCTGAAGGCTAGGCATCCACAGACACTGATGCTTCGACAGAATGCACATCTTAGGAAAGCCAGAGTCGGAGGCATTAACTTGGTACAGGAGAGGGATGCCATGGGTATCAGAGAGAGGGATGCTATGGGTACCTGAGAGTCCTTCATAGTATTTCCCACTTGTAATTTATTTTTGTAGGACTTAAATCATAAACATATGTAACAAGGTACTTTTTTTTGGGGGGGGGGTGTTTCTTTGTGTAGCCCTGGTTGTCCTAGAACTCACTCTGTAGACCAGGCTGGCCTCGAACTCAGATATCTACCTGCCTCTGCCTCCCAGTTCTGGGATTAAAGTTGTGCATCACCACTGCCTGGCCTAAGGTACTATTCTATGTGGAATCTCATCCCTCATATCCCCTATGTGTTTAGGGATACACTCTCTTCTAGCCCCAATAGCTACACGTAACTTTCATGACACTTGGACCAGATGTAGTAAACCTGGTGATTTCTCAGTCATCTGTACAAGGGAAGAATGACCCCATCATGGAACATCAATCCAGAGCTGGGCTCTTTGTATGGACACCGAAGTGGCAGGTTCTGCTGGCTGTTTTGGGAGCTGGTCTTGTGATTGTTGGCTAGGAATAGGAAAAGCAAGGTCTACGTCGACATCATGTTCACTGCATCCCCAGGACCCACAGAGGGTGTACAGCCTGAAAACCTCGAGCAGGTACCTGGGAGTGACCTTGTACTTACTACTGTCTCATATATCTGCCTCTCTGTATGACAAAACGCAAATGCCTTCACCGACTGCCAGGGGAGGGGAGGGGGGTCCCTAGAGACACTTTGACAGGAAGATGATTTTGGACAAGTTGGTGCATTGGAGCAAGTCAGAGGATGCTGACGAAAGCAACCCTGGGGCCTGCTGGGAGAAGGAACGCTGCAGGCACTGGGGTTTGGCTTCTCATTGGAAGGTGCACCCAAAGAAAAAAGTGGCCAAACCAGGGCAGAGGGTAGCAGTAGGAAAACAACATAATGACAGCCTTGGTTCAGGGGAGGGGAGTGGAAAAGTGGGGTGACCGAGGATCTACTGAATGGAGTCTATGTTTAACTTTCGCCAAAAACAATCAACACACAAAGGTCCTCTGGCCTATGGGTCCAGCAGAGAGGGTGAGAAGGAAGGAGAAAGAGAGGGAGAGGAGAGGGAGGGAAGGGAGAATAAGGAGAAAGATAAGAGAGGAGAGAGAAGGAGAAGTGGGGGTAGGAGGGAGAGAGGCCTCATTAAAATTACGGTGTTTTTTTTTTTTTTTTCATAACTAGATTTGGGCCATATGACCGTAGCTGCTTTAGACTAAAGCCAGCTGAAAATCTACAAGGTCGGGGTGGCTGAACTCATAGGAAGTAAACACTGCATTCTATTCCTTTGCCCCGGGACCCGCTTTCCCCAGCCTCCCAAGTCTGAATTCCTCGTCTTTCACCAAGCCCGCCCCAAATTATGATTGATGTGAAAGCTGCAATGAAGTGATACCATGGTTTCAGCTCTTTCCAGAAAATTTAATGAAATCAGGAAAACTGGCACAGGTCCACACAGTCGGAATCAAAGCCGGAGACCATGGTCACTGCTTCAAAGACACGTAGATGAGCTCAAAGGAAACACAGCTGCGGACAAGTATTGATCCTGTCTTTACAGAGACCCATGGCCCCTCCAGTGAATGGACCCTTGTTGACAATGCCAAGTGCGGGGAAAATGGTAATATTCCTGCCAACTTGAGAGAGTTTAAATTTCCTAACCTTTTCTATACTGCCACGTCCAGCTGTCTTGGGATATAGGGTTAAGTTAAAATGTTTATGCAACTTATATCAAGCTTAAACAATTCCTATTAAGTTAGGTTTTGAAAAATGACTGGGCGATATGCTCCAAACACTTCTTCTGGGATTAGTGGGTGGGAACATGAAAAAGCTAAAGGAATCCAAAAAAAAAAAAAAAAAAAAAAAAAAAAAAAGAAGAAGGGAGGTCAGGGAATGAGTTGGGAGGCATATGGATATTGTAATGAAAGCCTCAGTTCAAGAGGAAACTGACCCAAAGCAGAAATTCAGAGCCCCGAGGAAATGCTTCAGGATTCCAATGAAGCTGGTAGCATCATGAACTAGGTCCAAAAACAGAAGAGTGAAAAATAATACTGGAAAATGCTCTGGTGTTTCCATCTCCATCACTGATAAGATCTTGGCTCAAGTTCCTTTTGAAGGGTCACCAGTCAAAAGGCACCATTGCCCTATAAAATCACAGTGTGGCTTTTCTATTCCAGCGTGGTCCGGCAGGAATGCCTCTGTTGCTATAGCTGGGAGGACCGAACAAACTTTTCTTTGCCATCCATTGACTTAATGGAAACATGGGGCTGCTATCAGATCTGAATCCTAGCTGTTATTTAGGTTTATCCAGAAGTATCCTCTGTGGCCAATGGCCCCAATCAGAGCTGTGCTGTCTGGTTAACATTGCTCATATCTTTCATGTTGCCAGGACCGAGAATAAACTTATTATGCAAATGTGTTTTTCCAGTCCTCTCAGGTCTTCTGTAGATCCTCACTAGAAGTCATCCTGTTTATAATGCGACTGCAGGACCCAGGCAAATAAACAAATAACAAAACATGGGGCACTCTGGAGCACATCGGCTGGTATCCCCACAGCCTTAGCAGGAAGGAAGAAATTAACAGTGGTGCCTAGATGGCAGGCTGCTATCATGTTCCAACCAGGATTTTAGGCCATGAATAAGATACATGTTTATATGTGTTATTATCTATCTGCATGAAAACTTCTATTTCATGCATGCATCCATCCATCTATCTGTCCGTCTATCCATCCATCCATCCATCCATCCATCCTACAGTGCTGAAGACTGAATTCAGGGCCTTCTATTATCTGGCAGGTATTCTACCACTTACTATTATTTAAAAATTTTTTTCTTTGAGATGAAATCCCAGCTGTCACAACCTGGCCTCAATCTCACTATATGCCTTGCTAACCAGATGCCCCCCCCCTCCATAATGCACACATACTCAACAAACAAACAAATGTAAAAATTTCAAATTTAAAGGCTTCACTAGTATGTTTCTATGTACCAAAGTTTATTCTTGTATGTGAAGATGACCTTGAACTCCTGACTCTCTAGCCTCTGCCTGCTGAGTTTGGATTACACGGGTTGATACCATACCTTATTATTTATTTCTGATGTTTTTTTTAAGACTGAAAAGGTGGTATCTTGTATTTAAAAAAAAGATGATAAAATGTTACTGGGCATGGTGGCACATACCTTTAATCTTAGCACTTTGAGGCAAAGGCAAGTAGACCTCTATGAGTTTGAGGCCAGCCTAGTCTACGTAGCAAGTTGAAGGACAGCCAAGGCTCAATAAGTTAAAACAAACAAGCAAGCAAGCAAACAAACAAAAAAATAAGGTGGGAAGAGGGAGATAGATAGATAGTAAATATTTAAATGTGGCTGGTTCTGGTGATGTCATCAGATTTAAGTTGCTCATACTCCAATAAATAACCCCGTACTGTGTTCATATTAGCAAACTGAATTAAACTGAGGGAAACATACACAACACACACACACACACAGACACCTCCCCCCAGAACAAACAGAAAGAAGACGTGAAAATAGGAGGTACACTACAAGGCAATAAGGGGCTCGGTGGCAGTAGGAGGGCATAGGCCTAGGAGAGAGTTTTGGAGAGTGAGAATGAACAGTGTACATTATACACGTGTGTGAAGTTGTCAGCTACAAAAAATTTAAAATGATGACATGATTTATGGGATTTTAAACTGGCCGCACTAATACAATTTCATTTCACAGTTTTAACACTGAAGTGGGGTACAACGATCTAGCTACACTGCTTTTATATGCTGAACGTGAAAACCAGATGAGAAATGGTAGGAAGTCCGTGTGCGCACAAGAACAAGCCAAGTTTGAGAGTCTCCTGTCTTAGTTAGGGTTTTTATTGATGTATGCAACTCGCGTTTGAAGAAGAAAATTAAAGTGTCACGGAGCAGAATCCACAGCACAAAACCACATGTTGAGAGGGATCTGCTAGACATTGAGCTATGCTTCAAATGGCTTTCTCTCTCAAGCATTCCAACCCACCAGTCCCCAAACAAACAGCGGTCATTGCTAGTGGGAAATCTCCGATTTAATTCTGCAGTGTAGTCTGTGCAGTAGCCGCTGAGGGGCTGTCCTGGTCTCCAGTGACTGTGCAGGCCACAGGGGGATCATGCATGTACTGGTGGGTCATGGTGATGGTGCAAGCCTGGGCTGACAGGGCCACCGAGGGATGCTAAATATTGTTCAGTTTGCAACAACAGTGGAGGAGAGGTCCCTGAGACTGTGGGTCTTAGCTGAGG